>NC_089824.1:117764996-118076149 GCF_035046505.1 Tiliqua scincoides | reverse complement strand
TTCTAAAATTACCTATCTTCAGACAAGTTTGTCTGCTGTGTTCCTTCATGAGTCACTGTTCTGGGACTGCCTCCTTTCCATCTTTCTTGATATGAGAATCAAGTTTGCCTCTAATTTTAATTCAGATAAATTACGCCCTATCTATATACATATACACCACTTTGACTTACAGTTGTCCAATGATTATGAAAAATACTGGTGGTCACACATCCATATAAACAGCTTATGTGCGTGCATGCAATACAAAGTGATTTACCCAGTTAAGCTGAAGAAGGCTTGAAAGCATCACCTTACCTGGATCATGAAAAGGAACCAACGCAAAGTTGTAAAGTGGTCTCTTGGGTCTCTTCAATGAGGTTTCCAAAATTTTGGATGCTCCCTCAATTACCTGAACCAAGTCATCATACATTGAGCCAGTCACATCAAACACAAAAGCCAAGGTGGATGCTCCTTCTGGAATTTCTTCCACAGTGGGCTGAGGCTCCAACTCTACTTCTGCATCTCCTTGGGCACAGCAAGGAGAAAAAAGCACAAAAAAGAATGATGTACAGAATCCCACTGCCCACAGAGGGACGTTTCTGTGGAAATTCATGTCTTTTTTTTTCCTCCCCAGTACCCTTAGCAATGTGATCAGTTCTCCATCACAAAGGATCCAGTCTGGCTAAAAACATGCATCTGATCTTTCCTTTTTCAAAGCAACAATCAAAGTCCTTTTTACACAAAGCACTTTTCACTAGCTCTTATGGGAGGCAGAGAGACGGGGGAATGCAGAAGTTTTTCCTTGCAAGTTGCTGGTTCTTCTTCCCTTCCCCAGTCTACTTGTCTGCAAAAGTTTTGGCAGCCTCTCACCAAAGGAAGGGAGAGAGAGTCCCATTCATGTCCCCTGTGCAGCTGCTGCTACTTCTGCTGCTGCCTCTGGATTCTTTGGCAAGAGGCAGAGGCGCTCAAAAGTTCGGCTGCTGTTGGGAGTCTTTGGCTAGAGACTGAGACTTCTCACTGCTGCTGCTGCAGAGGCAACAAGGAGTGGATGTTCAGATGGGCTCGTCCTCTCATTGGTCAGCACCACTTCCCCACCTTTGTCTTCGAGGCCCCCTTTTAGGGTGACTTGTTAAAAGAGGTATTTAGGGTCACATTAGTGCCACAGAACCACTCAAGGCAAAATTCTTTCATATGCAGTAATGAAAACAAGCACAGTGGTGGCGATTCAGTTTTGGAGGAAATATTTAGGGGAGGTAGGGGGTACCATTTTCTAACTCCTTTTATCAAGATGGTTTAAATATACTTAGAGAGCAATGGGTCTCCTTTGCCTCCAGTAATTTGAGCTCCAAGCATATTTTGGCAGGGAACTCACAACCTAAGAGATGCACAGATTCCCTGCTACCCATATCAGGCTCTTCCAGAGAAATAGTCATTTCAATGAGGCCACAGCCGCCCTCTGTCACATTCAGTCACTCAGTGCTCAGGCAAAATATTAATGAACAGTTGATATTCAGCACAGTTGTCACATTTGCATCCTTACAATGCAAATTCACATACACAAACTCAAAGGATACAAGATGTCAGTAGGGTATGAATTCCAGTTTCTGCGTGTTAAATGCCAAAAATTGGGCATCTTTAGGTCTGCTTTTTGCACATTATTTTTGTGTTGACTGGCACAGTCTTGGTTTTGTCTTTGCAGCCATATTAGAAGCTTCCCCATCCTGAGTCACATATTGGTTCATCTAGCACAAAACTTGTCTATTTCAACTAGCAGTGACTCTTCAGTGTCTCTGCAGATGTTTTTCTCAACCATGCTGGCTGCAATTTTTTTATTGAAAGTACCAGGAACTTGAATTGGGACCTTCTACATGTAAAGTCTGTGTCCTGACTCCCACCTCTGAGTGATAACTCCATTCTCCTTGCTTGCGAATTAGCACACAGTGGAAGCAGGTTAAATAATAAGGAAATAAACACAAAAGTGTGGACATTTTTGTACCCATATCACTACTTTCTCAAGACAAGACCTGGGAAGAAATTGTACTGCAGGAGCACCCTTATCTTTCAGCACCATTATTTCCGAATCTTGATTGGTCCCCCAGTTCCAAAGCTGTAGAAGCTCATATGCTTTGTCCATGAGTTTGCTACACATAGCTGAAACAGAGTACAGCAGACATGGACAATTTCAGAGCTTAATGTGTGTCAGAGTTCAGTCTTAGAATTTGTTTATAACAACAAAATAAATAACTATTAAAAGGACAACTTGTTTCTGAACAAACGCAGGCTCTCTCTCCATCACTGAGGCAATTTTCATACAAAGAAAAAGGGCTGGCAATCCTTTCACTGTGGGGGCAAGACCCAGCCTATCCTCTTTTCCAAACGCATAATGTAAAATGTGAGATGGACATTCACATGGTATTGATACACATATACTCTTTTCACACAAAGTCCACCGTGTAAAGGCAGAAAAATTAAGCAAACTCTGCTTACACAGCAGGTGGGTCTTTGTGAACCACAATCATTATATTATGTGCAGGGAAACATGGAGAGTATGCACATCTGTTCATGCCTTGCAGGTAAAGAATGACTGCAGTGGTTCCCTCACTGTGCACCTCAGCACCTGAGGGTGCCACAGTGAGTTCACAGGGACACTGTGGGATATCCCTGGCAGCTTCTCCTTCCTGGCTCTCCTGGGCGCCACTACCTTAGATTACACAAGATCTCATGTGATCTAAGATGGCAACACCCAGGAAAGCTGGGAAGAAGAGGCTGCTGTGATCCAAGATAGTAGTACCCATCTTCCCGGCTCTCTCAAACACCACCATCTTGTATTACACAAGCTCTCACACCATCCAAGATGGCAGCACCCAGGAGAGCGAAAACCGAAAGTGCCTTTCTGGCACCTCTCGAGGCTTTTCCAAGGCCTCTAAGGGACTTAGAACACCTCTGGGTGTCAACCGGAGAACATCTCCAATCCTGTCTGGAGGTCCTATAGACTGGACCTGGCGATTTGTTTATCCACGTGTTTCAGTAGCCCGGTGGCGGGGGTCTGGGATTGGATCCCCTGCGTATACCAAGGTCCAAATGTACTTCTAATATCTTACTAGCACAAGTTCTTGCTGCCCACACCAATAGTACCCCCCCCAAGACTATTCCAATAACTTGACTCCCTATAAGAAGCCATCAAAAAAAGGGAGAAAAGCAGGAGCCTATAGAAATGGCACAGAGCAGCCAGTCACCAGCTTGGGCCAAGCAATTCATCAGATACTCTGCTACAAGTCTGGCTCTGAACATAGCCAAATTGAGCTTCCTGAGGATTGGGACTGTGGCAAGAAATTTGAAACCCTCATGCCACAGTCTCAATCCACAGAGAGCCTGCTTTGGCTGCACTTAAGGAAAATGAAGTCATTCCATCTGAAATAATAGGCTTAGCATAACCTGTAGATTTGGTTCTCCAGATATGCCAATTGGTTAGGCAGCCATCTATCTTGTCCTGCCAAGTTATGAAGTTTTTTTTCCATCCACCAAATTTGAAACAGTGGTAAATGAAACGTCATGTATCAAGAGGCAAATCATGGTAAAAAAACCTCAGTTATAGAAGATATCTAGAGCCAGAATGGTCTGATAAGTATGGCCAACATCCAAGTCTGAAAATATCCCAGAAAACACATTTATTTGGACTCTCTTTAAAATGACATTTGGTTGATGTGGGAAAATGATATTGAATTAATCAGTATCTGATATGGGATTTGGATTTTTCTACGGCAACCCACCCTGAATGGGATTGAAACTAATTAGGAATCCAAATATATATGCACAAAAATATCAAACACAGCCAAGTGACACATGAATAATTTCTTTTCACACCATCCTATGAGGCAGTGGTGACTGGCTATATTATTAAGAATGTAAATACAGTCCATTCTCACTATCTGCGCACTCTGCTCCTCACACTGCAGCCATTCGGAGACAATCCACAGCATCCGCTGCCATCTTGAAGCTATCCGCACCATTCTGAAGCTATCCACTGCCAGCATTCCTGATCAAGGGCCCAATCCTATCCAACTTCCCAGCACCGGTGCAGCCTCAATGCAGCCCCAAGGTAAGAGAGCAAATGTTCCCATTCCTTGAGGAGGCCTGTGTGACTGCCTCCCCTACACAGGAAGCAGTGCATACTCCATTGGCACAGCAGCACCAGCATTGGAAAATTGGATAGGATGGGGCTCCAAATTAGCTACTCCTTCCAATGGCCCCTTTGATAACATAGGATCAATGATTCCTGGTTTTCCAGGAACCTAACCCCAGTGGGTAACAAGAATTGGCTGTATATACTTCTTCCCATTCACAACCAATAATGATTGTGTTCTGTCATCTCGTATTTTACCAATTTACCCATCCCATGAAGGCATTTCAGATAGCCTGTTGCAGATGCCATTGCCTATTGATGTTTGGTTGGTGATGACCCACTACAGAGTTTTTTCTGCTGTGGCTCCTAGCCTATGGAATTCTCTCTGTAGAATTCTGGAACTTTAGAAGGCTAGAAAGGAAGGGGCAATTCAAAGGGGTTTTTAGACTTTTATTTCACCTTCCTTTTAACCAGGGCTTTGTGGCTCTATTTATGAGCGCTTTTTCTTGTGATCTTTGTGGATAATTTTATCACATTATTTTATTACTTTATGTAAGCTACTTCTAGCTTTAGGTTAAAAAATGGGCTATATCTCTTTCTTTTAATGATGATGTTCGTCCATCGTTTTCAAATAAGATCTTGACATCTAACAGGTTGTGGACTGTCCACGGTGTATCCACAGGTGACTAATAAGGCCGATACGAGCACGGAATGTTCTGCCACATGTCGGGCAGACGTGTAGGCACCACTGTTGCAGCATTTGCAGCTCTGGCTTTACAGAGTGCACGCTTCTCTTGTGCTCTGGTTGTCCTTCTGGCTTCAGATGTCTGACAGCCTTGGTGGATCAGTGTGCACCATGTTGATTTGTCTTGTGCCAGGATTTTCCAGGTGGTGGTGTCAATATCCAGGGACTTGAGAGAGGCTTTCAGTGTGTCTTTATATCGCTTCTTTTGTCCCCCATGCAATCGCTTTCCTTGAGACAGCTCACCATAGAAGAGCTGTTTAGGAATGCGTTGGTCTGGCATCCTTACAACATGACCTGCCCAGCATGTCTGGGCTTTCATCAGCAGGGTGTGAACTGACGGCAGTCCTGCTCTGGAGAGGACTTCTGTATCTGGCACTCTGTCCTGCCACCGGATCCTCAGAAGTCTGCGGACGCACGTCATGTGGAAGTGGTTCAGTTGCCTACCGTGCCTCCTGTATACAGTCCAAGTCTCACTGGCATACATCAGAGTAGTTAGCAAAACTGCCCAGTAGATTTTAAGCTTTGTAGCAAGGCGATTCCACACATTGGTCAGCAGTCTGCCGAATGCAGAACTTGCCTTGGCGATTCTGCAGTTGACCCCAATGACAATTGTCACTGCTTGGAAGGGGGTGCTGCCAAGGTATGTAAATTGGTCCACTGCTTGCAGCTTTTGTCCCTTCACTATGATGGTGGGCTCTCGGTGTTGGGCCTTCGGAGCTGGCTGGTGCATCACTTCAGTTTTCTTTGTGTTGATAAGGAAACCAAAGTTGCCACATGCTGCTTTGAATTTGTCCACGCTGGCTTGCATTTCCTGTTCTGATCCAGCATTCAGGCACATTCGTCAGCAAAAAGAAGGTCTCATAGCACAGTCTCCTTTATCTTGGAGCCTGAAGTCTACACAGGTTAAACAGTTTCCCATCAGTCCAGTATCTCAGGCTAACTCCCAAGGAACTGTTCTGAAAGGTGTCTGACAGTGTGGCTGAAAACATTATCCTGAACAGGGTCGGTGCCAGCACGCACCCTTGCTTGACGCCGGTTGTGACGGGAAAGGCCTCTGAAGCTTCTCCGTTGTCCAGAACATGAGCCATCGTGCCGTCGTGGAACTGACGCACCATCAGGATGAATTTGTCAGGGCACCCAAACTCCGACATGATGCGCCACAGACCTTTGCGACTGACAGTGTCAAAAGCCTTGGTGAGATCCACAAAGGTGGTGTACAGTTCATGATTCTGCTCTTGACATTTTCTTGGAGCTGTCAGGCTGCAAAGATCATGCCCACAGTGCCACGCCCTTTACGGAAGCCACACTGTGTCTCGGGTAGTAGACCCTGTTCCAAGTGATCAATTAGGCGATTCAGCAACACTCGTGCAAGGATCCTACCTGCAATGGAGAGCAGTGATATTCCTCTGTAATTATCGCAGACTTGTCGATTTCCTTTCCTCTTGTAGAGGTGTACGATGGATGCGTCTTTCAGTTCCTGAGGGATGGATCCTTGATTCCAGAAAGACTGGAACAGCTGAGTGAGTTTATCGACAAGCACTGCACCACCATCTTGATAAACTTGCGCTGGGATGGCTTCAGATCCTGGGGCCTGCCACTGGACAACTGGCTAATGGCCTGCAGGGTTTCAGTCTCTGCTGGTGGGACATCCAGGCTGTAGTTGATATCTGCCTGGGGCATTCTGTCAATCACCTCATTATTGATGGAGGATGGACGGTTCAATATGCACCCTAGATGGTACTGGAAGCAGCAAGGACAGAGAGAAGACAAATAAGGGCCAGCCCTTCTATGAGGTCAACTGGAGTGGTTGCTTCAGCTATTGAATTGGAAGGGGGTGCCTAATTGGATCTCCCCACTCATGCACACTGCCCTTCCTCGTGCTTCCTGGATTTGAAAGTTTAACGGTGGAAGAGGAAGTGCAGGGAAGAAGGCTGTGTGACATAACTAAGCCCCTCAAGCCTTGAGGCTAGTCCTTTGGTTGGTCTGGTCATGTGTCTGGTTGGTCTGGTCTGGTCAGCTAGACGTGTGGTTGGTCTGTGGAACTCCTTGCCACAGGATGTGGTCACAGCATCTGGCCTGGATGCCTTTAAAAGGGGATTGGACAAGTTTCTGGAGGAAAAATCCATTGCGGGTTACAAGCCATGATGTGTATGTGCAACCTCCTGATTTTAGAAATGGGCTATGTCAGAATGCCAGATGCAAGGGAGGGCACCAGGATGAGGTCTCTTGTTATCAGGTGTGCTCCCTGGGGCATTTGGTGGGCCGCTGTGAGATACAGGAAGCTGGACTAGATGGGCCTATGGCCTGATCCAGTGAGGCTCTTCTTATGTTCTTATGATTGAAAGTGCTCAGCCCAACGCTGTAGAATCAGGGTCTTCTCAGTAATGATAGTTACACCATCTGAGTCCAGTAGAGGGGAGCTCCCTGAGGGCTGAGGTCCGTACAAGGATCTGAGAGCTTCATAGAACCATTTGGCATCATTTCTATCAGCAAACTTCTGAATTTCATCTGCTTTGGCACTCAACCATGAGTCCTACATCTTGCGGAGCTTGCTCTGTACGGTCCTGCGAATGTTGTTGAAGATATTTTTCTTAGTTGTTGACGACAGGTTGTTCTGATGAGCACGGTGAAGGCGGTGCTTTTCAGCAAGTAGGACCTTGATCTCTTCGTCATTATCATCAAACCGGTCCTGCTGTTTCCTGTATGAGGGTCCAAGAATCTTTAGTGCAGAAGAGTGCATAATGTCCCGGAAGCGTTCCCAGTCCTTCTCAGCATTTTCCTCTAATTGCAGCTCTGAGAGTTGGTTGTCAAGTTCTTCTGCTAGTGAGACTGCTGTGATGGGATTCCTCAGTTTACTGCCGTTGATCTTTTTCATCACAGCTTTGTTTCCCTGCGGACGTCTCTTTGGCTTGATGTAAAGGCTTAATTTGGAGATAAGTCTGTGTCAGTCCAACATTCAGCACTCGGCATGGCCTTAGTCACCCTTACATCCTGTCTGTCTTTCCTCCGCACAATGACATAATCAATAAGATGCCAGTGCTTGGAGGGTGGATGCATCCAGGATGACTTTTTGCGAGTGGGCAGGCGGAAGATGGTATTGGTAATGATCAGATCATGAGCCGCACATGTCTTCAGTAGTAGTAGGCCGTTGCTGTTACATTTGCAGATTCCATTTTTTCCAATGACACCATCCCAGGTAGAGTGATCGGATTCTACTCTCGCGTTGAAATCGCCAAGTAGAATCAGCCTGTCTGTACGCTTCATGGATGAGAGTAGGGCATCGAGATCTTCATAAAACTTGTCCTTTACTTCATCCGGATTCGTCATTGTGGGTGCTGATCAGTGTGGCTTGCTTTCCTCCCAGTAGTGGGAGATGCAGTGTCATAAGTCAGTTGTTCACACCCTTGGGAAAACTGGCAAGTTTGTGGACAAGATAATTCTTGACCGCAAAGCCAACTCCAGATTCACGACTTTTGTCACTGCTACGTCCACACCAGAAGAATGCGTAACCGCCTCCTGTTTCTGTAAGCCGACCTTCGTTGGCTAGACGAGTTTCACATAGGGCCGCAATATCGATGTTAAATCTTGCGAGCTCTCTAGCAACCAGGGCTGTTCTTCTTTCTGGTTGCTCTGCTGAGGGGTTATCTTGAAGCGTGCAAACGTTCCATGTGCCAATAGTGAGTGGTGTCACTTTGCGTTTGGAAGTTTTGGTGTTGTTCAACTGCATGAAGTGGGATCCCCTCCCCTCCAGCTGCAGTAAGCTGACCAGGGTTCTATGAAGCAAACAATGTTTTGGGCACCTCTTCTAGCCCCTTCCTCTGCTACGGAGGTGAGCAGTGCGGTCCTAAAGAGGGCTGCTCAGTCACTCAGGTAGACGCCAAATCCAGCTGATGCTTCAGTCAGCAGGAAGAAGACCGGAGCCGCCTGTGCAGGTCCGCGGCTACAGCTCCCACTGTATCCACACCTGCTGCTTCGTCGCTTGCCCATCGCCACAGGACTTTAAAGTTTATAAAAGTTGGGGGGGATGTCAAGACTTGCACGTGAATTGGATTACAGTGAGGGAGATGTGCGCATAGTCAGCCTCACTCTCCCTTCACAGATTCTATCTTACTCTAATGGCAGGACAAAAGTTGAGACGGTTGGAGATGGGCTGGGCTGGACTACTTTCTTTTAATAATAACAATAAGAACAACAACAATGGAATAGGCAGTACACAAACTCACCCACCCACCCTCACATGCACAAACTAATCTAGACCACTCATTGCCGCAAAGAAAAAACATACATTTCCTTAACAAAACAAATGACCTCAAATGACTCAAAAGCTGCATGCTTTTGGAAGAAGGCTTCTATGTACAATATAAGTAGTTTTGAAACCTACAAAACCTGTATTGCACAGATCTCCTACTGCCATTTATGTTTTTTCTTCACTTACACTTTAGAACCTTATAAAGCCAAGAACTTCCATTTCCATCTCAGCCCCTCCCCAATCTGTCATTGCAAGTACTAGAATCAACAGATAAGGGTCCAATCCTGAACAGCGTGTGCTGGCTCGCTGCTGGTGTGCACTGTTGCAAACATGCCTTGCCATGGGCCCAGCCCCGGAGCTAACTCAATGCAAGCCCATGCTGGGCCAGCTCTGGAATTGGGCCCATGTTCTGCCACCTGGGGGTCACCTGGACCACCTGGTGGTGGAGAGGTGAGTGGGGGTGTGGGGGGGGAGCTGGGGAGGAGGTGTTCCAGGGTGGGGGGAGGTGGGGGAAAGCAGGCAGAGGGAGGGGAGGAGGTGTGGCAAGGGAGGAAATGGGGTGGGGGGGACCGGATCCTGATCCATCAGATCCTGAGTCCTGTGCTGGGCCACATGGTCCAACACAGGACTCTCCAATTCTGCGCCGGCTCAAGAGCTGCCACAGAATCAAGTAGCCCCATTTTGGGGCTACTTCTCTTACTTGGGGGAAGGGGACAAAAGTGTCATATTCCTTGGACTGGACCTTGGCATATCTGTCAAAAAACTGAGAGAACCATGAGTTTGTCTCCCTTGTGGTTTTTAAAGCAAGCCACGGGCAGATGTTACAGGTCACTTACCAGTGGCTTGCTTTAAAAACATTGCAAAGCAGGGTATATTTTTATTAGGAGCAGCCCAAACATACTGTATTTTTCGCTCCATAAGACACACTTTTCCCCCCCAAAAAGTGGGGGGGAAAGTGTGTGCGTCTTATGGAGCGAATACTGGGGGCAAGGTCCGCACCGGGGGGCAAGGTCCTCATTTGCACAGGCGCCACAGGGGGAGGGCAGGTTGAGAACAAAGGGGGCAAGGTCCGCACCGGGGGGCAAGGTCCTCATTTGCACAGGCGCCACAGGGGGAGGGCAGGCTTACTTTAAAAGTAAGTTTTCCTCCTCTAAAAACTAGGTGCGTCTTATGGTCAGGTGTGTCTTATGGAGCGAAAAATATGGTACTAACAAAGCACCAAATGGTGAGCCTTCATGTCCTACAGAGCTCTGGCTATATGACAAGCAAAAGGAGGGGTGGGGAAGGAAAAGGGGGCATTTTGTAGAAGACACTCATGTCGATGATCCACTGAAAAATATGAGACATTTTCAATACTACTTGGTAAAGGATGCAATATATATATATATATATATATATATATATATATATATATATATATACATACACACACACACACACACACACACACATACTGTCATACTGTATTTTTAAAAATTGACAGTTTTCTGTCATGCTTCAAAGTCTAACTCAGCCATACTCCTGCAGTTTTCAAACTCTCCGGAAGTTTGGAAACCACAGTAAGTCCTTGCAGGGGAGGGGACGGAGGCAGCGGGGGCAAGGCAGTGACGCGATCCCTGGGATCCCGTTGTTAACGGGGCTACAGGGACTGGGATGCACTCACTAGTCCCTGCAGCAGCCGTCCTGGGGTGCGGGGAGCTCGACACGAGCATCTGCAGGGCTTCCCAGTCTTCTAAACGTGAAAGTGGTGCGATTGTGCTCCACTTTCAGTTTTGCAGAGGTGGAACACGATCCACTTTCACTTCTGGCGAGGCGCTTCTGTTCCAGGCGCTTGCGCAGGGCTCCCCGCACACAGGGTGGCTGCTGCAGGGACTGGTGAGTGCATCCCAGACCCTGCAGCCCCCTGAGCAATGCGATCCTGGGGATCGTGTTAATGCCTTTCCCCCTGCCTCCGCCCCTTAAGGGGAAAGCGGCCAGGGCCCTCAGGCTGGGGTATCATGACATCCCCAGTTTGAATACCACTGCCATACTCTTTTTCTATCAAAGTATAGACGTGGTGAAAAGTCTGCAGCATTACTTCCACTGGACAATGTGATAAGAATGTTTTTTTAAAAAAACTGAATTTGTAATATTGATTTTCAGTCCTCTGTGTTACAAGACTCAAAATGAATAATTAACTCCAGCACTCTGAGTCTCATCATGTCTTGACTGGAAAATTAATCATGTAGAAGCCTCCTATTCTGATCAAGTTATAAAGCCTGGGATTGGTTTATAAAAAACAGATGTTTACATTCTGTTTTTTTTCCCCTTTCACCAATGACATCATGAGAAGCAAGTATTTAACCAGAGCCTTGCAAAATATATGCAGTAAAAACCTCAAACCATACAAAACTGGCCTCGTCGGCAAAGCTTCGTGGGGAGAAAAGTCAGCTCAGGTTTGCTGAATAAAAATTGTGAACTTTTAGAGTGATGGACTGAGGCCTGTTCAAAGTTAAAAGAAAAATATAGATTGGAAGCCTTTGGACTCGTGATTTTGGTTTATTCCTTTGTACGACTGTTAAGTTTAGCATCTTACTTTGAATGCCAATTGCAAAAATGAGGAACAGAGTTCCAATTGTTTTGATCTTTGAAGTACAAAACAAACAAGACTATAAGAGTTCTCCTTTGTTCTTATGGACCTTATAGAATACCACAGGATCAAGCCATAGGGCTGCCAGTGTCCTTCCTCCAGCACTGGGAATCCGCTTTGCTCCCTATTCCAGAGGAGTGGCATGTCTGGCCCTGGGTCCAGTCTGGCATGCCTTTTCTGGATCAAATCCCTCAGATTGATCAAGCAGTCTGGCAGAAACTGGCTCAATATTCAAGAGACCACGTGGTCCAAAATGTCTAACCAAAGGAGCAAATACGAGTTCAAAAACAAAGTCAGATTACACCAAGAAAGAAAATGAATGACTGCCACTTTCCATGATCTAGCAAGCTTAGTATAACGAGGCTAACTTTCCCTTGGATTACGTGAACTACCCAGCAGGATGCATCCACAAGGGCTCCTTTCTCACAAGGCTTCTGTTGTGGTAATGCAATCTCTGCACGTATCCCACATGCTTGAGACCACAGATATTCAAACAATTTCCCTTCTTATAAACACTGAGCTTGCCCTCACACCTTCTCAATGATTCTTTCTCCCTTTGAAGTGATGCAGTCATTATGGGTGGGATTTTCTTTTCATGGTTTAATTTTGTTTGATGTACCATGTCTCAGATAAGTGGAGAAACAAGGTGATGGTGTGACTGATCTAATGATGCCACTTTGTCAGCACTGGAACTCATATCACACAGTTAGGATCCTGATGCTCACCCAGTAGTTTGTTTTAAACCACAATAATGTCATGAGAAACAAAAGCTGATGTTAACAACCACTCCTGCATCATTCCTCACCAGGTCTTTCTTTTCAATGAGCATCCCTTACTTATCTTTATGGGGTCACTGCCCTTGTAACCCCAGTACTCAATCCTCAACTTCCAAGAGCAGAGTTGAAGAATTAGAGTCCCAAAGCAGAGTACCTGCAGAGAACTGGGTATACAAGAGTTATCCACTGGCCTTGTCTACATCCTTGTTAGCCTTGGCTTCTTGCCATTTGTTCAAAGTAGTGTCTTTGAGCTGTGCCCTTTCCCCAGGTATGCTTATAGTTCTATGCAGTAGCGTCGCTATATAAGTGCAGGGGGTAGCAAATGCACCGGGCTACAGCTGCTGAGAGGGGCAACATCAAGAGCTGGGGGCAACATCAGGGCAACTCCGCCCTCATGTGAGTTGCCTTGGGCTGCTGCAGCCCCACCAGGTGCCCTCGCTCTGCATTTGGGCAAGAAGGAGGTGAGGAGACATGCCGCGTGTCTCTTGCTGGCGGAGCCTGGACAGGGGTTGAGGCGGCGGCAGCAGGCACTAAGCAGAGAAAGTTTACAGCTCTGCTCCGTTGTGCCTGAGACCTCGGCGGGGCTTTGGAAGGCTTTCATGGGGCGCTTCAATGCAGGGAGAGGAGGTGCAGGAGGAGGAGGCGGCTACAAGGCCTCCTTCTCCTCCCTCCCTCTGCTGAGAGCCAACAGCTGCAGGCGCTGAAGGCTTCGTTTGCCCCTATCCCACCAGAGCCAGCAGTGGGAGGCAGGGAGGATGAGGTGCGTCGCCCCCACTGCCGCCGCCACCGCCTCCTCCACCACCACCACCTCTTGCACAGCCTCAGAGCACAATCCTATGCATGTCTACTTAGAAGTAAGTCCCATTGTGTCCAATGGAACTTACTCCCAGGAAAGCGTGGACAGGATTGGAGCCTCAGTCAGACAGGCACAACTTCCTCCTGCCTGCCTGCCTGCCTGCCCCAAGACCCAGGTCCTCCTCCCCCCAGCCGCAGCAGGAAAGCCTTCCTTTCACTCACCCACTCAGAGCCAATGCTTGGCACGTCTACTCAGAGGTAAGTCCCAGTGTAGCCAATGGGGCTTACTCCCAGGAAAGTGGGACTGGGACAAGAGCCTGAGGGCCCAGCCCAGGGTATGCCCCACATCCCCTCACACACGCAGGGCTCTCCTCAATGTAGCCCATTGCCCCCTGTGGCCCAGTGTGCCTGGCTGGTGGGGCGCGTGCCAGTGGTGGCGACTGCTTCTCCCCCCCCCCATGAGCCTGACAGGGCTGCAAGAGCAGCCCAGTGTAATACCTCAGAGGGAATGGAGGTGAGTAGGAGGGAGCTGGTGCTGGCGGGAGGCAGCTTGGGGGATGTGGCAGATTTTTTATTTTTCACTTTTTAAAAAAGTGGGTGCGAAATCAAAACCCAGAAGGATGTCACTTCCGGATCTGACATCACTTCCGGAGCAACATCTTGAGCTCTGCACCGGGCAGCAGGATCGTTAGCTACGCCACTGGTTCTATGGACCCCCAAAATCGAAAATTTTATATATGAGTCATTTGTAAGAGAAAACTGCAGTTATTAGAGAGGTGGTTGATCTCTGCTTGCTGGGATAACAGTATGCCTGCCATGAACCACAAAAAAACGAAAAGAGCAACTCCAAACTGGCAAAAAGGGGTGTGAACCTCAAACTGGTCTTAAATGGCAAATGTCTTGAGCTGAAAAATATACCAAAGATTTTTCAATAATATGTCATCATTGAAGTGATGAAAAAGGACAATAGATAACATTCAAAAAATTCTCTCATTAAAGCTATTTTCTGTGAAACAGTAAAATCATGAGAAAATAGAAATGGACTAACAGCACTGTGCAAAATACATTGTTATCAATATACAGTATGTCATCAGAACATTTGTGCAACAATTATCCAGCATTTAGGAAAAATTCAACATTTAGGAAATGTCCTCCTGACTTTGGACAAATGAAACAGCTATTTATGAGCCAGACCACTAGCCCATTGAGCTCAAAATTGTCTGTGGTGACTAACATAGCGTTTTTTTTTCCCCCAACTCTACTTTGAGATGCTGCCAGGATGCTGAACCTGGGGCTTTCTGCAAGCAGAGTACATACCCTGTTCATATATATCCCAACTTTCTTCCATAATGGAACTTTTGGAGTTTTGCAAAGCTAACATATTTGCAGCGATTAGGTATCCCGCTTAACCTAGCTCTGGTTTATCAAAATTATATGATGCACATTTAGGCAAAACATTAACAGTATATGTTTAATATAAGAATGGAGAAGTCATTTTGGGGGAGGGGAATGAAATATGTAGAGAAGTCAAGGACATTCCTGTAGTTTTTACAAAGACTTCATAAACATCTGTTGGGATGGTTTCATCTTCATTGGCATCCTTCTACCTTAGTACAAGGAAGATAAATTATTAGGCTCTTAGGGGAACTTTTCAGTTACGTGATTCTAGGCTTTGAATTACTCTTTTCTGCAGCTTGGAATAACAATGATTCCCTCCTAGAGCTTGCTTAAACTATTGAGTTCAGAAAAGCCAAAGGCCTTGAACTCCTTCATGGATTGGCACTCAGAACATCATAGTACCAGTGGTGAAGGAGAACGAGATAATGTTGTCATTGCTGAACCTTCATCGGAACAGCTTATTGAAAGTCCATCTTGAAAAAGCATTACTTTAACAAATGTTGTAAAAAGAAAAATTAGACATTTTGGATGGCAAACGTTCCACCCTGCAGTGGCCCAAAAATCACATGCATTTATTTTTACTGTTTTCCACTTCCTTCGCCCCACAGAAGTTTCATTTAAGTGGTATTGTGATTCACAGCTGAAAAGCTTGGGAAAATATTACTGTGTCAAAGAAAGGCAGCACACCTCTCAAAATACATTATCCGGAATGTCAATCCACCTTCCACAGATTTATCATTTTCCTGTGCATGGGGCTTAGTTTAATCATATGTTACTGTTTTCAATGTGAAACTGATTTTTTTTTTGCATCTAAATGAATGTTGAGCATTGATGCAAGTCTGAAAACCAACATTATTCTATGTTCAGAACACTGATGCTTAAATTGTAACATAGAAGGGGGGATGAGCAGGACGTTCATATCTTGTGTAGGGCAATCAATCAGAGCAGCACAAGACATACATTTTCTGCTCCAACCATGTTGGGAATCTAGATCAAAATGTTGTACTTGCTTCCCTGCCTCATTCTTTTGCGATGAGCACAGCATGGTGGGACAGACAAAATGTTTCACTTTTGCAGTGAGTTTCTGGCAAACTTGAAGAAGCATAGAAGGACATCGTGGTGCTTCCAGCCCCCCCCCCCAAAAGCCAAACTTTTGCTTCCCCCCATACACACAAGCGTTTGATGATGTACCACAGGGGTGCTCACACTTTTTTGGCTCGAGAGCTACTTTGAAACCTAGCAAGGCCTGGAGATCTACCAGAGTTTTTTTTACAATGTTCGCGCCATCATAACATACAACATTTATGTGTACAATGTATGTTGGTGTACCTTGCATAACCGAATGAGCCAATATTGCACAACACAACATAATTAACTATAAACATTTTTTGTAATTACTTGAGTTTACTTTGATGACTTGCACTGAAGTGAATCAGCCAAGGATGCATAGTCCGGACAGTAGCTGCTGACAGCCAGCCTCAAGCACACTTCCAAATGTTCATCAGTCATGGTGGAATGGTACTTGGTCTTAATGATCTTCCTGTAGGAAAAGGCTGACTCACATAAATAAGTGGATCCCTTCCTGCCTCAGGTGCTCTTATATCCCTGAGGGCCCTATTGCCTTCAAGTGGCTGCAGCTGTGCAGCACACTCTGCTGGATGCCCAGGCCTTACCCTTAAAGGGGCCACTGCTGACACCACATCTACCTCCTCACCAGATCTTCCTGGATTCCAATACAAGTGTGGGGGGGGGGAGCAGATCTCTATACAGACCAGTGCAAAAACAGGGGAAAGATGTGGGGGAGGGAAGATCTCTGTATAGACATCACAGTAAGACCAGTGCAAAACCCCTTGCACACAGAACCAACAGATGGAAGTGTGGGGGGGGGCAGATCTCCATACATACCAGTGCAAAAGCAGGGGAAAGGTAAGTCAGCCCCAGTAGAGTCAATGGGGCTCACTCCCAGGGATGCGTGGATGGGAGAAAAGCCTGCCAGCGGCTCCTCTCCCAGGGAGGAGCCTGCCAGGTGCTCACTCCCTAGGCTCCCTGGACTCACTCCCTGGGCTCACAAGCCTGTCAGGGGCTCACTCCTAGGGATGCGTGGACAGGAGAAAAGCCTGCGATCGACTCATTTCACCTCGAGATCGACTGGTAGCTCGCACCCCTAATGAGCACCCCATGACATAATGAGCTCCCCTGATGTACCAGGTTATTTTTATTTTGCCTTCAGCTCCTCACTGCTGTGCTGGCAGAAGGTATGCTTAGGATTACGCCATCATTCAGTTTTACCTAGGAGAGGTGAAACAAGCTGATTTTTTGACTATGTCTGCTGGAATGTTTACTTCAGGCCAGAATATTCCATATTTCGGTAGATGAGGCCTTATCAGCAGTGGCATAGTCTTCCTGTAACTCCTTACTGAAAGAGTCCTGAAAATCAGTACCAGGGTACTCTGGTTTCTGGGCACCATCTCCAAAGAGCTTCCTGTGCATGTGGAGCCCCTCATACAAGTTTCCCCCGGGTTTTTTCCTCCTTCTCCCCCATTTTTATATTTCTGCCCCCATCCCCACCTGTTTGCCTACTAGTTTACTTGCCTAAACAAATAGACAGGCAAGTCCCCATTGGCTAGTCCAGCTGCCAAATAGGAAAAATATCCTCATTGACCAGTAGGGAAGAAGGGAAGGAGGAAGAATCCATGCAAATCTCACACTGATGGTTCCTCCTCCCTCTCCAACTCACAGGCCGGTGAGGCAGGGTCCTCTAGTAGCGGGTCCCTCCAGAGATGTGGGTTCCCAGCATGCACCTCCCTGTGCACAAATGGTCACCCCAACCGCATCCCCTTTTGAGGTTCACATGAATTGGCCTGGACCTGCTAAGGGTACTAAGTGTTGCCTGAATCTAAACCTTTCTGTTTAGATACACTTTTGGTTAATTATAGTGGGTTGTTTTTAATGTAGGTTGTTGTCCTGTTTTCATTTGGATTGTTTTTTAAGTCTTGTAGTCCTTTAAAACACCTTGAAGTCCTTTAAAACATTATTAAGACACCTTGACTATCCTTTGATGCTTGTAGGTATCTGTAATGTCCATAGCGGGAGGAGACCCCTTTCCTGGGGTTGCCACCAAACGTGAGGGGCTTACCAGAGGTTGGCAGTGGATTAAGGGACGGGAGGCAGGTATAGTTGCTTGACACAGGCAGTTTAATCGCATCAGCCATTTTACATTCATGTGAACTGTTACATCACAGCTCACTGTACACCATGCTGACACGTGCTGTCGTTGTCCGTTAGGCTCAGGACCCAACCCTGCCCATTCCTTGGCGGCCTCAGCCCGATCTTTTCACCCAGCGTCTCTGGGCCAGGGGTCAGGGTTCTTGAGGGCTGCAACCCTGCTGGCCACGGTCAGGCTAGCTGGCCTTAGGGGCCCCCCCATACCTCTGTACTTGTCCCTCAGGCAGCTGGCCACCACGGGGTATAGTTGGCTGCGAGCCCCTGTCCTGATAACCCCATCTCTCCAGAGGTCGCACTCTGGGTCCCGGCTGGTCCAGGGTCAGGGAGCTCTCTCCCCCAGCCTCCTCTCTCCCGAGAGGACCTCAGTCCTCTCCCTCTGCAGTCCTCTCCCTCTCTCCTTAGGCAGGGGTGGTTCCCCTCTCTCTGGAGAGGAGCCTCCTCTCTTCCCTCTACAGGCTTCTTATGAGGCCAACCCCCGGGTTGGGCCAGCCCCACCCCTTCTGCTTGTTGTTCCCAGCTGGTCCTTGCCCCTACTCCCAGGTAGGTGTTTGGCCAGGGACCCCAGTCCTGATGACACTTGGGTCTTACTCCCGAGGAGGCCTCTACCCTAGAGGAGATCCCTGCTCCTGGAGAGTGTTTGGCCACTAGGGCTGGGCCCAGGTGACAGTACCATACGCATTCTTTAAAAAGAATTTATAAAGCAGTCAAAAATCCTTCAATAAGGGGAATGACAGGTCCTAAAAGATGGTTCAATTGCAGTAATTATTTTTCTTGATTAGCATTTCTATAGAGCTTTAGACTGTTCAGATAGTTTCATACTTATTATCTCATTCCTTATAACAAGCTTGTAAGGTAAGTCAGAATTATTCTTTTATGGCAGGAGGTGAAGGACTGCCATATTTAAGTGATGTTGTTCTTGGATATACCCTGTATTTTCATCCCAACATGATGTAATGTCATTAAGCCCAAAAGGCCCTATTAAAATTTCCCGGATTGCATTCCTAGTAAAATCATCTGGAAATTGATGCTAATTCCTGGAGATTCCATGCCAGTTCTGAAGGGTTGGCAGCCCTAGACTGACTGTGTAAATAGTGGCCTGTTTTGTCCAAACTACATGTGACTGTTGCAACCATATTGGTTATTCTTGCATCTACTCCATTGGTGTTTACAACAAAAGCCGTAGGTAGGAAAGGAATGCTGTACCCTCCCCTCTTCCTTACTTCCTCATGTCCTATTGCATCAAGACTTTACTTCCAGTATCAATAATACTGATAGAAAGGTGTTTGCTGCAAAAGAGCACAGATGAGTAACACAAGGGAAGGTACCATCCCTGTCATCTCTCTGCATCTTTTGTGGAAAAAAAGCAGCGTCCACAAATCCCACTAGAGAAAAGGATGGGTAGACATATGAAAAAATGTATCACTGGCACATCTAGTTTGGCCTTAATGTCACCTAGACAATACAATAGCTGGACCAACATTTGAACTGGGGATGTGATACCCTTATTCTGAAGTTCAGGAATTACAGACACTATTCACTGTACAGAATTCATCCTAACCAAAGTTTCTTCCCTTTCTCAAGTCTCTAACAAATGACTCTTCCCTTTTTTAGATGTTTAACATTCCACAGCTAGAATTTAATACCACAGTTTTACATTGTTACTGCTAAGAGGGGTTATTTGTGCTATTCCGCTCTGTAGAGATGTTTCCCCAAATGTTTGCTTCAGGAAAACATACAGCTCCAAACTTTTTCCTTGTCCTGTAACATTAGCATGACAAGGCTAATGCTCAGATATTATCTGTGCCACTGAAGAATGTACATCTGCTCAACGTATGGCCAGAATTGTTTCAAGAGCTCAAGTTTATAGGATCTATTGTCATGGGATCCATGAACAGTGAGGGGAAGGAGTATAGGATGATCCAGAGGGAAGCTTTCAGCTCTAACCATTCAAACCCCCTTCAGCTTTTTTCTTTCCTGACAATACAAAAATGCACAATTTTACCAATCTGACATTTCCAATTAACATTTATTTAATGCCTTACTGGTACAAAATTATTTATTAATGCAGAAGATAATTAATGTTATTAACTACCATTAATGTTTTCTAAACTGTTGCCTTATTTTTTTTAAACTTCCAATAGTTTGAAACAAAGCATGTAAGAGCCACCATTGCCCTCTACTGGTAGATTTAAACACAATCTCTAAATACAAAGCACAAACCAGTTCCAAAATTAAGCACTCACTGATTTCAATAGGAGACTTACTGCCCAATCCTAAGCATGTCTACTCAGAAGTAAGTCCCATTGGAGTCAATGGGGCTTACTCCCAAGGAAGTGTGGATAGGATTGGGCTGCCAGGGTAGAACTAGATTACGAGGCACACAAGTCTTCCCTATCTCTATTTACCTCCCAACACTATTCCAGGGCAAGGAGATTTTGCAGGGGAGATTAGGGTGGGAGAAGGGTGCTCAGCCCTTCTTTGACACATTCTGAACATCATAGAAGAGCTTGCTTTAGATTAGAATACTGTACGTGGGTAAAGGGAGGGGGAGATATGCATGAAGCTTTACTAATTAAATTGCAAAACTTTTTTTGATGTGAACTATAATGCTACAAACTATATATCAGAAGATAGAACAACATAAAACTATGGCAGATTCTAACTTAGATGGGGTATTTCACTAAAATGCCACAGTGGTAAGAGTCACTATAAGAAAAAGAGGATGTATTCATATTATTTCTCCTTCTTCCTTCAAGGAGTTCAGGTTGGTATCCCTGGTTCTTCATCCCTACAGTTTTTACCTATACAACAAACCTGTAGTAATAATGACTAGTGAAAGATCATCCATTGAGCTTTATGTGGGGATTTGAATACGGGTCCAATAATCTAAAAGCTGCACCACATCAGTTCTTAAAATACATTTAAAATTAACAAAGAAATTAAACATAAATTATCTTTAAGAAGACACAAGACTCTTTCCTGTTTCTGCTGCAGCAGCTGAACACAGCTACATTTGTGTAGCTAAGCAGAGTCCAATTAGTTCATCTAAAAAACAAAATTTTCCTCTTTTTTATTTTTTCTCAATGTTGAGGTTGTTGCCTCCTGAACCTTTTCCCTTGCACCTCTTTTCAACCCCTGCCAAATGCGTGACATCCCACTCTTCTTCAATGACCCTGAAATATCGCTTGTTTACAGTTTCAATAAAAGCCTGTGGCTGGAATGGGGATTCTAAACAGTGATATGGTGATAAAAACAGGATTTTGTGGGGGGGAGAGAGCTCAAGGAGCCACAAAAATCTGCTACCAGTGCTGATTCTTGGAGTTGATACAGTAAGAGGTTGTATACCTTTCCTGAGGTTCCAGACTACTGTATGCAGCACGGCGCACATTGATGTTGTATAGGTAATAATGACTAACAGCAGGTCACTTCATATTACAGAGGATAACTTTGTTATGGTTACATGTGAAATGAAAATGTCATACCCAGAGAAGAATTCTTTCATATATACATTCATGTCAATCATTCCAGGGGAAAAAATAATAACCTGCCTTCCTCGTCTCACTCCATGTTCCTGCATTTCAAAATATGCTAGCCTTAATTTGGAAAAGGATAACAAGCCAAATACTTCCCTCTCTTAAAAAAAGATCCAGCAAAGTGTATATCAAAGCATACAAAAACAGCACTCCCCAAATCCTAGTCATATGGAGCCATTTCCTGCAGCCTCTACTGAAACTATGGGGCAGCTTTCTGAAATATTTGGTCTATAGCCCTGGTCTCAAACAGAACACAGCAGCCTGCCTACCTTCTACCAGTCTCTGTGGAGCTGTCTGGTTTTGCTATTTTGTTCACTTTTGCAAGTTATTTAAACCTGTCCACCATTACAGTGCTAAATAACCAACATTAAAGTGTATCTCACTGGCTTTTAAGAAAACCAGGTCCACAGTTTTTATGATTCACTCTTTGCAAAAAAGGGACTCTTAAAAATATGTGTTTTCCATCAAGCCCCACTCTCAGCTTTGAAGAACGCAGGGCTGTAAGTTCGCACTTCATGCCCCAGCATAATTTTCCATAAAGGATACAGTGAATGGAGAACTACAGTTTCATTAACAACACAGGATCCATTCTACATACAATAAACGCTTTAATATAACGAAGAGGTGCTAAAGGCAGATTTATGTACCTTTCAGCCCAATCCAATCCTTCCCCTCCAGGTGCCTATAGCCACGCCTGCAAGGGGCACACTGTATCCAGCTCGGCACACTATCAAGAGAGCAGGAAAAGGGGTTCTAAATCCCCCTGCCCCTGCGTAAGTCTCCCATCCCACTATGGGTCTCCTCAGATTTGCACTCATGATCTTGCTAGGGCATGTCCAAGGAGAGAAAGGGGGTGGGGAGGCTGCTGCCAGTGGGGAGAGTACTGTGGTGTGCCAGTACACACCATTGCTACCAGATCCACCCTTCCTGCAGCCTCCCTGCTGACTGTTCCTCCCCCTTCCCATCCAGGTTCACCCCCTCCTGCCCTGTTCTACCTTCCCCTACACCTCCTTGCTGGCTTACCTGTTTCAGTGGGTGGCCAGTAGTCCAATAACATGGATGGGAAGGCTCAGGCCTTCCAGCTGGCTCTGCAGCAGAGTGCAAGTTCACGCACTGTTGGAGCATTTTTAAAGCTGGTGCTGACTGCTTTATGGTAGTCAGCATCAGCGGAACACAAGTTCTGCTGCCACCTGGCCCCTATAGGACAGGGCCATTTGTATATTTTCTTTGTTCACTCTGTAATCTTTGGACTATTTCTCTTTCTCTCCCTCTCTCAGGGTTATGAGGTGCCAGAAATGTTAAGCAAAGTATGTGTAAACTATAACAACAGGAGAGTAGCATGTCTTGATTTTAATACACCATCTCTGCATTCTCATCTGTTCGTTTTTCAACTTGTCCCTTTCACCATGTTGTGATGAGTAGATCAAACCATACTGCCCATCTTAGTAGCTTCTCTGCTGTTTGTGGAATCAACAGAAATTTTGCAACCCTTGGTGATTCAGCTTGTATATCTCTCGCTTCAGAGAATCTTATTCGTGCACTTAATTCAGGCACATTCCTCTAGATTTTGAGACGTCAAGCAGCATTGCTGAGACTCATCTGAGCATATCTTTGAAGGCAACTGAACGAGAAACTTGTTGTTTGAGCCATCTCTGTCCAACACTGCATATACGCAACAGGGATCAAATGTGTACACCTGTGGGCTGGGCAAAAATGGGTTAAAAGAAGAAGCAGCCTGGGGTTTGCATCTGACACCACATTCTGCATTTTGTTCTGCACTACCCTAGTTTATAATGAAGTTTAAAGTCCACAATGAGTCTGAAGTTACAAACTGAGAGGTGGGAGCTCGTCCAGAGCACCATTGCCCATTTCTGATCATAGGAGGAGAGGTCAATCACATCAGCAAAATTTTCTTCACAATTAAGGTTGGAGACAGGGCTGACAGATGCAGTTGTTTTAGGCAGTAGACTAGTTAGGGGGACACCATCTCTGTCTGCTTACTTGTCTTCACTGCTCCTTCCACTCCCTGGGTTAAAAAAGGAAGAAGACAGTGAGGAAGAGGAGATGTAGAGGAGAATGCTAAGGTAGAACACTGGAGAGTGGGAGATGCAGGGCTGGCACTTCTTCAGGTAAGAGAGACAGCATGCCACCTCAGGAGGCCTTGGGCCAGTCCTTGTTGGAACAGATGAGGTGATACTCTCTGGCCTCTATAAAAGCTTCTAGATCTGTTTCCTTGCTTGCCTGAGAAACTAGGAGACTTGCTTTGGTTGACTATCACCTTCACCCCAGCCTCCGTTGCACAGGAACTAATCCAACAATGGTCCTTCCACATTAATAAGGGAATAGTTTTCATCCTGGACCACAAAACTACATGAAAGAGTGCTTTGTAAAGGTATATTTTTGTTTTGCATTCCAGTCAGTTCATATTTTTCAGTCACTCAAGATCATTTTGACCTTTCAGCAACCTGAGCAACAAACCAAAACGGTGATGCTACATAATATAAGCACAGCGAGGGGCTGGGAAACATTCCTGCAAATTACAGTTCTGCCTTTTGTGACCAAAGAAGTTCAAGCGCATAGAAACCTTGCTGGTACTTGGATGTGACAAGTAATTACATTAATCCTTATATCTGGACAACAGAGTCTTCCTGTTACAGATAACTTCATAGAAATCAAACCTGTTCATTCTACCATGCAAAGTTATTGCAGTGTATCAGTCCCCAAAGATAGATGAATACGACTTGCAACCTGCCACACCAAATGTACCCCATAGCCCACCATTAGACTACACATTAGGCTAGCTGCTTGATTAAGAAGTGCACTTAATAGTGGAAATGCCTCTTATTTACTAAAAATAGCAACAGCTATGGGGATCCAGATCCATAACAAATCATGGTGTGCTCAGAAAGTGGAGTTAATCCTTAAGGCAGCAATTCCCAAACTCTTCGGGAGAGTTTGGGCCACTGTAAGTAGTTAGTTAGTTAACCTTTATTGGCATTATAAATATTACAGCAAACAACTGACAACAAAGTGGAACAATACAACCGTTATCCACTAGACTAGTTCAGGAAAACTAAATAGAGAAAAAAGAGATAGGATCTAGAAAGAAAAGGAGCTAGAAGGGACAACCTTATCCTTTCAGTAAAACAGGTGTTAGATGGAAAAAGGTGACTACAAAAATTTTAAAGAAGATTTTATAGAACTAAAGTCCGGCGTTTTTTGTAATATATAGGCCAGGAAACTAGCCACTGAATACGTCAAGGGAGCAATAGAGTCTTCCAACAACTGGGGAAGGGGTGATACCTGAGGGGGAAAATTAGAAATCCAGGATTCTAGATAAATCCTACGATGAGAATCATGAGAGGGACAAAAAAGCAAAATGTGTAAAAGAGTATCCGGGGTCTCCCCACAGAATAAACATAATCGTTTCTCGCGAGGAACTCGCATGAAACGACCATAATGAACAGCTGAGGGAAATATGTTGAGTCTAGCGAGCATGAAGGCTCTCTTCAGTCTAGGATTAGTGAGGTGAAAAAAATAGTTTGAAGTGGCAACAACATGTTGAGGAAAAAGACCTAGGGAAAGGGGGGAACAGGTCAAATTAAGAGAATTTTTTAAAGTATTGAATTCAGCTAGAAAAAGGTGGTCTTTGATAATTTTATAAGCTTGAGATAAGTTTAGATCAGCAAGTAATTCTACTGATAGGTTAATAGAGTGGAGTTTAGTTTCCACTATTTTAAACCAAATAAAGATATACGTGTCACTCATTAATTCTGTAATTAAAGAGTCAGGGGAAGGAGATAAATGAATCCTTAACCAAAACTTAAAGGTAAAAAGCCAGGCATAAGTGGAGGGAAGGTGTAAACCAAGTTCTAACAGAATAGTGGACAACCGTATAAGATTAGGAATACCTAATATCTTTCTAAAAAAGGAAGAAGCAATATGATCCAAATCCTTAGAAACTGCCTGTATCCATATCGGGATACCGTATAATAAATGAGAAATAATTTTTGCTTTAAAAATTTGAATCGCTGCTGGGATGTATTGATTTCCTGCATTAAAATAAAAATTTGTTATAGCCAAAAGGTGGGTAGTTGTTGAAGAAATAACTGACTTTTTATGTTGAATCCATGATAAATTATAGTGAAAATGTAAACCTAGATATTTAAAAGATTTAACTTGAATGTAAGATTGGGAGTTGATTGACCATATAGAAGGAGCCCAGGAGCGGGAAAAAACCATAATTTTTGTTTTGTTGACATTAATTACAAGATCATTTAAATGACAATAAACTTGAAATTTGGAAATGAGCTCACGAAGACCGGATTTTGTGAGTGAGAGAAGTACTGTATCATCGGCATAAAGAAGAATCGGAATTGGCTTTTTATTTATTACAGGAAAGGAATGAGAGGTGGTGGTTAAGCTGGCAGGAAGATCGGCTATGAATAAATTAAAAAGAAGAGGGGCAAGGATGCAACCTTGCCTCACTCCTTTATTAATAGGAAAACTAGAAGAGAGAATATTAGTAAAAGGAAGGCGGATTTGACATTTATTATGGGAATGAAGTTGCTGTAACAAAAACAGAAGCCTCTGGTCAATGCCCCAGTTGGATAACTTTTTCCATAAAAGGGCTCTATTTATCGAGTCAAAAGCACCTTGTAGGTCGATAAAGGCTACATATAGATTTGATTTATGATGTATGGAATATTTCTGGGCTAAAAAAGAAAGTGCAAAGGCATGATCCAGAGTAGAAACACCCTGGCGAAAACCTGATTGTTCAACTCCTGGAAGGTTTTTCAAACGGGCCCAGGATGACAGCTTTTGAAGAAGGAATTTGGCATAAAGCTTCTCTATACAAGATATAAGACTTATAGGACGATAATTTGACGGAGAAGCGGGGTCACCTTTCTTAAAAATTGGAAGAAGAAATGAACAGCGCCAGATATCTGGGAATAGACCTGTAGAATTAATCGTGGTAAAAAGAGAAGCCAAGGGAGCAGCCCACCAACCAGGATTAGTAAGAAGAATTTCATTGATGATAAAATCTGGGCCGGGGGCTTTGGCTGATTTTAAGGAAGTTATGAGTTTATAAATTTCCAGTGGGGAAACCGATGGCCATTCAGGGACTTTTTGGAGATCAATATTAGAAATAGGGAGGGAAGAAGAATAGAAAATTTTAGAAAAATAATCTATCCACGTGGCTTCTGGAATATCAGAGTAAATGACAGGGGTTGGATGATTTGCCCTAGTAACTGCATCCCAAAAAGTTTTATGGTTTTTGGAAATAATGGCTTGATGGAGAATGGACCACTTCCCAAGGGCAAAAAGATGTTGTTTTTCCTGGAAATACTTTCGGCAGGCAGTCCGTAGTTGAAAATAATATTGTAAATTGTAAAAAGATGGATTATTCCGAAAAAAAAAGAAAAAGGGTACGCACCTGCTTTTTTAATTTCCAACACTCCTCGTCAAACCATGTGTTTTTTGTAAAACGGGGAGGATTACTTGGGCTAGCCATCCTCAAGTGATCTACCAAGGAGGAGATTATAACTTGGAAAGCTTCAATCACATCAGTAGTGGCCCGAGAGGCAAATAATAAACGCAATTGGGAGTTAGTTTCAGGTGCCTGAGTCCACTGGGACAGGGCTTGCTCCACAACTGGTGACCATCTATAGGGACGGCTTGGATTGGGGAGAGAAAGAGAAGAGACAGGGGAATCAAAGGGAATATTAAGAGTAAGTGCAACTGGGAAGTGATCACTCTCAGAACGGGTGCAGACACAGAAATCTGATAAAAGGGGCAGAAGGGCAGGAGAAACTAGGACATAATCTATTACACTAGCACCTCTTGGAGAGAGGTGGGTAAAATCGCCTGGAATGTCACGTCCTTTTGAGCCATTTAGAATAAAGACGTTAAATGAAATACATAAACTTATAAGATGTGGGGCAAAACTATTTATTACAGAATCTTTGGAAGACCTTGAGGTTTGAAACCAAGGGGGGATAAGGTCATCAGAGTACCAGTTCATCTGCTGGGCAAGTGTAGAATTTGAAGGGCCAATTCTAGAATTAAAATCTCCAGAAATAATCATAAAAGCATCAGAATATAAGTTAGAAGCACGGGATATAGTGTTATCAAGATCTGACCAAATATCGGATGGGGCAAGTTTAGCTGGGGGTATATATACATTAAAAAGAAGAATTTGAATATCTTTAAACTGAATTAATATAGTTTGAAAATAAGGAGAGTTCGAATCTAACTGAGAAACTAAACAAGAAAGGCCAGATTTAACAAAACAACAAAGTCCCACACAAGGTCTCCCTAGGGCATTCTTCCTAAATGCTGGGGTCACAAAAGAAGTATACCCATATAGGGACAATGGGACCGACGACCATGTCTCCTGAAATAAAATAAAATTAAACTTTTTAATAAAAGCGTGGAAGTCCTTATCTGAGCTTTTAGATGACCAACCGGATATGTTCCATGAGATCAAAGTGAAAATAGTAGAAGAGGAAGGGGTTAGGGAAGTTGGTTCTAGTCAGTGCTTAGAGGATGTGGAGAGAGAACCATCAGAATGATCCTTTACAAAGGTAAAATTGAAATTTAAAGGAGGAGGGAATTGGGATGTAGCGTCGACCAATACGAAGGGTTCAGAGGGAAGGGATTTAGAAACAACACAAACAGGAAATAGATGCTGATTAATAGGCTTAGTTGGACCAGTAACAGTGGGTAAGGATTGCTGGTCCACTTCTGTTAAGTTAGTAGGAGAAAGGGGTAATTGGGTTGATATAGGAGAAGAGGAGGGACAGAGAGAAAGGGGGTCATTGGAACAGAGAGAAACAGCTGTCGAGTAAGTGAATCTCGACTGGTCGTAGGACTTAGGAGTTTGCATTAGTGGAAGGGAAGGGAAAGAAGAACAGTTCGAGGACTCAGTAGATCCAACGAAGGGAATCGACAGAGAGGGGCACAGGTTCTTTGATCGCCGTGTTAAGGAGTTCTTAATCCTTCGAAGACTGCGAGATTTTTGCTGAGGCCGGTCTGTCATAGATGTGAGTAGTGAAGATTGTCCTCGACGACCAGGAGGAGAAGGTGGTAACGGAGGGTTTTTTTGAGGAAGAACATGATTAGGTAAAGCTGGGCTAACTTGTACAGTTACTGAATCTTTTATTGTAGATGTAGAATTTCCATTTGAATGCATAGACTTTTCCAAGGGAGAGGATACATTTTGTAGGTGAGTTGAAAAAAGTTTTCGGATAATCATATTTTGGAAATGTCTCTGAGGAAAAATTCCCAACGCTCTAAACCGTTGAGACTGAAGAAAGATTCGATTTGGAATTCTACAAGTATTGAAATAGAGAAGAACGCGCTGTTGCCGAAGCACAGAAGGCAGTCTCACGTAGTTACATAGATCAATATTAGAGCTATTCATCTTCAGGATTGATGCCAAGTGTTTCTTAATCATCCACGGTTGAGACCAGTCGACAATTACTCCAGGTTGATGGATGATTGAGAGAGCTATGCTCGAGGATTTTAACATTAGTTTTGAAGAGGGGAATTTCTCCAAAAGCTGAGACTCTGTCGCTTGAGATTGGTAATTTGCTTCCTGCTGATGAGTAATATGAGTCGAGGGTTCCAAAAAACGTTCCTTTAAGAGGGAAAGAATGTTTTCCAAAATGCTAAGGTTGTGCTTGACGTCTTTTGCTATATTAAGTATGTGGTGCAACAACAGATCCGTTGAACAAGAGAGTTGCTCTTTCCCATTAACCAAGGAAGCCTTAGTCTTCTGATCGTCAATTAAGTCCTTAATTAAACCTTTAGTAAGAGGTGAAAAACTTTCAAAGTCGATAGCCACCGGTGGATCAAAACAGACGCAGTTCTGAGGGGAGATAGGTTGAGGTTGAAGACTCTCAACAGGTTCAAAATATTTTTCCAGCTTAGACTGCTTGGATAGTTTTTGGGAGTCATGTTGTATTTCCGAGACTGATATCTCAGGGGAGAGCTGTCGTTTGCGTCTCATCTTATCAGTTTTAAAAGTCTATTGCTGCATACTCATAAATCAACAAGTTAACTCACAGTTTCAAGGAGAGAAGAAACGAAAATATCAAAAGCTGGGAGACTCAGATGTTCTTGAAACTTCGCCAGAAAAATGTTAATGAGCTAATTAGCTAGCAGCACTAGCTCGTAAAGAATTAAAAATAAAAAAAAAAACCTATTAAACAACAATCTTAAAACAGCAGTGGTACGGTTTAAAACTTATTAAATAATATATTAAATGATAAAAGAAAATAAAAGCGGAGCAAATTAGAATGCAGCTGGGCTGGAGGCCATCTTGGGGGCGGACTCCTACTGTAAGTATTTTTGCAGGGAAGGGACCGGTGTTCCCATGTACTGTTTTGGTTTAAAAATAGAACTTACCTGCCAGTGCATCTGTGGGAGCTCTGTTACTTTTGCCCGTTGCCCTGCAATGGGATACTAACAGAGCTTACAATGCACCAATTTGGGAACCTCTGCATTAAGGCCATACCTTACTGGGGAATGGCCTGCAGAAGCTCCCAGAAGCAACTTCCAGTCAAACTGGAAGTTGCATCCGCAAACCAGAAGTTGCTTCCTGTTGCTTCTGAGGCAATAGAGTGGGTTGTTGGTCCAGCATGACCCAGAAGAGGCCTCCATGGTCTCCCAATAAGGCATTTCAGCACTACCAGGAGGATTGCGTTGGGCACAGGACGCATGGGCTTATGACCCACCAGTGGGTTGTAACCCACAGTTTGGGAAACGCTGCATAAATAAAAAATAGTAATAACCATAATAATATAATTATATAATATTACTATTATATTACTATTATAATTAATAATAAGTAATAATAATAGAAAGGACTTTTCCTCTATAATTCCCTCCCTTATGAGGCTCAAATGGCTCCATCGCTGCCAGTTTCAAAGATTAGTTAAGACTTTTCTGATTCATTTGACCTCTAGTTCAGTGGTTCTCAACCTTTTAGTACTGGGACCCACTTTTTAGAATCAGAATCTGTCAGGACTCACCAGAAGTGATGTCATGATTGGAAGTGACATCATCAAGCAGGAAAAATTTTAAAAATCCTAGGCTGCAATCCTACCCACACCCAGGAGTAAGTCTCATTTACTATCAATGTAAAAAGCATATACATAATAGCCTGTTAAAGTACAGATGTGTAACATTTCTCCAAATGCAGTCACATACCATAGTAGCATCAAGTCTAATATATTTTTTAAAAAAATTGAAATGAATGGGGATCCATCTGAAATTGGCTCACAATCCATCTAGTGGGTCCCGACCCACAGTTTGAGAAACACTGCTCTAGTTAATAATTATGCTGTTCTTCAGTGGTTTTGTGTTTTGTCTTTTTTGTTTGCAGTTCTGTTTTTAGTTAAGTAGAATATACAGACCAGAAATGAGAAATACAGGCCAGAAATGAGACCAAACCAGGAAGATCCATTCTGAAATGTTGTTGGTTCTTGAAAGAGAGAACCTCTATGATTGTAAAAATCCCCTTAAGGAATTTAGAAATGCCTGCCTATGTAAACCGCCTTAAATAAAGTCAGAGGAGTAATCCGATGACCAGAAAGGCAGTATATTATTATTATTATTATTATTATTATTATTATTATTATTATTATTATTCAGACAGGTCCCCATACCTGCAGGGTTCCATTGCAGGCTCCCTGCAGATACAGAAGCCATGGATATGGGGGACCCCTATTCAAGTAGCAGCTCCCGTGTCTCTCCTGCATCCATTACCGTAGAGCTGCAGTTCTCACACATTTAGCACCAGGACCCAGTTTTTAGAATGAGAATCTATCAGGACCCACCGGAAGTGATGTCATGAGCGAAGTGACATCATCAAGCAGGAAAATTTGTAACAATTCTAGGCTGCAATCCTACCCACACTTACCCAGAAGTGTCCTATTTACTAACATTGTTAAAAGAATATACATAGTAGCTTGTTAAAAGTACAGGTCTGTAACATTTCCCCAAATGCAGTCACATACCATGCTAGCATCAAGTCTAATATGTTAAAAATAAAATATTGAAATGAATGGGACCCACCTAAAACGGGCTCGCGACCCACCTAGTGGGTCCCAACCCACAGTTTGAGAAACACTGCCTTAAGGTTTTTGTTTAGTAGCACTGGTGTTTCTTGCTTAAACAAAGTAACATTCTTGCGGAAGAGCAACTTGCAGGCAACCGGCCTGCTTGCTACAGATAGGAGAGTAAATGAACACTAACAGGAAGCATTTCTGATATTTCAGTTCCCTTTTCATTGATAGAAGTGTGAGAATCTGATCTTTGTAGTCCCTTCCTAGATTAACAGCCAAATTATCTGCACAAGAAAAACAGGCACATTTGGATCCCCTAATGAAAGTCTTAGATTGCCTTTTTATTTTCCAGGTGCAGTTTTCTGCCAAAACAAATGCTCAGCCACAACTACCCAAGGAGGTAATTCCTTGGTGTTGTTCATTGGAGTTCAACGTAGAAACAAGATGTATAAATCCCAAAAGATTTGGTAACAATATGAGAGGGGGAAAAAACTATCTCCCACAAACACAATTAGATTCCTTGTTGAAGAGCCAAACACACTGGCAATTGTTTTAAATTACTATTAAGCCTTTTTATGTTCATTAAGGGGCTGCTATTTATAATAAAATCCTGTACCTGTTTACATGGAAGTAAGACCTAGGTTGTTTGGTCCTGTTTACTTTCAGGAAAACATGTATAGGATTGCAGTCTTATAGCCCAATCCTATTCAGGGCATATGGCAGCAGATCTTGCTATCTGCTGCCATAAACCCTGTTCTGGTGGCACAAAAGCTGTAGGTGGCGCCATCATTCATTTTGGAGCCACCAGTGCAAATAGCTGGAGGCTTCCAGGAACCCCACCAGAACAGGTAAGGTGGCGGCAGGGGTGGTTTTGGGAGCGGGTCAGGGGAGGATCTCAACAGCAATGCACACCAAATTCCTATCACCCTTTTCCCAGTGTGACACTTTCCCCGAGGCTCCTCAGACTTACACCAGCTAAATAAGTTAACTGAGGAAACCTGTTGGTGGCTAGGCAGTTTATATGAAGATAAGTAAAAATAATTTTTACTCACCTCTCCTGGGCCGCCTAGTTGCTTTCCCAACCATTGCATGCAGTATGCTCACTGTCAGCACCACTGCTTCACACAGCCTGGTGGGGGATAGGACTGGGCTAATAGTGAAGCACAGGCACAATGCAGAAGAGAACTATGGCACCTAAAAAACAGACAGATAGATCATTTAGTATGAGCTTGCACACAACTACCTGCTGGTGAGCAGGAACCACATCCAGGCAATCAAAAAAGGAAGCTCTTGGAACCTGGAAGAGAGTTGCTTCTCTTTTTTTCCTTTCCATTCTTCAATGTGAGCCACAAATGATCAATCAAATGGCCCAACAGCACAACATCTTATGCTGACAACACACTCAACTCTGACATACTTAGTTTTCTTTTACTCAACAGCAAAGATTCTATCCTCCAAACTGGATCATGGTGGGGGAGATTGGTTCTTTAACCCTTTGCCCATGCCAAGGTCTCAGTCCATATTGTTCCCCTCTGTCATCCACAGCAATTTGCCCTAGAAGGAAAACCGTCGTTGGTGCCAGAAATATAATAAGTAGAGGTGAATGGACATACACACCAGCACTGTGTTCTCTTCAGCCACAAGATGGAGCTACATACATAAACATTTAGAGATAGTCGCTTATGAACATGCTAACCAGCTGTCCAAAGTTGGAATTGTTATCTAAATAACAGCTAAGTTGCTGGAAAGGACTGACTAAACCATGTATGTTCTGGGCATTTTAGGGGAAGGAATTTAAGTGTGGAAGCCTTCTGAGTTTGCAGCAAGTTAGTTGCAAAAGTTACTCCTTTTTTTCCTTCCTTTCTTCCTTCCTCCCCCCCCCCCCACTGGTACCAGGTCGCCACAAGCCCCAAGGCAAAACCTTGCTTGGGCCCCACAAGATACATTGGGCATTATGACTGCCATCAGTAGTGTGGGTTCAGGGACTGACCAAGCCAGGTAGACTGTGTCATGAGCAGAAAATCTCAGCCAGTGCCCAATCTGGCTGACCCTCAACACAAACCCTGCCCATGACCTAAAACACGTATAAGACAAGGAAAGAAAGGGGGGGGGAGAATCTGAAAACCAGCTTGCCTTTGTCCCCTCCACTCTTAGCAATACCCGTATTCTGATCGGCATCTTTGTCCAAATGCAGACAAGGATCAGCCAATGCCCCCACACTGAAGAGATTGTAAATACCTAGAACCAAGTGAAGGTCAAGAGGGCAGCACAGATGAATTGTAGGGATGGGCAAATTCCCCTCACCTCAATTTGGAACTGGCTCTGCCAATACAAGTTAATTCCCAACAAACTGAAAACTCCTCTTACTTTTGGTAGCACAGAAAAGGGGGCTGCTGTGGCAGAGAATCATGATGACATGGCAAATTAATTAGAAGCCAGGCCCAGACTTCACTGGAACTGGAGACTTGTCTAATAAGGATAAATTAAATGTTAATGTGGACACCTCTTCTCCTTTGTCCTCATTGGGGGGGGGGGAGAGAATCCACATCAAAGGAGTTGGGTATGACATCGTGAGCTAATTGACCCAGAATGCAATACTACCATTGGCTAGAATTGTTGCCAATCCTGCCAGGACAAGAGTGCCATAATGAATCTGCACTAAAGGAGCAGCATTATCAGAAGTACCTGTGTTAATGTATGTAAATAGTGGAATTTTCTTAACTCATTTCTGCCCAGTGCACAGGTGTACACATTTGATCCCTGCTGCATATATGCAACACTGGGCAGAAATGGCTTAATGTAACTGCAGGACACGCTCCAAGATTTGACATATTTTCTCATCTACACAATTGTTAGTGGCCTGTTAATAGAAATATAGGAAAGGTTCGTTATTGAGCACATATTGATCTACCCTCCAAAGAGGACTTGCCATGTCTGTTTCCCCCTGCAAACTAAGGCTGGCTTCTCTGTGGCTGCACAGTGTATTAAACAGACATACTTGATCAGCTATTCAGATACTGATGTTGGACAAAACACATGATGATAAATACCTTATTAGGGCTTCAATTTAAAAAAAAAAAATCAAAATACCAGTGTGGACTGGGACCACTGGGTGTGGGAAAGAGAGCACTTATCCCCTTCCTACATACTGCAGTCCTGATTAAAATCACCCCACCAAATCTGCTGGTGGAGAGAGCTATAGCCCAGTATTAGAGCACATGTTTTCCATGCCAAAGGTCACAGGTTCAGTCCCTGCCTTCTCCAGGTAAGGAAGAGAATGTTCCTGTCTGAAACGCTGCAGAGCTGTCACCAGCCAACATTGATAATACTGAACCAGGTGAACCAATGTGTATAACTCAGTAGGAGGCAACTCCCTGTTTTACTAGTCCTGGGAGGGAGGTTTCCCTAAGCATTATAAAGTTTGACATTGAAAAAAAAAATGTTCATTTCTGACTTGACTTGTTTGCTAAAAGGACAATACATTTAAGAAGCACTGCGAGTTATCCCAGTGTGGCGGGGGGGGGGGGGGGACGGACGGACGGACGGACATGTGATGCCAATTGCCCAGCTTCTGCTACAATTTGGCTGAATCATTTTCTCACTTAACTCTGGAGAGAAAACAGTTTGTCTGGCGACAAGATGGTGAGTGTGCTTTCACAGAGGCCCCATCATTCAAATCACAAACTCTAGCCAATGCCATAGGATCGCCAAGGACAAAATCCAATAACCCCTATCAGAGGGGGCATCAAGGGTTGGCAAGACTGGGCACTGGTTGAGGGCTTGCAACTATCAGAGACCTCACTTAGCTGAACCACCAAATGAACCCAGTGTCAGTCCAAGACCTGCTGACACCTGAAGCGGCATGCCAAATGTGTGGCATGCCAAATGCGTCCCCCTTATCCAATGATGTACCAGCCTCTGCTCCTCCCACTCTCCAATGTTCAAGTTCAGCATTCTTCACCCATCCACATTTCTTTTTCCTCTCTGTACCCCTCTTCCAATCCAAAGAGTGAAAGGAGAAGGAGGGGTAGCAGAGGCAAAGCAGAGACAGGACCCTTCCCCCAATCTGAGGCCTGAAGCAAACACTTAAGTTGGCCCCATGGATGGGTTAGCCCTGACTGAACCTTGAAGAACCAGTGACAGTTGTTGCCAAAGGGCCCCTTAGGGGGCCCAGTGCAGGGTTTGTCCCAGGAGCTCTGGAAACTTGGTGCCAGTAGGTGACCCTCTGAGCCCTCAGAAGAAAAGGCAAGAGTCATTTGAAATGAATAAATATATCCAGCAGTATCTTCTCCACATTAAACATGTGACCCGTATTTTCAGTGTGTTAGAATGGTGCTTCAAATCCCTCTCAGGCCCAAGGTCAGCACTAAATAAGAGAGGTCATATTCTCCCACTAGGAGTGATTATTGTATTGACACACAACAAATATTCATTCTGTTTAATCTCTGCCCTGCAGTATATTCTTATAGCTTGGCTCAAGCACAGTAGATTATTTTTAGTCCTCCTCCTGATAAAGTTGCATAATTGGAGAATGCGCCACATATTCAAGTACAACTTTATTCTGGAATACACATACACAGGCCAGAGCAAATCCACCACAAAGGAGACGGGGCTCATGTGTGCCTGTAAGTGTATAAAAGTTGCATACAACTATTTCATGCAGTTTGGCACTTCAGAAGGGAATGTGTCAACAGTTTGATTGATGTCACTTATTCTGCGCACAGAATTTTCCTTGGTTTCCAGAATTTGTTTCCACATTTGTTTCCACAGCCTACGAACAATTCCATTCTCTTGCCCTCTAGCTGAGAGCTGAAACAGAACAGAATGTACTTCCTTGAAGAACAGGCCACTTTTCGATTGATTCCTGTCATTTCATCTTGGTCACTGACATTCCCTAAAGATCATCGAAAAATTTCCAAGTCCCAAAGATCACTGCAAGGAATGACCACAGGCGTTCCATTCATACTGCTTTTGTTCCTCTGCATATTTCAGCACTGCTTCACACATGACTTTTTCCATCTGCACACAGGTTTATGAAGTGACACACATGACACATGAGAAGATTCTAGACTCGGAGGTTGAGCTAACACCTCTAAACAAGGGGCAGACAAGTTTAGAAATACATCTAAAATTTTATTTTAAAAATCCTGTGGTCCATTTTAAGAGTCTTACAGCCCAGTCCTATTCTCAGGGTATGCCAATGTATCTCCGTATACACAGGCACACAGACAACTCCACCAGCATAGAAGCCTACCTACCAACACACAACAACATGGATGCTGGCACAACACCAGAAAAACCATGTGCCAACACAGTTGAGACATGTGGACACCAGCACAACTCCACCAGCAGATGCCAGAACAGAGAGGAGATCAAGGTGGCACATGTGAATGGACATGCCATATCCCACCCACTCTTTGGACAACAGACACATTCCTGATGACTGAAAAATGCTTCAGCAGACCTGGTAAAGGTAGCTCATGGGGAACAAGGGAGAAGGGAAAAACATGAGGAAACCTTGTTGCCTGCATTTCCCTTGCCTCACCCACCTCCCCACACCAGAGCATAGAACACTGGCTATATTTGGCAGCCAGTCAACAGTGCTAAAGCCCCAGTAAACAAGTCCCTGCCTGAGAGACTACAGCTCAGAAAAGATAATGTGCTTCATGGGGCTATATCTCTCTGGTCTCTCAAAGGGGAACTTTGGTGATGGAAACCATGGTGAAAGGACACTTGGCGCCAAAGGAAACACTTTGCACAACTTCATGTCTCTCATAACATATATGGCAAGACATTTTGTTAGCACTTGTCTTTTCAGAATTCTTATTACAGCTTTTCTTAGGAAGCCTCCACACACAAAGACCCAAGGGAACTTCTATCTCACCACCTCAAGCAGGGAAGGACAATGCACTCCATGCAGGGAAGGAAGGAAGGGAGATCTCCCTTTAATCTCTCTACCCCCCCCCCCTCCACTAACCCTCCAGGTTTATCGAATGTGCCTCTGCTGCCTAACTGAGCTGCCTAACCCTTCCTTTTGCAGCAGCTAAAAGAAGGGGATGTGTACTCTCTCTTGGTGAATGCTAGACTCCAACCATTGGTACTGCTGGTCAAACACCCATCTGCATCCCTTTTGTTTTTCAGGACTGCACCAAGTGGTTGAGCAGTTGTCCTCTGCAGAGTTCCACTATAGTTGCTACCCCCACCAGGAGAGGGAAATGTAATGTTCTGAGTTACCATGTTTTCTCTCGCCCAACAAGATGCCACAACTTGTACACTCTGGTGGCACCACTCTCCCTTACAAACACTGAGTATACATCTCAATCCAGAGAAAAACTTTCCAGTGTGTGCACATGTAATAACCAAGAGTCCTAGACACATCACCCATGATGTGTACCCCTCTTCTTTCACAACTACATATGCCTCTGCAGCTGAAGTATCATACAAAGATCATCCATGATCTACAGGATTTAAGCATTAGGCACACTGTCTAGGGAACATTTTTCACACAAGGTAAAAAACATCCTCACATTAACAGTTTGGAATATGAGATAGTAGATATCTGCAATTTGGATTTTTCACAAGCTTCATGATGGCTTGCATGGATATTCCTGAGCTGGATGGCATCCGTCTCCTATCAATCTCTGCAGACATGTAGCTACAAGTTTTAATCGGTCAATAAACACAACATTGAGCAGTACTTAATGTGTACTCTTTCCTCACTTTCTTAAATGGATGCAGGTTAAATAATAGAAATCTGAGGTTGTTCTTGGCAAGGTTGGAAGAGTTGGCCTTTTCAATTTCCATGTTTTGCTTTGCTCAAAAGTATTAGAGCTGGCAACTGATCCAAGAATTTTTTTAACTGCCTTTTAGATAAAGTTGTATATATTTCCAAAACGTTAATATAGGAGTAAGTATTACAATAGATAAATTGCCACTAACAAACAAAAGCCAATATTGGCTCTTTAAATTTTTCAGAGGCAAGATGTTAATCTGCAGCAAACAGAATAGTCTCGTGAAACACTATTGTTTCTGGTCTGAATACAGACCAATCTTTTCTATCACATAACAGAAGTCACAACAGTTTCATAGTGCTAAGTTTTCACCACTTACTGCTGCTGTGAATTTTCTGGTACACTTTGCTTGTCTCGTACACTTTTAAGCTCATCACAAGACTAGCCTTCTTGCTTATCTTGTTTTCTGACATGTGCTTTAAAATTTTTTCCCTGTGCCCACCTACTGTGGATTGCACTTCACACATCTGATCTAATCAGCTGTAGTCCATGAAATCTTACACTGAAACAAATTTACAAATCTTTAATATGACACAAGGCTATTTGTAGCTTCTTTAACATTGCCACCTTCATTCCCTATGACAACACCACACCAAATCTACAATAGCCTAAAAAAAAATGCATGATTCATTAATCATGAATTCAAGCTGGCTCTGCTTACTTATCAGCTAAAGCTTTTGTTTACTAATCTACTGACTCCATTCAAACCCAATTCTAAATATTATGCCTTTCAAGAAGAGCCTTCTCAAGGTATCTTTGCAATTCTAAAGGTAGAAATTTGACCAGAAGTTTTATCCATTGTTTTGGGCAAATCATTACACATAACAATTGATTGCTCTCAGCAGAGCACCCCCCATTGAGCCAAGATGTAGTTGTATAGGGCAGTGATTTTCAACCTTTTTTGTCTCATGACACACTGACAAGGTACTAAAATTGTCAAGGCACACCATCAGCTTTTTGACAATTGACAAGGCACACCATGCTGTTGGCGGGGAGCTCACATCCCCATTGGCCCTATTAACAAATGACCCTCCCCCAAACTTTTGCGGCACACCTGCAGACCATTCGCGGCACACCAGTGTGCCACGGCACAGTGGTTGAAAATGGCTGGTATAGAGTCTCAACAAGCCGCAGATGAGTGGATTAAAAAGCTTAAGCAAGAAGCACAAATCTTTGAAACCACTGTTGTCTTAGATACGTTCCTGAGTTTCGGAAAGGTCAGATACCATCCTCTTATGAAGAAAAACAAACACTTTTTTCCAGTAGAACTGTGACCAAGAACCAGTAACTGCAACTCCACTGGCCATCCTCAAAATGCTAAGCAGCTGCTGTTTCTTCTTCAAGTTACACCAGGCTCCGGAAGCCCTCCAAATTTTAACTCTCAGTTCCCCAAATTTTAAGTCTCAGTTCCCCAAATTGTATTGTTGCAAATCCCTTTACCACAACCATTATGCCCTTTTGCTCCTTCTAGACACTATATCTGATGTGATGCAATCCTAGGCATGTCTGCTGAGAAGCAAGTCGCATTGTGTTCAATAGGCCTTACTCCCAGGACAATATGTATAGGATTACAGCCTTAGAGACTGATCCACAAATATGGACTTTTCCCAGTTCAGATCTCCCCTCCAGGTACCCACAAGCTGCTTCGCCTCAGTCTCCCCTTCCTAGTTGCAGCATAGGTATAAGAATGTCCTTTTCAGGATTATTGAGGACAACATCCAGATGTGAAGCCATTTGTGCACTCAGACAGTGGTATTCATATAAATGTTAAGTATTTATCATATTCCAAATTATAATAGAGTTTCAACAGGATTGTTTGAAAGGAGCAAAAGTGATTCTATCATTGTTCAGAATTTTTTAAGATAAATGCAGTTTCCCAATATTAACTTTTTGGACTACCAGGATGTGTGTGCAGTATTTTAAAAATAGAGGATTGTAGCCTAAGAGGGAGGCTGCAATCCTAAACACGCTTTTCTGGGAGTAAGTCCCACTGAACACTTATGAGCAGACATATATAGGTTTGTTCTGCAAATCCTGGTGGCAAGATTGAGACTTAGTAAACCTAGGATACAATCTAGAATACATATGATATAATTTTCTGGGCCCTTTTGGTACGCTTTTTGGATGCATCATTCCAGGAAAGGGCAGATTGAAAAGTTTACTGGTTTTTCAACATCCAGCTGCCAGCCTCACCTGGTTAGTTAATTTCTTGATTTGCACAGCGTACTGTATTTTGGTGTTAAAACAAGTTCCATGTGCACATTCAAAGTCTCTACAATTCGTGATGTACCAATGATTTCTACTGTTGTTGCAAGTGCTGAGCTTCTGTCTCCAGCCCCACTTCTGGTAGCTCTCCAGAGGGCAGAATTAATAACCCAAGTGACAACAACGACTTGATCCTACAGTCCCACATTCTTCATTCAAAGCCCTTGGTGCATTTTGTGTGCAACTGCATCTCACCAAGCACATCCTCCTCTTCTGCTCAGAACTAGAATCATAACAGAAACAGGAAATAACTTGTGTGTGTGTGTGTGTGTGTGTGTGTGTGTGTGTGTGTGTTTAAAGCTGCCTGTGGTAGAAGCTCACTGGTTTACTATCATGTACTTACCAGATAACAAACTTGAGAAGCTGGGTGTGCCCTGAAAATTCTGCCCTAAGGCAGCTGTAACTGGTATGGCTAGAACTCCTGCCACACAAACCACACAGGCTATAATGCTAGATATCAGGGAATGCACTGTTCTTTACAACTTGTTCTCAACTTACACTGGCTACAAATGTTCTAACTTTTTGTAGGTATAACAAAGGCATTTTTCACAGTGAGTTACATCATGTGCCTGCATGCATGCATGCACATCATTAGATTTTTCAGTGTTTGACTACATTGTACCTGACAACTCAGAGCTGAATGGATAAAATGCCTCCACTAAGCACTACTGCATTTTAGAAGATATGGAAATTCTATCAAATATTAGATATGTGATGGCTCATTCATTCAAGTCAGGCTGAGGATCACTTAGCAGTCTGGCCAGCCTTGAAATTCAACAAGTTGTTTGGGGAAAAACATCATGCTTATGAGTAAACAACATAATACTTTGCCAAAAATCAGAAGACAATTGGAAAGAAGTTATGACATTTTAGAACACCCTGAAATGACATTCCTTGACTACAGTGCAGAGACTCTATCCTTGCAGGTTATACCTGGGCCTCATGCACATAACAAGGCTCACTGATTTAAACTGATTGGATAATAGTGACACAATTTACTATCTCACCTTCTGACACATTTTCCCTGCATTATGTGTGTCCATTATAGGCAGGGATGGGAACTCAAGTCTTGGGACTTGAGTTAGAGTAATGAAAACACGTGTTTTTTGCTGTCTCGGTACACTCAAGTCATGTGTGTCAATGACTCTGGCACTGACTCAAGTCTCAGGCCACTGACTCAGAAGTGAGTCATGAATGTGAACAACTCAAGTCCATGAGTCTGGGTGTTCTTGCTTAATTTTTTCAGTGCATGAAAGACCTCATGGGGCCATCATTCAGACCAGGCAAGCAGCAGGGAAGTTCCAACTCAAGAGGCAGAAAGTTTTGTTTTTGTTTTGCATTGAGCAGGAGGCAGGGGGAGGGAGGCCTGAGCAGGCTCTCTTGTCCATCTCTGAAGAAACCAATGAGCATTGAACAAAGGTGGAAGCCCAAGGGAAGGGAGTGGGGTTCTTTCCTTAGGAGTGGCTGGAGAAGCCCACAGAGGGGGAAAGAAGGAGGCGGGGAAGCTGGGGGGAGGGAGGCAGTTCCTAGTGATCAAAGAGAAATTATGGCTCTGGCAGGCTCATTGAATGACCGGCCACAATGGAACTACTTTTGAGCTGCAAAGGATTGGGTCATATTGATAAGCCACCCAGCTGCTGCACACAACCCTCCTCCTGCTCAACGCTTCTGTCCCCACTCTCACAGAATCCGTCCCACCCACTCCCACCTGGCTGAGCTCAAGCACCTCCCAGTCCCTGCTGTTCCATGCTCTGGCATTCCTTCTGAAGGCAGAATCGGGACTCGTGATGTGAATTGGGGGGGAGGTGTTTCATCGCTGGGGCTCGTATGGAACCAATCATTTTTCTGCACTCACTGCACTGCTACAATTGCTTGAAGAACAACAGCCAGGTTTTGTTTATATAAATGAAATGGTGGTTTATTTTTCCATGAAGTTGCGCCTGACCAGCACCATGGCTTGCTTCACAGGGGACTCTGACTCAAGTCAAAGTGACATGGGAAGTTCCGGGGTGATTCGCTGCAGGCGTGCACTATGACTTGTGCACAAGTTGAGTCAAAGGGGGCAAGAAGGAGCTAGACTCAAGTCTCGCCATGGTGACTCCAGCACAGCCCTGATTATAGGTAGTTATGTGCTCCACATTTTCCTGAGGGGCTTGTTTCCTTTGGATGTGTGAGGACTAGAGACGAGTCCTATGCATGTCTACTCAGAAGTAAGTCCCATTAGAGTCAATGGGGCTTACTCCCAGGAAAGTGTGGATAGGATTGGGCTGTTATAGGACCTATGCAATATTTGCTTTATTCACAAGCAGAGCAGAAGCAGTGGTTAAGAAGCATTTCTCCTATAAGCAGAAGCTCTCTTTATGGGCAGCTCAAGAGAGAAGCCAGAGCTCAGTGGTAGGGCAAAATAAAATTGATTTGTCAGAACTCAGAAGCCAGAGTTCGGCACATGCCTTGTACACAGAAGGTCCAACCAAAGTGCAATCCCTCACATCCCCAGTTAAAAAGATCTGCTAGCAAGTGATGAGAGACTAGAGATCTCTGCCTGACACTGTAGAGTGCTGTGGCAGACAATACTGCTTTAAATAGACCAATGATATGCCCCACTCAGGCAGCTGCACAAGTTCAAACTGTGCAGTTTCACAATACTGTATTCCTCAGTTTCAGTTCACTCCAGCTAGAAAAATTAATCTCCCTGCCTCTTCCAATGACAAACAGTGCTCTCAGACATACACATCACCCAGGCACCAGCGTCTGTCCCACACCTGCATGTGAATTGTCCTCATTCAGGACACATCCACAGTTATTCGAAAACCTTAATATTCTTTTCTCAACAGCCCTTGATCATTCGTTCACAGTAACCAGGACAAACTATAGTATATTTCACACACTGCAACAGTTAGTAAGCATATTCCCCAAATGTATTGTAGTAGCCAGGAAATATATACAACTCTCTGCTTACACTGCCAAGTTACACACATTCCCCACCAACATTTGGAAGATAAATACATTGACAAGTCAATATGCAAAAAATCTTTGTTCGTGCTGTCCTTTGTAGACAATCTTAATGTCTAGTGGATGTGCACAAAGACCTGCGTTTATGCATATAGGTGAAGCCTGGTGATGTGGATTTTACATCTGAGGATCTGGCTCAATGTGGATCCCCCACATTCACGTTGAACCAGACTTGGCCCCACCTGAGCCCTCTGAAGGGGACTGGAACTGTACTCTGGTCCCCTCCAGTCCTGTTCAGAGGCTCAAGAGGCCAACAATCACAAATTGGGTTATCCACAATTTTCTATATCTGCAGGGGGTCTGAGAATGGATCCCCACCTGCATTCTCAATTCAATGCACAACTGCTATACAGAAGTGTATGAATTTAAACTCTACAACACTGCACCAATTTTAAGTGTTGCTGTCTCACATGATTTTCTGCAAGCATTAGAGAGGCAAATAACTCAGCAAATCAGTTTTATTTTGCTCTAGGCATTTGTGGTACCACATATTATGTATGAATAATTAGTGTGCTGTGCAATCCCTGTGCACATTACCAGAATACATTCCTTATGCAACACTTCATCTACAAACACTTTGCTTCAGAGCTATATGAAATCTGCTGAGTAGCTGAGTCAATGGCACACAACTCCTTTGTTCAAACTTCAATAATTCCCTCCCAATCTCTTTTTTGTTTTCTCTGCTTTGTCGTTTGACCCACATTGCTGCACACAGAGGCTACTAAATCCATAAAGCTCCTGGATTCCACACGGAACCCATCTTACCACCAAACGCTTATTATACAACATTGTGGTACGAAAAGAATTGCCGCTCTATTAGGAATGGATACATCACTGCTGCCCTTTCAAACAGGCAAACCTTTAATGCCAGGGTTAAGCCATCATCCATCCACTAATCAGTGCCATTTGTCAGTTTTGCTAGCTCACCGATCCCCTGGCTACCAACAGCCAAAGCACCCAATTTTCCAAGAAGTCAGATTTCTCATTCTTACCCCTACAACATGTTTAGAGTGTGCAAGAATCTTCCATGCCCTGTATTGCTACAGGAATCACTGATGTGGGCATGCCTCTGTATACTGAGGCACAAAGTGCAGGTGAATAGGTCTGTTGTACCATTGTATTGGGAGCGGCTCAATAATCCCATCATCACACCCAATGCAGAAGGTATGGTAGAATTACCCAGTCCCAGCAGAGGCTGATTGGAAGGAGGCAAAGACAGGAAGCAAATCCTACAGAGATACAAGTGACAAGCTCCTGGGCATAAAACTCACAGGTGCCTAACTAATCTGTGTAAAAACAGATTTAACAGCAATCCCAAGCTGCAAATTTGCTATTGAAGAAGGTGTGTAACCCCACCCAAAAGCAGCTTAATACCACCTCCAGTCATTGAAACAAAATATACATTGCTTGCCATAGCCATAGTGAAAACTGAAAATGCAGCATACAATACAGAAGGGCTTATAATGATCTTATGGATCATTTTCTACTCCTCACTTAATTTAGAAATAATGAAAACAAGACTATAATCCTTTTGATTAGTCTGTGATCCCAGGACATCCTGCACATTTTGCCATGACATGGTGAATGCCTGTCCAGGGGCACGTCCATAAGTTGGACTGTCCATAAGTTGCCAGAATCAGAAGGTAGCAACAGTGTTGCAGATGAAAGAGGTGTTTGCAACATGCTCCAACTCCAGCTTGTGGAGTGGGGAGAAGGAATTCACAGTTCATATTTTTTGTTTAAAGATCATTACAGACTGACGTTGGTACTTGTAACAGATACACTGTATAGTTCTTTTGTTCCCCAGTTTGAGGTTTCTCAAGTAAGCGTCAGCTTTATCAGCTGCGGGGGACAGGACAAAGTGGTACCGTTCTGACTTGCGTACAACCGTCAAAGTTGACGTACAGTATTCCCTTCGTCCTGCTGGTGTCAGGTGCCTTAAAAAATGAACCTCAGGAAAAAAAATCCAAGCAGGCCTGGAAACAAATTCGCATCACTCTGCTTTCTACAAAGGCTGCACCTTCCAAATAGACCCATGTACAAACACTTTGCCTTGGATATGAGAAAAACATGTGTGCACACAATATTTTTCATGTGCATGAAAGCAATCAAGATCCACTTCTGGACAGGCAGTCATGAAGAAATACGTTGTTTTGCACTGCCCACTTCCCCAAGAAGCAGGAAATTCCAGAGATAGTTTTTTACAGCAGTGGTTTTCAACTCATCAAGAACTGGGGCTCAGCCTCAATCCCTAACCTGCAATACAGGACTCATCTCCAAGAACTGAACAGGTGAGGGGGTGAGCAAGTGAGCCTGTTGAAGACCTCTGTTTTACAGCTTCCTTGATGCTGTACTTTTGGTGCCATATAGAAATATTGTACAATGTGCAAATTAGTGGGAATCAAGCATGCAGTGTTAACTGCTGCTGCAAGCCGTACACACTGGGCCCAGGGATGCATCTATGACCCTCCTTAGCACGGTGTCAAATCTGGAAGGAAACTGGCCTGTCGCAGTAGCTCTTTGGCTTGTGGCTCCAATAACCATGAAGGTGTGGATAGGAGCTCAGAGACCCAGCTGTGGGCCTACAGGTGCTGCAGAAGTTCATTTTGGTGCACACCGGACACTTCCCATCTTAGAGTGAGCCTAAATGCAATGATGCTAAAGAATTTTCTTTTATTTCAATGAATAAGGTGATGAACTAATGCAGTGTTTCTCAAAGGGTGGGTCGGGACACACCGGGTGGGTTGCGATCCAATTTTAGGTGGGTCGCCATTTCAACATTTTATTTTTAATATTTTAAACTCGATGGTACCACGTTGCGTGACTACATTTGGGGAAATATTACAGATCTGTACTTTTAACAAGCTACTATGTATATTATTTAAACAGTGATAGTAAATGGGATTTACTCCTGGTAAGTGTGGGTAGGATTGCAGCCTAGGATTGTTAAAAATGGTCCTGCTAGATGATGCCACTTCCTGTCATGACATCACTTCCAGTGGGTCCTGACAGATTCTCATTCTAAAAAGTGGGTTCTAGTGCTAAATTGTATGAGAACCACTGAACTAGTGGATCAACACATTAATGCTCATGCAGCAAAGTCACCTATGGTAGCCCATAGGAAGCATGAGAGGGGGTGGAGAATGGCAAGACAGATAGCTGAGGAAGAACTCTCTGTGCTGGCACGCATGGTTGTAATTTCAGCACTGAAGCAAGGAGAAAACTCCTGGCTTAAGGATGTTCTGTGACCTCTCTTCTTACGTCTGTCTGCACCCCTAAGACTTCCTGGAATATTAGGCATTCAACCGCATTCTGGATTCTGACACATGCTTTTGTGCCCTTAAACCTTAAACAAGAAGAAAAAATAATCCCACAAACAAACCCTCAAGCATGTGAGAACAGCTTGCATAAATATATCCAGGAAACCAATAAAACAATGAAAGGACAACAAGAACACAGTCTGTTATGACATCTTCTATTGTGTGCCTCTTAAGAGAGCACTGAAGAATAAACTAGAAGGGACTGAGGTTGTAAACAGACTCTGGTCTGTGTTGGAGACAGGATTGCTCTCCCAGGCATGGTGGGAAGCAAGTGAGAGCCTTCCCTTCCCACTCACCTGGCATGTTTGCCCTTCCTCCAGAGCAGGGGTGCCCAAATCCTGGCCCGTGGGCCACTTGCAGCCCGCTGCGGGGCCCCATCCGGCCCCCAGGGGGTCCCTCCACCTCCAATGGGCACTCGGCCCTCACCCCAGCCTGTGCTGGCCCGCTGCGCGAGCTCCACGCCTTGCTTTCTCTCGCTGCCACTGAGCTCAGTGGCAATGAAGGAAAGACGAGACCAGCCGGCATGCAGGGCCTTTTATAGTGGGAAGGTAACGTGAGACTTGCAGGTCCATGAGACTTGCAGGTCTCGCATTACTTCCCACTATAAAAGACCCTGCGCGCTTGCCTGCTAGTCTCTTCTTCCTTGCCCATGGGCTGGGCTGGGATCAGCTCCTTTTGGCTCTGATCCCCTCCCCTCCCCTCCCCTCCTGCAACCTGAGCCAGGGGGGAGAGAGAGAGAGATCAGGAGGGAGGGGAGCCCAGCCCAGCCCGCAGGCAGGCAGGCAGGCAGCAGCAGCAGCACATGGGCAGGCAGGTAGGCATGCAGCTGGGCAAGCAGGCAGGCAGCCCAAGCAAAAGAAGGAGAGGAGGAGGGAGGGCGAGGGGGCAGGTGAGCAGGCAGGTGTATGTGTCTGAAAGTGTGGAAGATCCCCCTCCATTTGTGTGTGTGTGAATGAATCATAAACTGGCATGAAGATTCCCCCCCTTATTAGGGTGAATGGGATCATAAACTGGCATGAGGATCCCCCCCTCATTAGGGTGAATGGGATAATAAACTGGCATGAAGATCCCCCCCCCTTATTAGGGTGAATGTAATCATAAACTGGATTGAATTCATTCATTCATTTTCTGTCTCTAATATATTCATTTATGTAAATTTATTCAAATTTGAAATGTAAATTAATTTTTTTTTTTTTCCTGGCCCCCGACACAGTGTCAGAGAGATGTTGTGGCCCTCCTGCCAAAAACTTTGAGCACCCCTGCTCCAGAGCACTGGACATATACAATGCATACAAACAATATGCACCTTTGGAAGTTACCAGTGCATGAACAGCTGTGGTAGGCTCTCTCCGTCTTGGAAGGGCTATGGTTGGTACACCAGTCACAGCAAGTAAAACTAAAGGCACTTTCTGCCACTGGAGCACCTTGTGCTTTTTGTGACACAACTAAATCAAGGAGCACCCCCAAACTGAGAATTTGCTTCTTGAGGAAGAGTGCAACTCCATCCATAGTAAGCTGAAAACAGTCATATTGCATACCTGTATAATCTCCATCTCGTAAGGACTGAATTTCAGTTTTTTGGACTGTTTTGGCAGCCTTGGAAAAGCCCAGCTGCACCCACCTCCTGCCTCAGCAACTTTTCAATCTCCCTGCTGCACCATTCCAGCTTCTCCTTTGGAGAAAGAGAAGGGTGATCTAGCACAGTGTGATCCAACCAATACTTCAGGGGCTGCAAGACCCAGCATTGCACTCTGACTGCCAATATGGAAGTAATTGGCAGAGAAGGTGGGGCTTTTCAATCTCCCTGCCACACTATTCTGGCTTCTCCTTCTCCAAAGGAGAAGCTGGAATGGTGCAGTAGGGAGATTGAAAAGTCACTGAAGCAGGAGGAGATGGTGGGTACAGTGGGGCTTTTCCAAGGCTGCCAAAACAGGCCTCATGGGCCATGCAGCCTGTGGGCTGCAGGGTGGACCACCCCAATCTTGCATACTACTGAATCCACCTCACCTCAATCAGATACAAATAGCAGATACAAACAGTCAATGGTGGTGTCCTGCTGATCAGAAATCCTGGACAGATAAATTAGCAACTACGACTGTAGTCACCTGCTCAGTTGTAATACACTGGCCATTTTGAGGGGACAAATATACTTGATTTCTATGAGAAGCTGGAGTGCAACCTGTTCTCTGAACAGACATGGGATTTGTTGTTTTGACTGTTATTGCGTTGTCATTTTTATTGTTCACAAATAACAGGGAGGAAAACAACAACCCTTGCAGATTTAGAACGTTTCAGAAACAAAAAAAGTTCCCCTAGCCAAGAACTAGTAAGTGGGCAGGGAAGGATAACTAGAGTGGAAGCAGTTAATTAAGGCCTACGCAAAAAAGGGATGATTAGAATCAGACAAAGCAAACGAGAGAAGGAGGGCAGGAGAAGTCTCAGGTGGCAAATGTGATCTCTGCCTAAATTATATTGCAATTTGTAAATCCTTAAAAAATAAAAAAATAAAAAATGCAAGTCTTTTCAAGTTGTCCCCTCCCTCCCCCTTTAACTTCCAGGAAGTCTTTGGCTCATTCATCCACATCTGAAAGAACTCTCCAGAGCCGCATTTGTTCACTTTTGTCCCTTTTTACTCTTGCTTTTCCCCCAGTCCTTTCTTCCATCTACTGTATAGCTTCCCCCTGTATTGTTGTAAAGATGCAGGCTGTGAGCTTCTCAGGGTAGGAAAGCTGTCTTCTGGGGAGAGGGGATGATTGGTTGCACTTATGCTGCTTTGCAAAACATACTGTACATTGCTGGTGCTATATAAATAAAGCTAAACATTTCAGGGGGTTTTGATCCATTAAGTTGCCACTGAAGGGAGATCATGTAAAGAAGAAACTAGGCTGCAGGTCCTCATGAATGACTGGTTTATTCCGATGGACCACAGCCAGCTGTCCTTGGCCTACCATGCTGTTTACTTTGCAGAGGATGCAAGAGAAACATTCTGTCATAAGTGGTTGCAACAGTAAAAACAGTCAGAGGCTGTCACAAGTAGGAATGATCAGGAGAAAGTTAAGTTGCTAGCTTCAAGGACAAAGATTGAACAGTGTATACACATTTGCTAAGGAACCGTCACAAGCTAAAACCAGAGGCTGCTGTTTACTTCATACTCTGTTTCTTACATTTTCAGGTTGTCTTCAACATGCTGCATTTTGCACTAAAAACAAATATCTTCCTGCTGAATTTCTCACTTGCCAACTTTTCATTGTGGAAATGGGCCCATCACACTTTGATACACAGAGGCTGAAGCACATTAAAACGTTGAATGCCCTTTTGCTGCATTTCCCTTACAAGGAGACAATTTTAACTCTGTGCAAACCAAAAGAAGAACATGAAGGCTAATTAACTCAGGGGAAAGGAATCAAAAATGGTTACAAATTCAAGTGAGGGAGAAGGAAATGAGTCTATAGAATTATACAGCAGAGGAATTCGCTGAACTGATAGAGAAAAGTGACTATGATGCTATCCAGTTTCACACACACACACACACACACACACACACACACACACACACACACACACACACACACACACTTGAACGTCTAAGGGAATCAATTGAATTGATGCATGGAAATATTCCAGCACACAACTTGCTGCTTGGTGTTCCCCATTTGCATCTATACACCACTGACATAATTGATTCCCAGCCCAATCCTAACCAACTGCTTCTAGGATGCACAGAAAGACCTTTGTTCTTCTCCCCCCCTCCCCCAGCATTTTTCAATTTACTGCTATACTTTTATTATCCACTTTTCATTTCCCATTTTGTTTAATCCTTTTTTATTAGCTCTTCAATACACTTGTTATATTTTGACTCTCAGTCTGCCTGGTCAATTTTCATGGGTAATTCACTGGTTTGTTATGTCTCTTCATTCTGCAAATGCTACTGTGAGACTGATTTTTAATAGGAACTCCTAAGAGGTGGATTTTCCCAGACAGTCCACCTCCTTCTCTATAGGCTGGGATGGTGGCAGTAGATACAATCTACCAAAGTTTTTACCCATTCAGCTACTACTACAATAATGCAAGAGTAGGAAGCAGAAGGAGTACAGGCAAGCACTAACCACTAGGCACTACTCCCCTAGGTCAGTCTGCCTTCTCTGACAAGTCCAAATGAATGTATTTTTAAAATAGTCCCATTTGAACACAGAATTATTTCTAAGTGTGTGTGGGATTGCAATCTTGGATTTATGGAAAATAGCAGGGGAGCTGCTTCAGTCACTTCAATGTTCAGTCACTTCATCACTTCAGTGTTGCTAATCTTTTCATACTTTCAGGTATACTTTATAGTTCTAACAGCTGCTTAAAATTCAAAAGCTAAATTGGTAACAAAAAATATTGTGATTATAAAACATTCAGAGTAGATGAGGTTCTCATTCAGCTCTCAAAATACTAAGAATGTTTTACAATCATTGTTGTATCACAACTGAATGACAATAGTTTCTTGAAGGTTGGCAATAGAAGCAGTAGTAGTTCACAAGGGGAGAATGGTTTGAACAGGTGCATTTTAAGGTTCAGCTGCTGAAGCTAAAGGGTTCAGCCTGGGTGAAAGACCACAACAAAAGACAATTGTGAGGCAGAAACAAGAGCAGAAATTCTTCAGAACTACCCTTGAAAAACTATTATCTGATCTGAGATGCAGCCGGAACATCTTAAAGTACAATAGACTTTTCCTTGTACTATTATAACAAGTTTCATTTGCTAATTCTGATAAGTACAAATACTGTACAAACAAGATATCTAGAAAGGAATGTGCAGAAATTGGTCATTTTATTGACACAATGGAAAGGCACACTTTTGAGTTGCAGCATTATATCATAGAAAGAGAAGTAATTGTCAAAATCACCACATTTGGTTCTAGCCACAGTTCTTCAGGGACAGTGCCAGAAGCACTGTCCAGGCTGGGCACCAGACAAGGATCCATGCCCATTAAAGTGTCCAGTTGTTCAGACCGGCCTCTTGGACCTTCAGTAATGGTGGTTGCTGGGAGACTCTTATCACAGCTGCACTTGGCACACCCATCTACAAATGGGACCATCTCCCAGAGTCACGTGTTCTTGCAAACTCTCTCTAGCAGATGCACCCATTGCTAGGAGGAGATAGGAGGAGCAACCATCTTACACTGCCTGCCACCTGCTAAGCGGGGGGGGGGGGGAGTCCAGAGTTTTGCCCCAGGGCCTCCAGCATCTCATGAGATGCCCAGTTCCAGAGTGCCTAACTGTTCTGACCTTTTCCCCTATCAAAAAAATATCCCAAATAACTTAATAAGGAATTCATTTAAGATGGCAACCTGCATCCATATAGCAAGGTTGACAATTTAACTTAACAACTTAATTTAATTAGAAATTTAATTTCAAATTTAATTTAATTTTAGAAAACAATTTAATTAGGCGTTTGGAAGGGCTGATCAAAGTGTTTCTTGGGTGTTTCCCCTTGGTATTAATGAATAACAGCCCAATCCTAAGGTGGGCTAGCGCTGGTGCAGTAACTGCTGTGCCAGCACTAGCCATCACAAATGTGCCACAAAGCACATTTGCAATGACTTGCAAGTAGGCAGCACCAGTGGGAAGTCCCGCGCTGTCCTGCTGGTGCAGAATCCAGCATAATGGCCTCTGGAGCAGGTAAGAGATGTGCTGAGCGGCAGAGGGGTGTTTAGGGGCAGGGGAGGAAGAGAAGGTGTGGTTCAGGACTGGGACAGTGGATTAGGCCTCCACAATATCCTAACTCCCACCCTGGCCTGAAAGCCCTACATGGGGCCACTTGGACTTGCACCAGTAACTTAGCTGGCACTGATTCAAGTAGCCCCATTGGGCAGGCTGGAGCTAGATAAGGGATAAGGGAACAAATGGGAGCTTCTGGCCTGCCCAATTCCAGCCCTGAATACGGCTTGGGTTGTGCGACTCACTTTGCCAACACTAAATAAGACTGGGATGTGAATCTTAAACTGGCCAAATCCTGTTGGATAAGATCCAAAACCTCTTTACATCAATAGCAACATCCCCATTGATTTTAATGGACCAGAACTGTAGTCTAAGACAGGGGTACCCAAACCCCAGCCCTGGGGCCACTTGCGGCCCTCAAAGCTTCCCAATATGGCCCACTGGGAGCCCCCAGTCTCCAATGAGCTCTGGCCCTCCAATGAGCTCTGGCCCTCTGGAGGCTAGCTGGAGCCTGCACCGGCCGGACGCAACTGCTCTCAGCATGACAGCCAACTGTTCAACCTCTCATGTGAGCTGTGGGACATGGGTTCCTCCACTGCTTGTTGTTTCACGTCTGTGATGCTGCAGTGACAGTAAAGGAAAAGCCGGCCTTGCTTTGTGCGGGACCTTTTATAGGCCATGACCTATTGCAAGACCTGCATTAATTCAAATGTTTCATGCCTAATGTATTCATTTATGTACATTTATTCAAATCTGAAATGTAAATTAACTTTTTTTCCTGGCCCCTGACACAGTGTCAGAGAGATGATGTGGCCCTCCTGCCAAAAAGTTTGGACACCCCTGGTCTAAGCCTATAGGAGGAGTATGCCACAGTTTCAGAATTCAGGGCCATTGTTAAATTGGTGGCCCAGAAAAGAATGAGAATTTCTTTATAAAGTTATTAGCAGTCCTTTGGTGGTGGTGGGGAAATATTGATGTCCAGCACTGGTGCTTTCTTTTTTCAATGCTAGTCAGTGATATTTATAGCATTTGATCCTGTCTCTAGTGAGTCATACTCTGGTTCCTGTATCTTAATTTCTCATGGCTTCCTTATTATGATGCAATTGGTTAATTCTTTGTCACATACACTATAAGGGCTTCAGAAGCATAGGTAGCTTTAAAAGAAAAGAGATTGGAGAAGGGCAGGAGGTCTGGTCTAGAGGGTAGAGCCTCTGTTAGCCGGAAGATAACATCAGAAGGTCGCCCAGTTCGAGGACACCGGCAGCTCCCTGAACGGCTGAGAATGGCGAGACCTTGAAGCAGCTGACAAGCCCAGCTGAGTGATTCCACCTGCTCTTGGTGTGAGCAAGAAGCGTCTTGGCTGTGAGAGATGGAGCTGCTTGTCAGCCTGCCTGGGAGAACTGGAGGCCAGAAGTGAGACCAAACCAGGAAGATCCATTCTGAAATGTTGTTGGTTCTTGAAAGAGAGAACCTCCATGATTGTAAAAAACACCTTGAGGGATTTAGAAACGCCTGCCTATGTAAACCGCCTTGAATAAAGTCAGAGGAGTAATCCGATGACCAGAAAGGCAGTATATAAATACAAAGTTGTTGTTGCTGTTGTGTGATTTTCCCAAGTGATGCTTATATGGCTTCCCCTCTCCCAGTTAAAACAAACATACATATCCAATGTACATCCAGTTTTAAAATTTGCTGTCTTCCACTTTTCAATCCACATTAGCAACATTCAAAAATGAATGTACATGTCAATTATCATTGCACATCTCACACATGTAGCTTCACATAAAAAGAGTCACCAATTGTATTTCTCACATTCTGTGAATTATTTGGTTCCTTTGTTCACAGGTCTGGACCCTTCCTTTACGCTCCAACAGGAAAGCATTGTTTTCACTGAGATGGTTGGAGAGGGCTCATGTTTACACGTTCAACAGCCAACAGAGGTGCATTTGGTGAAGAAACATGACAGAGCCTTTTCTGGGTTGGTGCCCAGATTGTGGAGCTCCCAAGTGGTGAGGATTAGTGTCTTCACTATGCCAAGCCCAGGGCTGGCTGAAAACATTTGTCTGGTTTAGACCTTCTCTGCTCAGTTACTGTCATTATTGCTTCAGTGTTGGTTGCTGCTCTCACAATTATGGTTATGCTGCTTTAGAGAAATAGGTGGCAGCATTTTTATTAAATTGTTTTCATTGGATTTTTACTCAAGATTGTAAGCTGTCTTGAGCTCTGTGGGAAGGAAAAGTGCAGGATATAAATCTTTTCAAAAATAAAATTGTTTTTAGCTTTAAACTGTAGGTTAATTCATGGAGGGAGACTGCTTTACCTATTTTTACTGCTGTACTTTACCTTCCATAGCCCTTTGACTCAATCTTTTACAGCTGGTTCTTCTTCGATCCCCATGTATGCCCGCTGACACATTGTGCCCTGATGAAGTGTACAATAGTCCATGAAAGTTTATGCTGAAATAGATTGTCTAGTCCTTATGGTACTACGAGACTCTCATTTTTATTCACAAATCAAAATCCAGACTCTCTTACCATCATTTCTGTAGACTCCTATTGTATGTTACAGACTGTAATCCATAACCTGATCCTAACCATATTTCCTTGGTATATATTCCAATTTATTCAATGAGGTTTATACCTAAGATTAAACCACACTTGCTTAACTTATTTTTTATTAAAAACAAAAAATGAACCCCACTATCACCTTTGCTCAGCTACATACGGAGGGAGCGGCGCAGGAGGATTGAAAACCATTGCATATGGAACAGGATGTTCACTGGTTATCTACAATGCTCTTTTGAAGTTCCTACCAAGAAAAGTGTGGGTGAATTATCTTTCCAAAACACTAAATGAAAGAATAACAGTATCTCCCTGCTCCCTTAGAGAAATGGGTGGTGAAGGATGGCAACTCTTCTAAGAAGCTCTAATTCAGGCTTCTGGCTTGGCACCAAAAGCTATTCTAGCCCATCTCCTAAGGGAGCCTGCAATTGCTATGCTAAATTGACAAAACTTTATTTCATACTGTCTCTCTTTTCCAGGGCCAGTCCCTCTTTCTGTTATCTGTCCCTGCCAACCACTTTTCCTATTTTGGGAAGGCTTGCTATAAGTTTGTTAGTGTGAGTTGCAATCATTGATTCTTTGGAGTTTACTTCTCTCCCCAGGGGCTCCAGAAATTAAATCTCTAAGAGAAGTGAAAAGATCTCTCCTATTTCTAGAGCACATGCACAATACCTGTGCAAGAACACCAACAGCCCAATCCTAACCAAAATGGCCACTGCTGTATCCAGTCTGGGTAAGGAGGTTGCTATAGGTCTCCCTGAGATAACTTTTGTCCCCTTGCCCCAGGGTAAGCCCCAGCAGCCACTATGGGGCTACTCAATCCTGCACCAGCAAAATCACTGGCACAGTAATGTTGCAGCCCCATGTCAGTGAACCAGGCCGGGGGGGGGGGCTTCTGCCCCATCCCCTTTGCCCTTCTGGGCCTGTTCTACTATTACTTTTCTCATGATGTCTTGGACATACCCCCAAGTGTCAGAGTAGACCGTAGCTAAAACAACAAAGGATGGGGCTCCAAATTAGACTAATTCAGTGGTTCCCAAACGTACCTGGGTTCATGACACACCCATAGCTGCTTCTTCCCAGCCCAGCTGGGTGCTGCCATCTTCTAAGGTCCAAGATGGCAGTGCCCAAATCTCATAAGATTTTTGGAGATCCAAGATGATGGTGGCCAAATCTTGCCAGATTTTTCAAGATCCAAGAGGGTGGTGCCCAGGAAAGCAGGCAGGAGGGGCCACCAGGGACATTCCCGTAACACCCCTGTGAGTGTGCAGTGACGTCTCAAGACCTCTCAGTGCACACTTTGGAACCACTGCCCTAGAAATTACTGCAAGGTCATTTGGAGTGGCAGCAGCAGAGACAATCTGAGTCCTGCCAATCAGGTGGCAGCCTAGAAAGTTCGTAAGTTGTGATACACAGAGATGTGCATGCTAGAGCCTAGAGAATCCTTAGCAGACCTGGGCCTTTTATTAGGTTCATTTAAGACCACTGCATCCTCCAGCAAGTGCAGGCTGAATAAAAAATGGTTCCAGAAAGCAACATACCCCAAATTCTGCAAATAACAGCCCAAGCCTATCCACCACCACCCCCAATGCACTGATGCCAAAATGGTAACTGCGGCATCCTATGGGGGACAGTTGCAGAGGTCTCCACTAGGTAAGGGAACAATTGTTCCCCTACCCAGGCAGAAAGGGGTGTCCTCCGACCTGTGACAGCTAAACAGCTGGTACAGGTCCATGCAGATCCATACTGATGGATCAAATCCGAGAAGAGGGTTAAGATACGGGCTGCACTGGCACCTGCTTCCCTCCTGGGATCAATGCACACATCCCCCACCGCCACCCTCCCCTGCCCTGTTTTGCCCCTCCCCATCTCATTCTGCTCTCCTGTCACCCCTCCCACTGACTTATCTTTGTTGGAGATCAGCAGGAGAAGCAACAATGCAGGAGGAAGGTACAAGCCTTCCCCCAGTGCTGTCAGCAGCATTGGACACCACCAAGTGGTGTGCTTTTGGAGTATCTTTTGCTACTTGCACTAACTGCCTCACCAGTGATGGCCAGTAAGATTGGGCTGCAAATCTAGTAACCAGTTCCATCATTAAGACAAAGAAAAAGTTTGTTTTATTTTTAAGACTGACAGACCTATGACAATTAGATACCATGCTCCACACACTCATTCTTCTTCACTAAAACACCATCATAATGTACCACTGAGACTGGCCTCATCATGAGGTCTGCTGAAGACCCCTCACTTTGACACAGATGGCAAATTTTAGACCAGTTTTGTCTGAAATGTGGTATGCCTGGGCATTAACCCCCATCTCTTGACACCAACAGCAGTCTCAAAAAGTAGAGCTGCCCCAGAGCCATTTCAACATGCAGTGCACATGCCTAGCACCATTTGAAAATGCTTCCCCATCACTACTAGAGGCAGCCATCCACACAATGCGCGAACACACAAAGAAGCAGCAGGAGAAAAATAATTTTTCCACTCAGGTAGCAAAAACACTATAGCAGGATTTTATGGCCATACCATCTGTATTAAATTTTCTTTATTAAATAAAAAGCCATTGGTGATACAGCTGGCCAGATCTTGGGTTATTAATACTCAAGCTGCCCCAGGTCAGTTCCTTGGATATCTAAGGGCTCAATTGTGGATAGGCTCACTAGTCACTTGGCCAAATAGGGCTAGAGTTGTGTGGGGAGACCCCATTCAACAATGTACAACAAAGTTGAGCTTACAATGCTAGTTTGATAGAAGATTTGTTTTAAAGAATTTACAATTAGCTAAATCCATGGACAGAAAGAAGACAATTGAAGTGCTATGCAGCTACCGAACAAATTCCAGATTTTGGATTTGCAGGATTACAGTGTAATGCTGCACACAATAGGGTTGATCATCACATGCTTCTTTTTGTTTTTTTAGTTGCTCCGTCACAAACTGCATTCTCTCACTCTCTTACCACTCCCAGTCTTGCTGAACCATGAAACTGCAGAGGGAAGTACAGTGCCTGAAAGCCTGCTTAGACCAGCACATACCAAATCTTATGGTCTGATATCTGAACTCAGCTGGAATCCAGTTTGCGAATTCCTCAGAGGGAGAATCATCTGCAATGATCCAGAGCAGGGGTGTCCAAAGTTTTTGGCAGGAGAGCCACATCATCTCTCAGACACTGTGTCGGGGGCCAGGGAAAAAAAGAATTAATTTCTATTTAAAATGGGAATAAATTTACATAAGTTTACATAAATGAATATATTAAAGATGAACTTATATGAATGAATGAAGGTCTTGCAATAGCTCAAGGCCTATAAAAGGCCTTGCACAAAGCAAGACTGGTCTTTCCTTTGCTGCTGCTACTGCATCATAGACGTGAAACAACAAGCAGTGGAGGGAGCCCTCATCCCACAGCTCACGCGAGAGGTCAAACAGTCGTCCTCACGCTGAGAGCAGTTGCGTCGGGCCAGTGTGGGCTCCAACAAATCTCCGGAGGGACAGAGGCTCATTGGAGACTGGGGGGCTCCCTGAGGGCCGCATTGAGAGGCCTCGAGGGCCGCAAGTGGCCCCAGGGCCGGGGTTTGGGCACCCCTGATCCAGAGGCTAGTCATACATGTGCCTGGAGGTGCACAGGCTGCAGCTGTTAATAATATCACTGTGAAACAAAACTAAAATTTAAAGTCCCCAAATGAACTCTGAGGACAGAAGAGTCAAGTAGTGGATGCAGTTTTTACAATGAAAGGGGCTGGCAGCTCCATCCTACTTGACATCACAATCTACTAGCTTCTCCTAATTCCAAATGTGTAGGTACAGCTGGTTGATATCTGTCATGACCCAGAACGCTCATAGGGGATTTCAGAAAGCAAATAAGTTGAGCTGGAGGCCACTGCACAACTCCCCAGTGGCATTCTCAATCTTTCGGTGTGTGTGTGTGTGTGTGTGTGTGTGTGTGTGTGTGTGTGTGTTAGTTTCTAAAGACACAGGGGAAGATAAAGGGACCTAAAAGATAAAGAATTGCAAAACATGCTTACTACTTATTAAAACAAGAATCCCCAGCATCTACCCAAAACACAGACAGCATTTGCCAGAAAAACAGGTCTGTCCTTGATAAACAGGGAACATGTGATATCTCTGCCTGAAGGCAACACAAAATGGAATTTGGAAACCTCAGTCACTGATCACAGGAATCTGGAAACCTCAGTCACTGATCAGATGTAAAGTTCTGAAGGGGACACCCTCTTTTCCAATTAGGATTACCACATAAGCATTTGATATGTCATGAGGTTAAAGACCCTGTCCCTCAAGTCCTCAGTGGTTCCCAAACTGTGTACTGTGGCACTTTAGGGCACCGCAGTGCACTCACAGGGCACTGCAGTGTGTCCCTATGCACCCTCCTACTGCTGTCCCAGGCACTGCCATCTTGGATCTTGTGAGATTTGGGCACCACCATTTTGGAGTCCGGCTGAGCTGGGAAGGCCGCGGGGGTGCCGTGACCCTGGCAAGTCTGAGAACCGCTGCCTCATGCTCGTGTCCACTTCAGATGCATGCATGGATGACAAGCAAGATTGCCATTCTTGATCTATTCTTACTATGATTCTGTTACCAAAGACTTAATAAACAGTGTAGGCCCTAACTATGTTTTCACTTATAATTTTTTTTTTTTTTTTGAAGGAGGGCGTTAGTACATCAGGAAATATTTTTAGAGGAATATTTTAAACTGTTAAGTTACTGAAAAAGCAGTTCTCGCTCAGGAAAGCAATCTGCTCCATATTAATTGGAGAGCACACCAAGAACTTGGGTAGGTGGGTTTTATGTAACAAATCTTTGGTGACAGGATATGTACACAAAAACCAGAAAGACAAGAAGTTTGGAAATGCTTCCCTAAGAGAATTTGCACTGGAGCAGGGGACAGAAGGGACTTGTTCCAACCTTTGCTCAGGTTCATACTACACATAGTGTTACATGCATCACTGACACTGACACATTTAACATTTTTTAAAAATAAACACCAGCTTTATCAGATGCCCCATGGATTAGAACTGTGCCAAGGGAATACAATGACTTTCACTTTGCTCTACCACTACAGTTCTAATTTGAATTAGAACATCCATAGCTTGGAAAAGAGGAGGCACGCAAGTCCCAATTCAGATCAGGACTCTTGCGAGTGCAAAAAACTCCTACCCACTGTCATGGTCCCAATCCTGCTATTATTTATAAAAGAAAACTGAAGCGTGACTGAGTCAGTGATGCATTAAAAAACTTCATGTGTCATTTTGCCATTAGGTAGATGAATTGAACAGCCTTGAGCGAGTCATTATTGCACCCTCGAGTACACAGATAGAACATTTAGTGAACGCAGATAAAATAAAACTGCAAACACACACACATACCACCACCTGCCCACCCCCACCACCACCTGCCCACCCCCACATTCTGCTTCGGATGCAACAAAAACATAAATATAATAATATGCATTTTAATTCATATAGAATTTCCGGGGTGCAGCTGCTTCTAGGTTAGGAAGAATCAACTAAATATACTCCAAGATAACTGAAAACCACTAATGGAGACTGCACTGTTTACTTGATTACTCACAAATAAATCCATGCTGCTAAGAGGGCAGTAATGTATGAGTCAGGTTTTGGTACTGCCTTGTGCATTAATGTAGTTTAAGCAGCATAACGATTGCACAATCAATGATTAAAATAAATCTTTGAAAATTTTCATTTTTAACATCAGCAGTTTAAGGAGTGCACTATTGTGTTCATACATTCATTAAGACAGACAAACCCTAAGATTCCTAGGCACCATCACTAATTTAGAACAACAATTGGGCTCAATGGCGCAAGCATTCCCTTCTCTAGCCAGTGGGCCCAGTAATGCCCCCACCCCTCCAGAGCGCCTCTCTCTCCAGCCAGAGCTCATGGTTCTAATGAATTCAGTGAGCCTTTGCAATAGGTATATATACCTGTCAAGGATGTAAATCACTTTGCTTCAAAACTGTCTCCATAATGAGTCAAGACACGGTCAGTGGACCTGACACAGTCTTCAAAATAAATTAGCCGTCAAGATTTTTCCTTTGAGGATCAGGAGTTCTGAACAGGGCCTACAGTAAAAAGCAGAGTGCTTGAATGGCTAGCAGTGCTCACTCTCATACAGCCCTGAGGGTTGGCAGCTCAAATGAAAGAGGCAGTAACACCAATTGCATTTGTAATGTGCTCTAAGTTCTCAAACACAGCAGAAAAGTCTTGCTTCCCTATTGCTGTCCAGCACTGCTAATCCTGGGATCACCAGTTTCCTTACTTGCCTCTGCTTTTGTGCTTTTACAGCAAATCAGGGCCCAAGCCTATCCAACTTTCCAGCACCAGTGCAGCCCCAATGCAGCCCCAAAATAAGGGAACAAATGTTCCCATGCCTTGAGGAGGCCTCTGGGACTGTTCCTCCACCACAGGATGCAGTGCATGCCCCAGTCTAGCACAGCTGGACTGGTCCTGGTAAACTGTATAGTATACAGATTGTGTTTCTCAAACTGTAGGTCGGGACCCACTAGGTGGGTCATGAGCCAATTTCAGGTGGGTCCCCATTCATTGCAATATTTTAATCTATTAGACTTGATGCTCCCATGGTATGTGACTGCATTTGGGGAAATGTTACAGACCTTACTTTTAACAAGCTACTACGTATATTCTTTTAACAATGACAGTAAATGGGACTTACTCCTGGATAAGTGTGGGTAGGATTGCAGCCTAGGATTGTTAAAAATTTTCCTGCTTGAATGACATCACTTCTGGTCATGACATCACTTCTGGTGGGTCCTGACAGATTATCATTCTAAAAACTGGGTCCTGGTGCTAAATGTGTGAGAACCACTGCTGTATAGGATTGGGCCCTCAGTCTGCAGGTAATCATAATACTTGGCCTGCTGCCTTGGGCATTTGCTCTGGCATGGGAAATGCAGGATACAAATTGTAAATAAATACTGTACTAATGAAAAACTTCACTTGCCGATTTCTGAATAATAAGGTGCTGTTAAAGACATAGTAGCAGGCCACATTGGTCCCCCATACCAATCACTTGCTAACCTTAGTAAAATCCCAAAAAAACTTAACAAGGGGATACATACAACATCCATGCTGATGTGTTGGCTGTGCCTGCTGTTGGAACATGAGACCTCACCACCAATAGTGATGCTTTGGGAACATCTCAGGGCCCAATCCTATCTAATTTTCCAGTGCTGGTACAACTGTGCTAATGGGGCATGCACTGCATCTCGTAGTGGGGCAGTAGTCACAGAGGCCTCCTTAAGGTATGGGAACATTTGTTCCCTTACCATGGGGTTACATTGTAGTTGTACCGGGGCTGGAAAATTGGATAGGATAGGGCCCTCAGTTGGCTCATTGAAATACATTCTAATTCTAAAAGAAGAGGGATAGAGTGGGTGCAGCACCTGTTAGGACTTTTCTTGCGTGTTTTCTGCTTTACTGTTCCTATTGTTCACACTGGGATTTCCTGGCAAATTGGTAGCCTTTCTGCTGCCACCATGCAAGACTAGAAAGCCTAGACAGAAAGAGGCCACCTTGGGAAAATCCCTCTCCCACTTCAACAGAGATCACCCAAATTTTCTTACAGGAGAACACTGTTCGAAATAGTAGGCTGGATAAGATGGATCCCTGTTTTGATCCATCGCTGTTCTTTTAATTCTTCCTCCAAAGACTGCTTAAAAAATGTGGTGGACGCATAAAATCAACCAACCTGAGCACAGTAGAGTCCATTCTTGTTATCTGCTCTGATTACGTTCCTGGAAAACCTAGTGGATTACGAATCAGTGGATAACAAATTGATCCTATAGGATTGGTGGGGTTAGGGAGAGCGGTTGTATGATCAAGAATGCCAGTAACGAATAGCTGCAGACTGAACACCACGGATAGCCATAGAATGGCCACCACGGATAGCTGAGAATAGACAGCGAATGGCACAATGCAACACTCTTGTTCCTGCAGATAAGCGAATCTGCAGGAACAGACTGTGTGGATAGCATCCTGAAGACAGCATGCTGCATGAACTGCTGCAGAGATGCTCAGAACAAGAGAGAACTTATGCCAAGATGAATTTCCTTCTGAATTTCCCCAGCAACTGTGCAAACAGCACACAGTTTCAGTCCATGTTTGCACTTGTATACCTTGAGGCTTCACTTTGTGGAGACACCACTCTGCCCTATTTGCTGATGATAAAAGAGTTTGCCTTTGGCAACATATTCTCCAGGATCATCACAACAATTAAAACCAAACTCAGTAATTGTGGTCCTTGCAAATAAATCCAATTCGGGTAGTAACATGTATAGCAAGGTCTTTGAGAAGCAAAAATCAGCAGCAAAGACAACAAAAGAGAGGAAATCCTATTCAGCAGCTACTTATAAATGACTTCATACTGAAGATTACACATTGTTGGGAATGATGAGTCAGAACATATATTTCCTCCCAATAGGACTACACATCTAAATTCTTGATTAGTTCTTACTACCTGCAGCTTTTCCTCATCGGAGCCTGTAATAAAGTAAAAAGGCTCTGTACTGGCAAGCTAGCAGGTCTGGCAGCAGCTCCAGCTCCCAGTGCAAAGCCCATTTATAATAGTCTTGCATCACTGCCCTGGCATAGCTGCTCACCTTCCCTCTAGCACTGCTTGACCTTTTCTTGCATTCAGAGTGGCTGAGAGGATCACAGAAGTTTTTGGTCCAAGTCCAAAAAGGAGCCAGGAAGGGTTAGCAAGCAAGCAGGTGGGTAGGTAGCAATGGTACTAAGGGCTGAAGGGTACTCTCCACAGGTATCATAGAACCATTGAGTTGGTAGGGACCCACAAGTAGTAGCAGCTGCTAGAATAGTAGCTCACTGCTGCAGCCACCAGAGCCCTCTCACCACATGGAGTCTTGTTAACAGGCTCCTGTGTGAACCAAGGCTCTAGTCTACACCTATGATCTAATTGACATTCTGGATTCTTCAGAGAAATCTGAAATAAATCTATCCCTAAAGTCCCAATCCTCACGCAATAGGAACGTAGCCAAACAGGATGGGCCACAAAGAAGATGAAGATTTCTAGGTATCCAGCTCTTCTAGAGGTGTGAAGCAAACCTCTTCACTGTTATGTTTCAAAGAAAGCTGTTTGGGAAAATTGTGCACTTCAGAATACATCCATGACAGCATAGACAGAGGTAGGGAGGAAAGGCTGCCTGTATGTACATGATGTATGTATGTACATCATGTCCCCGGTGTATGTACCCGGTGACTGTACAGCCACCGGGTAGATGGGACTCGTTAGCCTGGGAAGGCAGCTCATCTGAGAGAAGGAAAACTCTGATCCCAAACCTCCACTGCCTTGTGGCTACATCCAGTTAAGGAAAAGGCTTCAGGAGTCAACCATGAGGCAAAATCTGGAGCCAACCGTATTGGCTTCTGCCTTTCCATTGGACCATTTCAGCGACGTGGAGAGGGGGGATCTGCTGCATGGGTAACAGTCTATCCTCCATATCTACTTTACCCAGGCTTCGCGCACTGGAGAAAACACACTGTTCCAGAACCACTATTCAGAGCGCGATACCATAGTCTTCCGAGACTGAAGGATGCCAACTATTCTATGTACATGAACCAGTGAAAAGTCACTTGTGAATGACCTTTGGTGTTTATAGCAAATTAAGGGGCTCATCATACTTCTGGCCTCATTTGCAAAACCTGAGCTGCAAAATATAAAACATTTTGAGTCTTAAATACATTGTACTACACCACAGCCTGGATGGAAGAGTAGTTCAGATAGTGCAGAGCTGGGTTAAGCAAAACCAGGTTTTTTTTCAAGGATCTTAAGTGAATGATAATAGCACCACCGTAGCCAACAACTCTGATAAAGATACAGCAAGTTTCAACTTACAGTTGTTTGATTCAATACTGTTTAAAACCAAACAAACAAAACCAAAGTGGGTCAGGGGTTCTCAATCTTCTGACCTATATGGATGCATATTGTAGGGCGACAGGAAGCGCTTCCAGGTCACACTGGGCCCTTGACCCACTTCTTTGGCCTTTTCGTGCCCTTTAATGCCTTGTAGCCACAAGGCACTCTGGAGTGCGACAATGCTTTGGAGTGTGAGAGGGAAGCGCTCAGTGAGCCTGCCACTTGAGAATTATTGATCCCGCCTATGGTAAAATTGGGAATGTCTTACTCTTATGACAGTTCCTTGTGCGTGGTTTCAGAAAGGAGTCAAAGGTATCTCGTTCTTTCATCTGAAGCAGATAGTGGGATGAATGCTCCATTCCACAGATTCTCACACACAGCAGTAGCAGGCTCCAGGCACTCATCTGCTAGCAAGGATCTCTCTGCATGAACAGATGACTGGCTTTGGCTTGGCAGGAACCCACAAGGTAGAGCAAGTTTAGAAGGTGGTGGTAGGTTCCGAAAGTTTGAGAACGCCAAGTTAAGGTACAAATTATTCTTAATTGTGCTGCTGTGATATTGTCCTCTGAACCAAATACAGAACAAAATAATAGCCCCTGGACTTCTTGTGTAATATTAAAAGCACAGCACTTTGATACATGCAAAACATTGTTTCCTTTTAAATTAGATACATTTTGGAAAACAGGCTAATTGGGACAGTTTGCCATAATGCACAAGGTGCCCTTCCTACAGGAAGACTTGGGTGTAGCATAGTGGCAATGCAAGGGAGCCAGGATGTCTCCTGTTCAGATCTCAGCTTAACCAGAGACTCACTTGGGTGATCGATTGTTAACCTCTCGTAGCCCAATCCTGAGCTGCCTGCAGTGTCCAGGCTTGGTGGCTCCAAGGAGGGCTGCTGCCGAATCCTGTGCCTCCCACGGTAGCGCGGGAGGCAGCTCAGGAGAAGGGGACATTTCTCCCCTTCCCCCGAGTAAGGTAAGCAGCCCCACAATGGGGTTACTCTCTTTAGCGCCAACCAAAAGGTCAGCGCTAAAGTAAAGGCGCTCGTGTAGGGCGTGCAGCCCTGCATGATCGCCCTGGATCCTGTGAAGCCCAGCTCTGCAGATCCGCCTCTCTCCCTCCCCCCCGACAAGCCTCCCGCCTGCCCCCTGGTATGCCTCCCTCCCACCCCTGCTGGCCTCCCCCTTCCCCAGAACACCTTATCCACGCCCCCATCCACGCCCCTGCCTCCCATTCCACAGCCCGGCAGTCTGGGAGACCACAGAACCGCAGAACCTGGGCCACCGGCTGGCGCAGGGCTAGCATCGGCTGGAGCCTGGTGGTGAGCCCCGCAAACATGCCTTACGGCACATTTGCGACTGTGGTCCGCAGCATGGAGCCATGCCGCAGACCACAGGATTGGGTTCGCAGTCTCCCCAGCCCTGCAATAGGAAGATAATAATATTAAGCTACCATGGAACTGTTTAAAGGCTTCCCAAGATATCATTTAAAACGAGAACATTTTACATAGATTAAGTATTATTATAGCAGTTTCTTGCCATTCTTTAGATGCCACCTTCTAGAGCAGGGGTGTCCAAAGTTTTTGGCTGGAGGGCCACATCATCTCTCTGACACTGTGTCGGGGGCCGGGGGGGGGGAAAGAATTAATTTACATTTAAAATTTGAATAAATTTGCATAAGTTTACATAAATGAATATATTAAAGATGAGCCTATATGAATATAAAAGGCCTTACACAAAGCAAGGCTGTCCTTTCCTTTTCTGCCTCTGCTGCATCACAGACATGAAACAGCAAGCAGTGGAGGGAGCCCTCATCCCACAGCTCACGCGAGAGGTCAAACAGTCGCCCTCAGGCTGAGCAGTTGCATCGGGCCAGTGCGGGCTCCAAAAAATCTCCGGAGGGCCAGAGGCTTATTGGAGACTGGGGGCTCCCTGAGGGCCGCATTGAGAGGCCTCGAGGGCCGCATGTGGCCCCAGGGCCGGGGTTTGGGCACCCCTGTTCTAGAGCCAAGAAGGGAAGGGTAGACTAAGGATAAGGAGTGTCACACAAGTAGCAAATTAAGGTCACAAAGGCCACAACCTGACACAAACCTTTTTGTCTTGCAAATAATCCCATCTCCTGCAAGCAGTTCCATTGACGTCAGCCATATGAATTGTGTACATAAGGATTACTCATGTGGCAAAAGCCTTTGCATAATTAGATTAACCCATTTTAGAAAGTATTCGACATGCATCCATGTTAATCCTAATTAGTGTCTAGCCTCTGTGTTACTCATTCATTAAAAATTGCTGCTGTTGAGTCATTTCTTCTCCTTGTAGGAGATATAATTTATCTTCACAATATTTTAGAATTTTAAACAGATTGTTGAAATAATTCTATTCAGTCACTCTGCTCACCTGTCATTTGATTATACTCTAACCCAGTGTTTCTCAAGGTTTGTCCTCCACCATACCATTTCACATGGTCCATCTATTCAAAGTACCACCAGAAGTAACAGGCAATGACATCATCACCAGTAACTTCTGGGTTGGGAGGCCAGATGCCACACAATGAACACCAATAAGAGGTTCAGGGTAGGCGGGAGGGCCTTTTCAAGGGCGGAAAAGCATGCTTTTGAACTCTGCCCACCGAGCCAAGCCTCCTACCACTATTTGCTGTGTCATGTTCCTGATCTCGCTGCAAAGCAGCAGGTGTCCAGGCATCCTATATGTATCACCAGATACCACCTCAAGTACCATTGGTGGTAACTGTACCACTGGTTGAGAAACACTGCTCTAACCTATGTGTCACTGCACAGTAATCACTGATGGGCTGACATTGCCCAAGTAGCTCATGTTATGTAAGTTTCTCTCTCTCTCTCTCTCTCTCTCTCTCTCTCTCTCTCACACACACACACACACACACACACACACACACACACACACACAGTATAATACTTTTAAGACTATTGTATTGGCAACCTTCAGTCTCTAAAGACTATGGTATCGCGCTCTGAAAGGTGGTTCTGGCACAGCGTCTAGTGTGGCTGAAAAGGCCAATCCGGGAGTGACAATCCCTTCCACACCGGGAGCAAGTGCAGTCTGTCCCTGGTCTGTCTCCCTGGCTATGGGCCTTCCTTCTTTGCCTCTTAGCCTCAGACTGTTGGCAAAGTGTCTCTTCAAACTGGGAAAGGCCATGCTGCACAGCCTGCCTCCAAGTGGGCCACTCAGAGGCCAGGGTTTCCCACTTGTTGAGGTCCATCCCTAAGGCCTTCAGATCCCTCTTGCAGATGTCCTTGTATCGCAGCTGTGGTCTACCTGTAGGGCGCTTTCCTTGCACGAGTTCTCCATAGAGGAGATCCTTTGGGATCCGGCCATCATCCATTCTCACAACATGACCAAGCCAACGCAGGCATCTCTGTTTCAGCAGTGAATACATGCTAGGGATTCCAGCACGTTCCAGGACTGTGTTGTTTGGAACTTTGTCCTGCCAGGTGATGCCGAGGATGCGTCGGAGGCAGCACATGTGGAAAGCGCTCAGTTTCCTCTCCTGTTGTGAGCGAAGAGTCCATGACTCGCTGCAGTACAGAAGTGTACTCAGGACGCAAGCTCTGTAGACCTGGATCTTGGTATGTTCCGTCAGCTTCTTGTTGGACCAGACTCTCTTTGTGAGTCTGGAAAACGTGGTAGCTGCTTTACCGATGCGCTTGTTTAGCTCGGTATCGAGAGAATGAGTGCCGGAGATCGTTGAGCCAAGGTACACAAAGTCATGGACAACCTCCAGTTCATGCTCAGAGATTGTAATGCAGGGAGGTGAGTCCACATCCTGAACCATGACCTGTGTTTTCTTCAGGCTGATTGTCAGTCCAAAATCTTGGCAGGCCTTGCTAAAACGATCCATGAGCTGCTGGAGATCTTTGGCAGAGTGGGTAGTGACAGCTGCATCGTCGGCAAAGAGGAAGTCACGCAGACATTTCAGCTGGACTTTGGATTTTGCTCTCAGTCTGGAGAGGTTGAAGAGCTTTCCGTCTGATCTGGTCCGGAGATAGATGCCTTCTGTTGCAGTTCCAAAGGCCTGCTTCAGCAGGACAGCGAAGAAAATCCCAAACAAGGTTGGTGCAAGAACACAGCCCTGCTTCACTCTGCTTCGGATGTCAAAAGGGTCTGATGTGGAGCCATCGAAGACAACAGTGCCCTTCATGTCCTTGTGGAAAGATCTGATGATGCTGAGGAGCCTGGGTGGACATCCAATCTTGGGGAGAATCTTGAAGAGGCTGTCTCTGCTGACCAGGTCTCTCTCTCTCTCTCTCTCTCTCTCTCTCACACACACACACACACACAGTATAATACTTTTAAGACTAGATATACTAACAAGGAAAGAGAAAGTCTTCCTCACTAATATGTTAATCCTATTAAAGCACAAGAATAGCAGAATTGCATCTGCTGCAAAAGTTTTTAAAATATGGTATGAAGCATCCTACCTGCAAATCCAAGACTTTGTGACATCTGTACTACCCTCCCCCAAAAGGACAAAAAAATTATGCATTAGTAATGCAGATGATTGTAAGAAGCATAACAATTAAAATACATAGAAAGTGTGCCATTCTTTGTCTGAACACTTCTAGCTATTTCAATTTTCCCATGAAAGCCCGTATATGGCAAAAGGACATCATTAACCAATAAGAGCAACAATGACAATATTTTACTGGTTTTTAGAACTTTGCTGGGTACAAATAATGATGTTTATGCAAAATATAAATTTCACAAAGGAAAGAAAGAACAATCTTACTGTGCAGTCTTAATGGGGATTGTATGCAGATGCAAGAGCTTAAGGATGACAGCTCAGTGATCAAGCATATACTTTGTATGCAGAAGATGCCATGTTCCTGGAATCTGCAATAAAAGGACCTCAGGTACAGCTGCAAACATTTTAGCTGAAATCTTGGAGCAATGCTATCAGTTGGAGAAAACACTTCATTCTAGACGGACCCACCTTTGGCAACTTCTTACATGGATGAGCAATCCACTCCACCTGTCCCAACCATGTGTTGGGTTGCATATGTTCAGCACAGACAGCATCTGATCCAAAGTCCCAAAACTGAAAGCCAATCAAATTGGGACTTTAGGAATTCCCATATTTTTCCCAGGCTGGAGAGTTTCTTAGCTGATTTGAAACTTGAAGCAGTCTGGAAGAAAACACCAGATTTAGAACAATTAACCCACACTGGGTAGAAGGAAAAGTAGTCCATCAGACTACACATTTGAGAGAATTGGCCTTAATATGTTGCAAGATTGAAATACCTGTACCTGCTTATAAAACACAATGTCTGAGAGGCCTTGCTTCAAAATATCGCATTGCAACATATTTTGCCCCACACCTTGACTAAAACCAATGCAGGATTCCAGGTGGTGTTCAGACTTCAAATGGATAATTGTATAGCAAATGTACATACTATTTCATTCAGATATTTTTATCTTCAGTCACATATGTGTGCTCAGTGGGACTCTCATTAAATAAGATTGAAGCCTTGCAGCCCAATCTTATGCATACCTACTCAGAAGTAAGTTCCATTGTGTTCAATGAGACTTACTCCCAGGAAAGTATGGATAGAATTGCAGCCTTAGGGCGCAATCCTAACCAACTTTCCAGCACTGGCATAGCTGTACCAGTGCGGTATGTGCCATTTCCTGCAGATGGGGGGCAGTCATGGAGGCCTCCTCAAGGTAGGGCAATGTTTGTTCTCTTACCTCAGAGTTGCATTGCCCTTATGTCAGCACTGGAAAATTGGTTAGGATTGCGGCCTTAGGGCGGAATCCTAACCCACTTTCCAGCACTGACATAAGGGCAACGCAGCTCCATGGTAAGGGAACAAACATTCCCTTGTTTTGAGGAGGCCTCGGTGAGTGTCCCCCAACTGCAGGATGCAGTGCATGCCTCATTGGCACAGCTATGCCAGTGCTGGAAAGTTATATATCTATTATTTTCTTCCTCCAAGGAGCTCGGTGCAGTGTGTGTGCGTGCACGCACTTTCCATTTTTCCACCCAGCCTTGGAAACAGCACAGGGATCATGCTGCCTTCAATTTGAAATACATAATTAAACATATTTACCAGTATTTGCTCCACTATTTTGGTTTTCATGGCAGTACAATATATTTTGCCCTTTCCTCCTCTCCTTGAAAGAGGTGTGGGGTTCAAGCTGGAGTTTAAACCTGAATCTCAGAATTGTGCCCCGATTGTGTACAGCAAATTTCAACCCAGCATCTCAGTTTTCAACAGAGTTACTTACAAACAAATGGAGAACAAACAGACTAGTTAACCAAAGATCTTGCTTTGCTCAGCCACCAAGCACAGCTGGAAAGTAGTTTAAAATCAGAATATATTTGAAAGAAAACAGCTTCAAAGAAACTGAGACTAACCACCCCCTCATGTTCCTGACAAACAGCATTTTAAAAATAAAACCTTTGTAGGCATAGTTCTGAGGCTCAACACTTGAGTGGGGCTAGAAGATAAACATTACAGAGAATTTTGTTGACATCGTTGTCAATGAAAATATATCTGTGGTGCCATTTCAGGCCTACGCAGTGTCCTTGTGCCATGTAGACAGTGGGTAGTAGTTTGACCTTCAGCGCTGACTGGTTAGAGGACGATCATTATATAAACAGAAAACACTGTAAATATTGGCTCTAGTTCTGTGGAAAGAAAGAGGGCAAAAAATGCATGTACCTGTAATTAAGTTTAGCATATAAACCCTTTGACTCCAACTGTCAAAAGGTCATTTCTCCAAGTTAGCTGCACAGATAAGCACCTTTGTGCAAAAAAATTCAGGAGACTAGTTCTAGCTGGATTGTCAAGTAGACCGTAAAACAATTTAACAGAGGTTGAAGCCAGTAGCTCAGGCCCAAACTAGACATGACAGGAGTCATCACATGTGTACATATTTCCCAGTTCACATCTACTACATCTAATCTTCATATCAAAATTGGTAGATGGGTGAGAGGAGCTGAACTGCCATGCCATGCCTTCCAACACTTTTCTCCTGCAGTCTCTGGTCCAAACCAGTTCAGAGAAACTTCATGTCTGGGTCATGAGTGGCATTAAATAAGAACATAAGAACAGCCCCACTGGATCAGGCCATAGGCCCATCTACTCCAGCTTCCTGTATCTCACAGTGGCCCACCAAATGCCCCAGGGAGTACATCAGATAACAAGAGACCTGCACTCTGGTGCCCTCCCTTGCATCTGGCATTCTGACATAGGCCATTTCTAAAATCAGGAGGTTGCACATGCACATCATGGCTTGTAACCCATGAACCATTTTTCCTCCAGAAATTTGTCCAATTTAAATTTGTCCTTTTAAAGGCATCTGGGCAAGATGCCATCACCACATCCTGTGACAAGGAGTTCCACAGACCAACTACATGCTGAGTAAAGATATTTGCCCAAGACTGTCACAGCTCTCTCAAAGCTTTTAAAAAATATCACTTCACTGGTAGTCAAATACCTGGCTACCCTGTCATCTCATGTAAATGCAAGCAGCTGTGGCATTCATACTAGCAGCCCCCTATACCAGTAGTTTTAATCAACTGTATATCATCTATGGAGAACTCGTGCAAGGAAAGCGCCCTACAGGTAGACCACAGCTGCGATACAAGGACATCTGCAAGAGGGATCTGAAGGCCTTGGGATTGGACCTCAACAAGTGGGAAACCCTGGCCTCTGAGCGGCCCGCTTGGAGGCAGGCTGTGCAGCATGGCCTTTCCCAGTTTGAAGAGACACTTTGCCAACAGTCTGAGGCTAAGAGGCAAAGAAGGAAGGCCCATAGCCAGGGAGACAGACCAGGGACAGACTGCACTTGCTCCCGGTGTGGAAGGGATTGTCACTCCCGGATTGGCCTTTTCAGCCACACTAAACGCTGTGCCAGAACCACCTTTCAGAGCGCGATACCATAGTCTTTCGAGACTGAAGGTTGCCAATACATTATATATCATATAGCTATATATACATATACAGAGCAGCACTTGCCTGAGAGATTCATGAGAGCATCCTTTGCCCCACATTCCCAGAGGCTATTTAAAATCTGGGTGTTCTGAGGGGAAAGGCAGAGGAAAAGAGCCCAATGGGAACATTTATAGTATACCATCAGCTTCTGCAAGGACCAGCACTTGCCTGAGGGCCCAATCCTATCCAACTTTCCAGCACTGGTGCAGCCACAGTGCAGCCCCGAGGTAAGGGAACAAACATTCCCATACCTTGAGGAGGTCCCTGTGATTGCCTCCCCACCACAGGATGTGGTGCATGCCAATTGGCACGGCTGCTCCGGTACTGGAAAATTGGATAGGATTGAGCCTTGAGACAACTTTGTCATCTCATGCAGTTGCTGTTGGTTTAGTATTTTAAAACTAAATAGCTTTGAATGACAAGGAAGAAAGACAGTACTATCAAATGGAGTAAACAAAATCTTCCTGCTGTATCCATTCAATGCAATAGTTTGCAAACCGTATGACCAGATACACTGTTGTACACACCCACACCCATTTTTCTTGTCTTTTTAGATTGTGAGCCCCTTTGGAACAAGGAGCCATCGTATTTCTTTGCTATGTGAACTGCTTTGAAAATTGTTTTTGTTTAAAAGCATTACAGGCATGTGTGTCCCCCATCTTTATCTGTGGATCTGGTATTCACTAATTCACTTATCCACAGATCTTCAGAACCCCCATTATTTAGTTTTTGTGTAGTCACTCAGGGGCAGGAACTTCCTGTTAATGTTCAGTTAGTCTTCCTCTAGCGTTCAGACTGGTTGCTTGCAGTAGCGTTCTTCAGTTCAGCAAATAATTTGCTTTGTTAAAGCAAGAAACACCTGCACTCACAGCACAACTACACAAAAACTAAGGTACTGCAATGGGTGAGTGGGGGCTGCTATTTTCATAAGGTTCCTCCATATCTGTGGCTTCCATATCCATGCAACCACAGATGGGGGGGGGGGTTGCCTGTATACACTAATACTTCCCAACTCATAGCTCAATCAATGCCAGTTTCCTGCCTTATCTTTTACAAAGCAATGCTTTGTTGGACGATGAACCACTTATACAATGGTGGTCCCACCAAACTCACTGAGTTAGCTTCCTTCCTGCCTCAAACAGCACTTCATGCGCTTTCTGTGCACATTTTTGCCAGATAGCCATCTTCTTCCTGGTTTCCCGTTCCTGCAAGGCATTCTGGGGTGTTACAGGGCTGCAAGGGATTCTAGGGTGCGACCTGACTGTCATTAGTGGTTGTCTGTCAACAATGGATGCGCATACCTGCATCTCATATACAGTACAGCACTTGAGTTCTAGTTATATATCCCCCGAATTATGCAAGGTATAATATCCTCAGATAAATAAGTAATGGGCACATTAAGATAATCAGTGTGTGACCGTGGAATCAAACATGATCCAAGAGTAGAGAATTAAGCTTTGTCCCACTACTGTCTCCACTGCAAACAGATCTAAATTCCTTTTCATGCTGGAGCATGTGAGGAAAGCATGTGAGGTCAGATGCTTCTAAACATTCTCTATGTCTTATCAGCAAAAAATAAAAATAAAAAACACCAAGGGCTTCTTGCTGCATTCTTTCCAGAATCCAACATTCAAGCAAAGAAATATTTTCCTTTCTGGGAGGGGAACACATCCACATCAATATAACAAAGGAAACATTTGCTTTGAGAAGATCTTGAGCTGTGATAAATATAACTTTAGGGCTGGATATTTTGACACAGGGTTGTTGTGTGTGTGTGTGTGTGCGTGTGTTTTTTAAGTCATGAACATCTGACTTCACTTTCATGTGAACTCAGACTATTTGTCCCTTCCTCAAGGCCAACACAAGGTGCAAAACAAAAAAAAATGCAACAATGAGAGCTTCTGCCAAAGATAAAGTTTGAGGTACTTTATGTACAGAAGCAAAGCCGAGTTCAGATTCAGATTTGCTATCCCCCAAATGTGCAGCTCTTTTTTTTTTTAAAGAGAAGCTTACAGTACAATCCTACTCAGAAGTAATCCCCACTGAATTCAGTGGGACTTACTCCTAGGTACGGCAATCCTAGAACAATTACAGCCTAGTTACTTGGGAGTTCCACTGAATATTGGAACCTACTTCTGAGTAGACATGCATAAGATTCTGTTTAAGACAGCCATTTTCAACCACTGTGCCATGGCGCACTAGTGTGCTGTAGATGGTCTGCAGGTGTGCCGCAGGAGTTTGGGAGAGGATCATTTGTTAGTAGGGCCACTGGGGGATGTGCGCCTCTGCTGTCAGTGTGGTGTGCCTTGTCAGTTGTCAAAAAACCGATGGTGTGCCTTGACAATTTTAGTGCCTTATCAGTGTGCCATGAAAAAAATTGAAAATTGCTGGTTTAAGAAATAGACTGGAACACCAAACATTTTTTAAGAGCAACAATTCAGTTTGAATGGGCACACTTAACAAAAAAACCACAAGAAGTGATAAGTCTTGATCCCTGCTCCAGAAATGGTAATTTGCCTGGCTTGGCACACTCTAGACAAGTGTTTCTCAATGTGCACTTCTCTGAGTACTTGGGCTCCCCAAAACCATTCTTAGGAGCAAAGAGGGCTCCAGAGACATACAGACCTATCTGTGTGATGTTGGGGCACACTAGCCTGCCTTGAAAGAATTACTAGTGTGCCAAGAAAATGTACATTGCAATTCTATGCATGCCTACTCAGAAGCAAGCCCTATTGGGTTCAATAGGGTTTACTCCCAGGAAAGTGTGTATAGGATTACAGGCAAAGAAATATTTCACATGCATCACATTATTTATTAGGATCTTGTTAATTCTGCTATTTAAAAATAGAAGCTCCTGTAAGCCCAGAGTTGACACCAAGTGTAGCAGGCTTTATGGATGGTATCATGAGTTGGCATTGTTGGACAACTACCAGGGGTCCAGAGCACCCAGAAGGCTTATTTTGAATACCAGAGTACCAGCTCTGCGCCCATAGCCTTTATGTGGTGGCTGTGGAGGTGCCCACTCAGGTAGGAGGAGGCCCATAGAAATCATATTTCAGAGGGCCCTCTGAAACCTGGACTCAGCCTTGGACATCCTCAACTAGACATGGTATAGATCATTCACAACCAGATTGGTGGCTCATGGAGAGGCATGAGAATGTGGTCTTCTCTGAAGAGCAGCAGTTTACTTTTACCCAACTGAAAAGTAAAACTTTTGGTTGCAACAGTGCAGTATACCTTCATCTTCAATTCAAAAACAAATGCATTTCAACTATCAAAATGCTACTCTAAACTTTTTTTCTGTAGTGCTTCATTTGTGGGCCACTGTGAGATACAGGAAGCTGGACTATATGGGCCTATGGCCTGATCCAGTGGGGTTGTTCTTATGTTCTGTTTCAACAGCCTCCATAACTGAGAACACTTGTAAACATAATGGAATTAGGAGATTATACAGTACAGGTCCAGCCTATTTATACATGGATTTTGTATACACGGAATTTGACTCAACACGAATGGCCCCTGCAAATGAGAAGGAATGTGCTGATCCCTGGAGAAGGGGAAAAATGCATCCCTTTAAAATCAGTTTAAAAAACTGAACAGTCCTTTAACAGTAGCCTCCTTAATGAGAGAGAAAGAGGGCAGCTGGCTGACAATCCATCAGTCCTTCTCTCTCCCAGAGACCCTTCCGTTCCCCCGAGCACATGAAAGAAAGGTGATCATTTTGCGTTGGTGAAGGCTGAGTGAAGTGCCTTTGTAAGCTCTTGGAGGATGACTGATTGATGGATTATCTTCTTAATGATCTTATCTTACATCACAAAGGTTCGCAAGGCTGTTTTTAAATCACCAGAGCAAAGAAACTGTTTTTCAAATGGATTTGCTAAAGTGCGTTTTTTGCCAACGTTTTGTGCGTTTTGAGTGCTTGGAACGGAACCCACGTGAATAATGAGGCTCAACCTGTACTGTAAATGCAACTTTAGCAATGCCATTCGAGTTTGAAACATTTACACAAGATTGCTTTTCCTCCCCACAATGCCCAGCTTCACCATAAAATTTCCAGGATACTTAAGGCTGAAGACAGACCAGCACAATCGGCTTCATTTCTTGAAACTTTTCCCCTTACCCCATGTCGCACTGCAGCAGCCCCAATGGGTCCACTTGGATCTGCACCACCTAATGAGGTGACACAGCTCCGAGCTGAACGGAGCAGCCAGGAGTTGCTCCACACTACCCAGGTACGGGGCTAGGATCCGGTATAACTGCCAGATCCTGGCCCAGCCTTCCGCTCCTTGCCCTCCCCCAGGAACACCTGCTGCTCGCCCTTCCCTACCCCAGAACTTCTCCTCTCCACCCTCCCCATGCCCCCCAGACCCTCACACTGGCCCGGAAAGTCTGGCGCAAACGTCTTTTCCTCCTCTGCTGCAGAGGTTGGATGCAGTCTCTGTGTACCAGCAAGGCCCAGGGTGCAGTTGGGATCATGCCTAAAGCAAAAAATGTATAGGTTTTTCAGAAAACTAGTGGTTATTTCAATTTGCTACCCAAATCACAGATATGACAAAAAAGACACAAAGCTGCAGTCTTAGAAACCTTCAAAGCTATTGCTTGTTATGGCTTCAATATACTGAAATGGAGACTTCCCCCAGCCTGCAGCTTAGCTACTGAAGCATTATGAACGGAAGCTACTGAAGTGTTTATGGACATGCAAACAGCTCAGAAGTTCATGATTTTCAAAGAAAATCACTTTTGGCCCAGGGACTAGCTGAAGCTGTTTTGAAAATGGATGCAGAGAAAAGGCAGCACTATCATTAAAAGCAAACTGTTCTGCTTAAAATATTTACATCCTGCCTTTCAATCTTGAGGACTCAAGGCAGTTAACTGTAATGGAAAACAAAATAATTCAAAGAACAATTCCCAAACCAAAAATAGAATAAAAAGGCAGAGCAGTAACACGTATCAGAGTTGCTCCATACAATAATCAGCTTGCATTTACCCTGAAAACTCTCCTCAACAGTCAGTTTTTCACTGATTTCCAGAAGACGGACAATGATGAAATCAGGTAGGCCTTCCTCTGGAGGGCATTTTATAACCTGGTCACCGTTACTGAAAAGGCTTTCCACTGTCACACCTGGTGGGCAGAAGCCCACTTGGAGAAATACAGAACAGAACCTGATATTATGAACACTATCCAAATGTTTGAGTAGGCAAACATTGAAGAAGGCAATTCTTAAGATGCCCCAGTCAAAGGTAGGGAGGTATTTAGGGGGGTACAGTCCTAACCAACTTTCCAGCACCAAGGTAAGGGCAATGCAGCTCCAAGGTAAGGGAACAACCATTCCATTACCTTGAGGAGGCCTCCATGACTGTCACCTGACTTGGGTTAGAATTTTGAGTTAGGATTTTGGCCTTACTTGTTTAGGATCAAAATCAGTAAACTGAGCCTGAAAACAACTTCGCAGCCAATGAAGAAGGAACAGTGATGGACTTATATGCTTCCCGTGGCAAACATCAGTTATTATTCTGGCAGCTACATTTTGAACCAGTAGAAGTTTCCAAACATCCATCAATGGCTGATCCATGTAAAGTGCAGTGGTCTACTCTGGATATATTTGGGATAAACAACAGCAGCCAGGTATATCTTCTCCAGGAAGGGATGTCGCTTCAGAAGATGCTCCTGACCAACACTCTACCAGGGCATGCAGAAGTAGTGTTGGATACAGGAATGCATACCACACCCACACAGACACACCACTATGAACCTGATATTTCAGGTTCAGTATGATCGAAAAATAGCCTGTACATCTAACACTGTAGTGCATACAATGCTGTCTTCGTGTCTTTAAATTTCAGTGTATTCACCCACATCCATCATTTATTCACCATCAAAATTCACTGAGAATTTGGCATGGGTGCAAGCAAATAAATTTCTGCTGTAGATGTTGTTGCTGAGATAAATGCCATCTCAACTTAATTTGTTTTGTATTTCTTGCTGTCCAGTTCCACTTGGCCTCCCCAAGTGTAGGAGGCTCCAATAAAGTTGCCAATCCTGTCTTGCATAATTAATTTCACTGACTTATCTGACCCAAGATGTGTGACCGATATAAAATGCTGGGCAGCATGACATAGGCATAGTATTGGCTGTTTTATTGCTGACTCCTCTGGTATGTTTAAAGTCCAGTCACAGCTTAGCTTATTTATTAATAGACTCTCTTAAGCACAGGAACAGAAATATACTGTTTAACCGTTGTCAGTGTGGATTCTGATACTGTCGCCAATGACCAGTTCAGAGTTAAGTCACATTAAGCAAGTTAGCCAAAGCTTTTCAAATGGGAAATGATGAGGAAAACTGACAAGTCAATGTTAAAGGACATTCAGATCTATCTTCTCAACTTCTCACTGTCCAGTCCAATATGTTGTAAAGTCAAGATGGTCGACATATTATATGTCAGAAATGCTATGGAAAATTGAATCTCTGGGGCAAGTTCTCCACCTTTCCACCATAACATTTCCAAGTCTTACAACATGGAGTTGGTCATAAATAGTATGGGGATACTGACATGCCACAGCCATCTGCACATAGATTTTTGGAAGGATAATTGCTGAATGACCAAACACTTCCTTTGCAAGCAGAAGACCCCAGGTTCCGTTTCTGATATCTCCATAGAGGGTTAGGAAAGACTTTGGAGGGCAGCTGCTAGGCTGCAGTCATTTGGCTGTTTGCTGTTCGAAAGCCCAGAATTTGGGGCTAGATAGGCCCTTTGTCTGATTCAACAAGGCAATTACGTATTTTCTCTTCCCTACAGCACTTCTGTCATTAATAGAGATATTGCAGTCTCCTCTGTTGCACAGGTTCTTAAGAATTAAATCTTTGGGATGCTACTTCATCTTCTTTTACTATGTTTTCAGCAGCTGCCATTTCTTCCTCTTCTAGAGCTTCCAGACTCTCTTTTTTTTTTTTTTTTTTTTTTTTTTGGCCTGTTCCTATTGTAAAACATCTTGCCATGTTTCTTGTCTTCTCTCATCTTGACCAGTCGAACCTTCTCCTTGCTGGTATTTCCCACCTACCTACTCCAGCTCCAGGCACATCTACTTTGCTGATTTTTCTCCAATGCCATAAATAAACCCAACACTTTTCCCTCCTGTGCAGAGGCCTAACAATTTTCTACTACATCAACATGAAGCTGGTAGTCCTCACAAACTGTCACAACACTAACTATCTTTCCCCAAAAAGCTAAATAGGAAAAAGAAATTACAGCCTGCCCCTGATAAAGAGTGACAACTGGAGGTATGGGTTTTGCTGCTGCGTACTTCCAAGGTAGTGGGAGAATGGTTTCTGGCCTTCAGCAAGGACGTCCAAGAGTGGGTACTCAAAAAGCAGTCACAGAAGGGTAATGACTTTGTTCAACTACACATTTGCTTTTCAAACCTGAAACACAGGGAAGTGTAAATCGTTTCTTCATTTGGAAGCTTTGAGAAATTTGAAGTCTAGCCCTTACGTGACCCAAAAACCTACTGACATAGGGAACAAAAAAGAATTTATGACCTGTTTAAAACTGCCTAGCTTGGATTAGAATCATTTCCTAGGCTCCCATGGGAAGAAGCAATTCACAAACATCAGTTAACATGGCATACTAAAGCAGATCTAAATATCTTTTCCGCAGCAAGTGGAAAAATACAAAGAACAATTTACTTGGTGAACAGGAGTGCCAGAGTAGCCTCACACTCAGTGTGGCACTTAAAACATAACTACTTGTGCTCCCATAGCAACTCCTGGAGGCTGTAATATTTCTCCCTGGGGTGCAAAAGCAAGCTTGTGGTAATTAGACTTTCTGTAAGGTCCAACTGAGTCCATCCAACTTAATTGCAAGGGTTTCATTTTGCTTTTTTACATTTCAACACACAAGCAAAGCATTCCAGGCAGATCATAAATAACTAGGAACAATTGTGTTCCTTTACTTCTGTTCTTTTTCCCTTCCTTACTGTTGCCTGCTCAGGGTGCATTCATTGCCAACCAACATTTGATGCAATCTCCACTCTAGTTAACTAGATGGGTGCCTCACAGAAAACTCAATTATACAGCCCCAGCCCCACTTGTTTTGCATTTAATGGAAGAATCATATCAGTTTCCATTACCATGAATTCCCCAATAAATACAGCCGACAACAGGTATGGGATTAAATGGGCCACTTTATTAACTTACAACAAGCGCAACAAGGCAAAATAGGAAACAATACCCAAACTAAGTGTGGGGTTCTAAATGGGGGAAACGGCCTAGCCGTCTACGTCCCCCAGTCTCATGGGGCGTCCACCCAACTCCAGGCGTAGCTCAATTGTTATTAAGCCCGCCTTTCACTGTCACCCAAAGAGGGTAAGCCAGCCAAACTACTCTGCCTTCAGGTCACCCCTGCAAGGCCCCAAAGTTCAGACCAGGGGCTAGCCAGCCTGCCTCCTCGAGCCGGACAAGCATCCAAAGAGCGGTTCTGGTTCACCCCTGCCCTTGCTGGCTTAGATTGGACGCCGGAGAAGGTCTTCTGTCTACCCACCCCGCACTTCTACCGCCACAAGGGGAGGTCAGCCTAGCACTTGGCCTTCCCTGCACCCAAAAAGAGGTTCAAGCCTTGTTGCAACTCTGAAAGAAAGCGCCCATAACCCATAGGAGAAAGGTGAACTCCATCGCCACGGTAAAGAGCAGGCTCCTCAAAACCAATACTGGGATGATGGATAGCCGCTCCACCAAGCTCCGTGACAACCCTGCCCAGGTAAGCGTTGACCCTTTTGCGTGCTACCTCAATTCTTTTAACACAACTCGCCCACCGCCAAACTCGCCTAGGCAGCATGTCAGACCACAGGATAGTGATCCCGGGAAACCGACAGACTAATGAGTCAAAATCCTTGCGGGCCTGGAGCCTCAAGGACATGGACGTCCTCTGACCCAGGTCATTTTCGCCCAAGTGTACCACGATTACCTGCGGCAGGGAGTTGACAGCAATGTACTCCAAAAAGGCCGGGAAAAATTGGCCCCAACACATACCCCTCTTGGCCAACCAATCGATGTGCGCAACATCACCCAGCGCCAGCTGAGAGCCGAAACTGGATGACATGGCATGCTTCCGAGCCCAAAAAACTATGGAGTGTCCGCAGATCAAGACCCTGGCTGGGCAGCTCCTTCGCAGACCTGTGGGAAAAAGAAGCACATCGTGAGATAAGCTCACTGGACAGGCCAAGAGAAAGGAGGAATCCTTCCTCCGCTCGAACTAACCCCCATGGCCAGTCACGGTCAGTGACCTGGTCCACCTTACCTAAACTTACAGAACACCCCATCTACCCATCACGCCGACACTGGTGCGGCACACGCCCACCAAGCGCTGCCAACAGAGCCTACGTGGCTCTGACACATCTCGCCAACACTGGCGCGGCACACGCCCAATAAGCACTGCCAACAGAGCCTACGTGGCTCTGACACATCTCGCCAACACTGGCGCGGCACACGCCCTCTGAGCGCTGCCAACAGAGCCTACGCGGCTCTGACACATCTCGCCAACACTGGCGCGGCACATGCCCGCTGAGCACTGCCAACAGAGCCTACTTGGCTCTGACACATCTCGCCAACACTGGCGCGGCACATGCCCGCTGAGCACTGCCAACAGAGCCTACATGGCTCTGACACATCGTGCCAACCTGGCAGTGCACACATTGCGCCCACTGGCGTTGCACATGGAGCCCTGGCAGCACCTTTACGCACATAGTATTTAAAGGCACCAGAGCGCCATCTACCGATGTGCCTGATGCCCTGGGGGGAGAAACCAATGCTGGCTGCAATGGATGCTGCCCCAATCCAGGCCTCAGGCCTAATTGAGACAGCGCTCTTTTAAAAAATGGCTAAAGGGGTAACTGGTAAAGGGGAAGGGGGGGGACGATCCTCGTGGCGGAATAGCGGGCCCACTCCTGCAGGAGCCATTAAGCAGCACTGTTCCCTGACAGATACTGGACAAAGACACCGGCTCGGAGCCTGTTACAACTGAATCCACTGCCCACGCCCTAACTGGTATGTTATGGAGGGATAAACTCCCAGACCGTGACACACAGTCCCCCCACTGGAGGACTCTGTCAGTGGGGGCAAAACGTGACCTAACCAAAGCAGCCGTGGGGGCCTGGGATCCAGATCCAGCCTGGCCTCGGGGCTAGCAGCCGAAATTTTTTTTTTTTTTTGCAAGATCAGGCTCAGTCGTCCCGCCCCCCCCAGGGCCAGCCAGCCAATCAGCTGGCAGCAAAGTGCTGCTGCCTGCTAATAGGGGGATAAGCCTGGCAATCATTGCTAGCGTGCCCATATAGGCACCTGCACCTGACAACTGGACAATAGGGTTGTTTGCCAGTGTGCAAAGATGACCCTGTTTCTCCAACTTTTTTCTTTAGGTTTAGATGTATGGCTAGCATAGGTTAATTTTAGGCCACTTTGGGGCTGCTGCTGAGTTCTTATCACTGGTACTTTAATAGCTCAAGGATTCACAAAATGTTAAGACCGCTTCTTAACATCTCTGTATACCGCTTCGTGAACTTTAGTTGAAAAGCGGTATTTGTTGTTGTTGTTGTTGTGAGTGGGAAAGGGGGTCATCTAGTCCAACCCCCTCCTAACGCAGGTAACTACATATCTCTGACAGATGGTCCTCTAGCCTGTCACTGAAAATCTCAAGTAAAAGAGAGGGCACAACAATATAAGACTGTTACAATGTCAGATAGCTCTTACAGTCAGGAAATTCTCATTTCAGCATAAATCTACTTCCTAGTAGTTTTGACTCATTGGTTCTATTCCTGCCCTCGGGAATGAGAGAAATAAGCCCTCCCCTTCTTCTGTGTGACAGCCCTCCAATGCATTCACTGTTTCTGCAGAAATTTTGGGGAAGGTCATTTATTAATAGGGCCAATGGGAGATGTGAGCCCCCACTGGCAGCATGGTGTGCCTTGTCAATTGTCAAAAACCTGGTGGTGTGCCTTGACCATTTTAGTGCCTAGGCAGTGTGTCGTGAGATGAAAAAGGTTGAAAATCACTGCCTTAGAGGAATCCTAATCCTAATTCAATCTTAGAGGAGGGTGACACACAGATACCCTGCAGTGCTGCTGCAGTTTTCTTTTTGACCAGTGCCCTTTATTAGCATGATCTTGATTAGAATGAGCAGTGCTTCACCCTGTCCCAGGAGAAGTCCTGGCTAACCCTCTGGTGTGTCTGCTAAGTAAACAAGATGAAGTTAGAAGAGACTGCACACAAGGAAAGGCCACTGGCAACACTACTTGCTTATCCATAACTAGCAAAAATCAAAGAAGTTGCATAGTTAATTTTGTATTCAAATTTGCATAATTTACAAAGATCACATAATTTGGTTATCATGGCAGAGACTTTTGATACAGTTGCTGCTGCATAGCAATACCTTGTAGAATCCCCCGGGGGGGGCATTTATTCCAGAAAGTTGAGTACTAGGGAAAACAGCACTAGAAAATGTATTTTTAATTTAATAGGAGGAAACAGGAACTGATCAGCTAGAATGCACTAATCCTATTGGCTAGAATAGGTTTCAATCATGTTGGGAAAAAGACCATTGTAATGAATTTGCATAATGAAGCAGTGCTATGGAAGGTATTATTTTACACATGGGCTTGAGCCAGAATTCATACCAGAGCCAGCAACTAAATAGCACAAATGGCATTTTCTCATGGAAACACATGTTCCAACAATCCCAAGCAAACAGTGCCTTTGGCTGGCATCCTCCTCCTACTGGCAGAGACTACTTTCACCCAATGCCAACTGGGACCGCCTCACAAAGGAAAGTAAATTAGTCCCTATCTGCTCCTATATGGCATCTTTGAAACCATTCCATTTGCTGCATGCATGAATCAAGCTGCGCAAAGGGGCCTGACCAGTGGCCACATGAAAATAGCTGCATATGTCCTTTCAATTTTATCCCTCTTCAGGGAAGCTGTCATTCCATCAATGGATGGCAAGCTTGCTTCCCAATACACTGGAATTCTGTCAGATTGTTTTCCATGGAATACAAGGTCAAACAGCCCATCAGGTCAGTTGGATCTGAACTTGACTCCTTGGTACACAATAAATAATGTTTTAATATAGTTGCATACTGACTAGTGACCACAACCCTGAATAGTGTGACATTCAGGGGAGATGCTACTGTTTAGTTTCTTTTGGTCAAGACAGCACTGGAGATGCAGGATGTTTTTGTAATATTTGTTTCATCTGTAAATACAGTACTGTACACAAGCAGAGCACAGTGGAAGCAAGCAAGCTCTCCTGTTTGCTGGCAGCAGATCTCATGATCCCTTACTTCAAATTCCCAGGGGGCAATTTGTGTAGCACAAACACTCTCTCGTGTTGTATTTCCAGCTAACTCCAGTGAGACATCCTCCACTTTTACAGCCAAACTACGTAATTACATGAAGTCCATCATTAAGAGACTGCCTTAATGCAGGAAGTGGACTGGAACTATTTTTGTTTTATCCGGAAGCAGCCATGGGGAGTTTGATCCAGCTCAGAACAACAGCACAAGGTGGGAGGGGGAAATAAGCCCATTTCCTCCATACCATTTTCCCATCAAAAATCCTCTCAGACTGACTAGTTGCAATAAGTGTAAAGTAATTGGATCTAAATTCGCAACATTAGTCACATATCAGAACACTCACACAGCCATCGAGAAGGTGGATAGAGACACCAATATTCTACAGTATACTCTGATATAGTGCAGAGGCTGAGGATGTGAACTGTCGATTAGGTAGTCAGTCCACTGTTCAAACGTTGCCTCAGCGGTGAATTTGCAAGGCGGCTGAAGACAAGGGCACTGTGGCAAAAATAACAGAACTGTGGAACAAGAATAAAGATACACTGTAAGCAAAACACTCAAGAGAAAATGGAAGGTTTGTTAAAGAGAACCCAGCCTCTGTTTGTTCCGTTTAGTAACTTAAAGACAAATTTCAGGCTGCAGCCCTGATGTAAGCACATTGGCTGAAAGCATTTTCAGGGCTCTAATAGAAGGCATTAATCGACTCATTAATGCTTTTTTGAGTCTCTCGCTACCAAACAAGTCAAAAAATAGTAGTCACTAAAGAAGGACAAAACATTTGGAGGACAGAACAATGTTGTGAACGTACCCTTGACTCAGAAGGGAAAGTGTGGTTAAGCCATTCTTGCTACATAAATTCACTTAATGAAAAACAAGAAAGCATGCAATTTGCTATGCAGTAATCTAGAAATTCGAGGTACTTTCACAGGAAGATACCAGCAGATATTAACCAGAACATTTATCTGGATGCAGATTTTATGAAGTCACAACAGCTTCTGCAATTTTTTTTTATATTCAGCATTTAATTAATATGGTTTCATCACCACATGCCCTGGGTATGCTTCCTCCCACTCAAACCTCTCCACATCCCAGTCCTTCAGTGCAGACTACTTGAGCCAGGCTGCATACTGAACATTAAGAAACCAGCTGAGGGCCAAGAAAGTAACAACCCAAACTTAACTTTTCAGTGCAGATGTAGCCATGCCAGTACACACTGTATCCTATGGGAGGCGGGATGCAGTCTTGGAGGCCTCCTCAAGGTAAGGTAACACTTGTCCCTTAACCTGGGGGCTGCATTGTGGTTGCATCAGCCAGTGGCATACCTAGCCCATCTGTCACCCGGGGCAAACTAACATTTTGGCGCCCCCCCCTGATTTATTTATTTATTTAATTAATTAAATGTATTATTATTATTACTGTATTATAGGAGATAGCAATGTAAAAATGGTAGATGAAATAACTTTAGCTTACAAAAAACTTGAGCCACATTACTTTGTTAGGGCACAATCCTAAGCAAGTCTACTCAGAAGTAAGTCCTATTATGTTCAATTGGTCCTACTCCCAGGAAAGTGAGGTTAGGTTTGCAGCCTTAGGGCCCAATCCTTTCCAACTTTCCAGCACCAGTGCAGCTGCGGTTCGGTCCCAAAGTAAGGGAACAAATGTTCCCATACCTTGAGGAGGCCTCTGTGTCTGCCTCCCCACCACAGGATGAAGTGCATGCCCCACTGGCATAGCTGCACTGGCACTGGAAAATTGGATAGGATTGGGCCTTAAGTTGTCACAATATTTTACAATCTTGGCACATCTCCCACACATACAGTTCTGTCTTAAATAGCATTATGAACTCTGAAAAAATCTGATCAAAAGCATTCTCTCAGAGACAACTGCATCCTAAAGTGTTCTGTCTCTTTAAAATGCAATGTAAGAAGTTGCCCATAAATCATAACCCTGAGCATGTTTATTTGGAAACAACACTGAAATAAATTAAATTTACTTACAAGGTAAAGGTGTTTGGGTCCACAGAGTTAAGTATACCATTTGTTATCATTACAATATGAAATCTGTAATGCTCAGAATGGTGCATTTGCACAGGATATTTTTCAGGGACTAAAACCAGTGCATCTAATCCTGCAAGCCTGTGATAAAACACAACCTTCTTTTCTGGGACATAGTTCCCTAAGTTTCTAGTTTTGCATTTGTCATAAACACAGATCTCTCCTAAGCCCAGAAAATGACCATGCCCTCATATGATATTTAAATCAGACACAAAACAAAGGTGCAGCTAATCAGTTACAAACACACTCAAACAGCTTTGATTGGCAGAGTGGCCATGCTTCCTAAAATGTACAAAGCACTCATGAAATTGGCAGGAAACTGCAGGGCTAGCCCAGGCTAGGAGGCAAAGGCTGTGACCCTAACCACACTTTCCTGAGAGTAAGCCCCACTGAACAAAATAGATCTTACTTATGAGTAGACCTGGTTAGGATTGGGCCCAAATAAGATCATTTAGCCAGATTTCTGCTTCTCCGGCAAGGCCATAACAGGTACTGTGGGAACCTGCTTTGGGTCCCATCCCCACATGTCTCCTATGCCTTTAACAGTGACAAGAGTTCAGTTCTTTTTGCACCAGGGAGAAGCTCTGGGAATCTTCAAGGTTTGAGAGACTGGGATTCTCTCACATCAAAAGTAACAGAAGAGAAGCTGAAGAGCTGCCTCTGTTCTCTCCTCCCTCCTCCCCCGCAGTTTCACCATGAAGCATCCTTTAATTTTCACCACCCCTTTTTTTGGTGCTTAACATTAAATATGATAATGAACTGAAAAGGAATGTTTGTTCACACTTTGGTTCTAATGTGTATCAGTTGTGTATGTGTGTGTGTTGGGGGAGGGTGCCTAACAGCTTTCCACTGTGCCAGGGACTTCTCAAAAAGTCATCCCAGACTACCCACCCCTCCTCACCCAGGCTTTGCCTGGGGTGGGCCCCTTTCCAGACAGCTAAGACCCCCCAAGCCCCTCCTTCCAGAGGATGCACACTTGTAGTGGAAAGAAAAAGTTCTTAATGGAAGAAACTGACTTTCAGGCTGCAATCCTCTAGGTCAGTGGTTCTGGAACTTTTCTGGCCTGCTGCTCCCCTGATCCTTGTGGCCATTGCTCCCCATTATAACACCTCACCTCAGTTACCCCCAAAATGGGGATGAAGGTGTTATACACTAGAAACAAAAAAACAGCTGCCAGCACTCTGAGGCTGCAAGCCTAACCACACTTACCTGAGAGTAAGCCCCACTGAACAAAATAGGACTTACTTCTGAGTAGACCTAGTTAGGATTGTGCCCTGAGTTTGTTAGCAGCACACCTGGAGGGTTTTGGAAAAGGGGGGGGGGGTAAATGATGAATTTGCTGGGGGAGGGGAAGACTTTGTTTTGTGTGTATCTGCTAATTGCAAACTGATGTGAAACTGAGATCCAGAGACTGTTTGGCTGCAATCCTAACCTCACTTTCCTGGGAGTAAGCCCCACTGAACACAATAGGACTTACTTCTGAGTAGACCTAGCTAGGATTGTGCCTTTTGTCTCACAATAGCAGCCAACATGGGAAGTACCCCCCCCCCAAAAGGAGTCAGGAGGAAAAAGGGGGATTGCTGAAAAGGAATGGGTATTTTTATTTTTTAATCAATTTTTGGAGGCAAAGCCATCACGAGTGGGTTTTTTTTCTATTTTGAAGGGGAGCAAAAAGAGAAAGGTGAGGATCCTGGGTTAAGCTGACACAGACCCCAAGCCTGTGTAGATCTACTCAGAAGTAAGACCCATTTGAGTCAATGGGGCTTACTCCCAGGAAAGTGTGGATAGGATTGCAGCCACACCAAGCAAGATTACTATTCACCGAAAAGTAGATGGGGGCTGCTGACACACATATACTCCAGCAGATGCAGATGCCACCCCTATTTCCCTCAGGCAAGACGGAGGAACACAGGCTGTGGCATATGGACACCCCCCCCCCACTAAGAGCAGGCTGGGCTCCCTCCTTCCTAAGCAGAGGAAAGAAGCTGTGCTGACTATACTTACTCTTCCCTCTCAGTTTGAAGCCTGCCAGGAGCGTGCCCTGGCTGATGAGATGCAGCGCCTCTACCCGCCCAGCCAGCCTTCTCTCCCACCTCCCCCCACCATGTTTCACAAGCCCCACCCACCTTGTTAACAGCTGCAGCAAGGCAGCAGAGCAGTGCAGCTACCGCCACCTCTCTGCCCCAGATGCCCTTGGAGGCTAGCCACGCCTCCCTAGGGAGCTGGATGCGCAGATTGAATACCTCAGCTCTATGTAGTTACCTGGGAGTAAGACCCATTGAACACAACAGGACTTACTGTGTGCATTTTGCTGCTTTTCCGGCAGAGATAATGAGCACCCCTTCTCCTTTAAGAAAAGGACAGGGGGGGTGTGAGGCTGGTGGAGGCACCCCCAGAGGGTCAGCACTCGGGGCATGTGCCCATTTGCCCTACCCTAGGTCTGCCAGTGGCATCAGCACTGAAAAGTTGGTTTGGACTGGGCCAATATGTAGATTAAGGCAGAAATGAGAATACAATGAGACTACACAAACTCAGAAGGGACCTTTGGAAACGTCATTGCCTTCAAAGAAAAGAATTTTACTTTACTTCAGTAATCAATTTAGGAGGAGGAAAAAGATTGTTAAGTCAGGTTAACAACTTCTCTAGTGGTACCTGTGCCTTTCACAATCACCTGATATATGCTGATAGGAGCTGATAATGTTTACATTCATACTATGAAAAGTTTAATGGGACAATTTCTGCAGATTATGCTGCTATTCAAGTCACAACTGCAGAGTGGGCCAGTTATTGCCTGGTCACTTGTCAATTCAATTGCTAAACCCCATTTACAGCCTTATCATCTACATGTTTACTTAGGGGGTCCTACCATGTTAAGTGGGGTTTATTTCAATTTACAAGACTGCAGATCCAGGCTGGGACTGACTTCTGATTAAGCATGTATTCTTTATTTAACTTAATTTTTAGACTGCTTTTCCAAGAGAATAATAATGATGGATATGCAATCAATGCAATATCTAGAAAACTAAAATATATTATAAACCAAGCATTACATATACAAGGTCAAAGAACATCCAGCAATCCTCCAATTGTGTTCCACTTTGCTTTTGAAACTTGGCTCCCTGTGAGTTTTAAAGCCTGATTGATAACTACGGACAATTGTCTTTTGTTAAAGAATTACAGAGGGCAAAGGGAGCCCTGCAATTTGGTCATTTCAGATTATCTATAATGGGACTGCACCATGATTAACAAATGCATTTCAAGCTTGACTGCCACTTGTTAAGTTATTTCTGCCTCTCAAGGATAATAAAAAGCTAACAGCACAGTATGTACAGTTTGAAATCACTATTTATACTGCTTTATGGATTATACTTAGTTATGCAATCAAAGAGAGATATTCTTTATGGTTCACGGAGCAAAACTGGAATAAAACACAGTTGATGCAAGCGAGTATACTACTGTATTAAATTAGCAGAACCCTGCAACTCACTCCAAGTGCTCTCAGGCAGTGTTCTCTCTTATGGTGCCCCTACTGGCAGAAATCTAGTATGTACAGTAAGTTCCATGCAGTTAGTTTGATCAGAAAGTAGTATCTGTGGACCAGTCATGACATATCATTGCCAAAAGAAACAACTTACATAAATGCACATCACAGCTGGCAGTTACAGTACTTGCAGAATAAATTAGTAGCCGCCATCAAGCCTGCATATGCCATGCCCCCTTTCATTCCACTATCCCATTCTTCAAGGGAGATATTGTATTACTATATATTTTGCATTTTCCTCCCCCTTTCAAAATATGTATGGTGGGTAAGCAGGTATTTGAAGATGACATTTAGAATTGTGTCCTGGGCATATCCATCAAACTTTGTTCCAATATCTTAATGCCCAATTAAAGTAATGTTAAATACACACTTAACCAGTGGTTCCCAAATTGTGCATTGCAGCAGACTCACAGGGGCACCATGGAATGTTCCCAAAGGCTTCTTCTTCTGCCTCTCTCAGGCACACCATCTTGGATCATGCAAGATCTCATGCAACTTCATGATAATCATGCAAGATCCCGCGCAATCCAAGATGGCAGTGCCCAGGAAAACCAGGAAGAAGAGTCTGGTGCAAAAGAAGGATGCTGTGACCCCAATACATTTGGAAACCGCTTCACCAAATTGAGCTAAGCCAAGCCAGGGCCAGCATCAAGCCTGAAAGGACCCTAAGCATAGTCCCCTCTGGTGGGTCCCCCTTGTGTGTAGGCCCTGGCAGACTTACTGGAGAGTGGCAAGCTGCAGTACTACTCACTACCTACTGCTTCCCATTAAGCTGTCCAGGACCCATCCAGGACCCAGCCATCCAGGACCCAGAGCAGGGTGGGCTCTACCTAGAAGGTTTCCCAGACAGCAACAGTATTCCTTTGAGGTCAGCATGATGGAGGTTACCATTTCAATTCTCCCACAGGTCCCCCAATGTACAGCAATGTTACATGGGGGGGGGGGGGAGGTAAAAATGATGGTTCCAGTTATTTAATTTTAAAACATTACTATCCCACCTTTCTCCTTACAATAAGGAACCAATGTGACTTACATTTGATTACAATAAAAATATAACTCAATATATACAATTACTATAAAACTAAAAAAAATTGCAAGTCAACAGAAGCAGCCAAAAAAGATTCACAATTTTCAGGGAGCAAACACAATCAGAACAAAAAAGTATTGATGACATACACACACCCTGCCAGAAACCTAATAGGGTGGGCTCAGTTCTAAATCAATAGAGAAGGAGTTCCATAGTTGTGATGTCACCATGGAGAAAGTCCCTCTCCTTGTTTCTGCCAGTTGAGCCCCAGAGACTGGTGGTACCTGTAGAAAGCCCTCCCTCATGACATCAGGGAATGGGCTATCCCACATGGAAGAAGGTGATCCTTGAGATATCTCAGCCCTAAGCTGCTAAGGGGTTTAAAGGTCAAGACAGCACTTTAAATTGTGCTCAGCAACCAGAGGAAAAGTGGCCTGACAGAGTCAAACTGCCTCACTCCTCATCACCACATGGAACACTCCTGCATTAATTTCAGTTTCCAGACAGTTTTCAAAGTCAGCTCTCCAAATACAGCACATCATACCAACTGAGTCTTGATGTCACCAGTGCATGGATCACTGTGGTCAGGTCTGAACCATCCTTCTAGCCTCCCTTGTGCTAACAGGGGATCCAGAAAGGGAAACAAAATTGGGGTGGGGAAGTGCAGACACCAGTAGATATTTATTTATTTATGCAGGTATTTATATACCGCCTTTCTTTGGTCATAAGATTTCTTCTCAGACTTTAATCCAAGGTGGTTTACATAGGCAGGCTGTTCTAAACCCCCGTAGGGATTTTTACAATTGAATAGTTCTAGTCTTTCATAGAACTCCTCCTTCCATCTGGATTCTTTCCCAGTCTGGCCTCTCTGGCCCTTCGCCTCCCACGCTCCACTTGACGGCAACTCCTCTCTGCCACCAAGGGTCAGCTCATCAGTATATCAGTGTGTCCTCAGTTCTCGGGTACTTTCGGTTGTTTTGAACTGGCAGCCTCAGATCTTCAGGCATACAGGCGGCAGCTCTACCAACTGAGCCAGACTTCCTGCCTGTGATATTGACTGGGTGCCATTTGCTTGAAGGTGCCATATGCTGAGGCCAGGCCTGAACCAAAAGGTCTCACAGCTCAGTCAGTTGTTCCATATACTAATAATAGCACTTGCCATATCTAATATGGTGTTAATGCTACAAGATTCATAACAGGCAATAGCAACGTTTTAAGATCTGGGGTCGCCAGACAGGCACTATTGCCAGGCCATGTTTGTCTGCTGTACCTAGAGATAAGAAACTCGAAAGAGAGAGTTGGGTAACTTTAGTAGTTAACAAAAGACACTTCTTTAATTCTTCTTTAATCTGTAAATCTAAGGTTAGGGGTTGCTTGAAGCCACACCTTCCTGAAGCCTGGGGCTAAAAGGATCACAGTGTGCAATTTTAATTTAGCTCAAGAAAAGAGAGCAACTTCAAAAGGATGCTTTCTGGCTGAGGGAAGCTGTGTTTTTGAATCTGGAAGAACAGGACTGACTCAACCCTCAGGATAGCTCTGTCTGTTTACCAGCTGCTCAACCTGTATATTTTTAAAATATTGCAAGGAAGTTTTTATTTGTAAGATTTAAGAAAGGAAGTTCTATTTTAAAATTACAAAATCATTGGCAAAAAAGAAACAAACTAACACATTCAACCCATTTAAAAAGAATTCAGAAACATATTTACTAAAACAATCTGTCCTGATCACAAATGCCACACCACAAGCTGACAGTACCTTCTAATCACAAGGAAGCTGACCTAATAATTCCTACCACCAAAATACATGAGGATCACTAAAGAGCAGTCCTGCTCCACTACTTAAACCCCATCACAGGGACCATAACAAGGTGCATGACAATGGGCTGTAACTCTCTGGCCACATATACACAAAGGGGAGTTTTGGTGATGGGAATTATGGAGAAAGTGCACTCTGCACCTACAGTCTGCTGGCCACAGAACCTACACCTGCTCCCTGACTTAAAGATATCCAAGTTACAAACAGATGTATCAACACTTCTGTGGAGGTGCAGTATGTCCTCCGCTGGTGCCTCTGCATAAATGCAATAGCACTGGATTGAGAAGTGACTGTTCCAACCGACACTGCAAGTTAGGTATGGACCTTTGGAACCTAACCTCCCTGTAAGTAGGGGGCTTTCAGCCAAATCCTATGCATGTCTACTCAGAAGTAAGTCTCATCAGAGTCAATGGGGCTTACTCCCAGGAAAGTGTGGATAGGATTGGGCTGTTAGTGTATACAGTACTTTCTAATACTTATTTCTTCAAAATTCTCATTACAGTTACTCTGCCCAGGAGAACTTCACACAATAATACTCAACTGGAGATTCTGCTCCACTATCCCACAAGGGGGTACAAGTCAATGCACCCCACAAAGTGGGGGGGACGGGACAAAAACGGGATAATTCTATGCCTCAAAACATGTTTGTTGGAAATGTCTCTCATGTCTCTTCCCTGCTATTGTCAATGAGTTTTTGCTTGAAAATGTATTAGCTAACCATATGCTTTCTCTTGATGAATGGCAGGTACTCCAACCATGCTACTGCTGCTACTCACCCTGCATGCAACCATGCTACTCACCCTGAGTTCTCTTGTTATTCAGGGGTGCAGCTTGGCTACAATCACTTCCCACAGAATTCCACTGCAACCCCCTACAAGGGGAGGAAAGGTGAAGTCCCAGGTACTGAGTTTTCTTCCCAAACATGGCATTACTGCAAACAAACTTAAATGGCATCAATCTCACTCACATGCATCCTGTTCTAAAGACTACATAGTGATGCTTCTACTTCTCTTTCTTAATACTCCATGTCTCTTTGTTCTCTACAGGCATCTATGGAGCAGAAGACAGAGGACCCTCCACATGCCCAGTTGTACAAGCCACGTGAACCATTCATAGCATGCTTAACAGTAGGGACCAGTGTAACCAGCTGTTTCTTGACAGCAGTGGATCCCAGACTTTTTTTACCATGACCCTACATACAATTTTTTCTGTCATCTTGTGACCCATGGCGTTGGTCCATGTTAATAATAAATAACAGAAATTAACTAATTAATTAAATATAAATAATCCAAATTTAATCAATTAATGTTAATTATTGTTACTATTTAAAAAACCAATCAGTAATGTTAAAATGCTTGCCACATCCTTACATACATTCCAACCTCTGCCTTCTGCCTTCACACAACAATGCAATAAATTTAAATGTAAAAATAAATGATTACTAAAACATACATTTTAAAAAGTGTATGAGGGGGAGGTAAACAATCCTATCCTGCAGGATTGCTACAATCCTATCCACACTAGACATGCTTAGGATTGTGCCCCGAGACTGCCATGTTAACCCATTTCTGCCTAGCCCACAGGTGTACACATTTGGTGCCTGTTACATATATGCAACATTGGGCAGAAATGGCTTAAATACACAGAAGTATACCTAATGGGCACATATGACTTGCTTTGAGATCTTTCCATGTTCTAGAGCTAAGTACATAAAATGACCTGGGGCTAGGGGTCAAGTCTGAGGCTGACTCCAAACAGCTCAGCCACCCTGAGTTCCAACTTTCAGGAGGATGGGAACAGGAAGAAAGGGCACACACAAGGATCCTGCTAATTTCAACCAAGCAGTGAAGAAATTCACTTTTGGGGCAGGTGATCACAAAGCAGGTAGGAAAGACCTGCACGTAGTGGCAGTCATGGGGGTGGAAAACCCACCTTGGCAGGAAAATCCCGATTGGCAGGAATACAAACATGCAACACCTGAAATATGTACATGTAATTTATTAATTACAAGAAGCCTATGCACTACCTGCAGGGGCCCACTCATAGGGAAAAAGGATATTTAAGTTCTTTTCCAGGACATGCGGCTAAAAAAGAGGATATCTGCTCACCTTGGCTGTAGGGGAAAGTGAAATCACACAGCTCTGTTCTGGGAACAACTCTGCAAAGTCAGAGTGGTTGCAATTGAAGAAGCTTTCAGTCACCAGGCCTCTTGCAACCTTCTAAAAGCTTCCTGTGACCCTTGTTTGGGTCCCAAGACCCAGACCCTTGTTTGTTGACCAAGGGTCAACAAGACCCAGCCACTGCTCTACAGAGTTGTTGACCTGCTTGTTCCAGACAGACTGCTGCAGCTTTAGAAAGTTCATGACAGATGGGGATGTAACTGTTGCAGTCAGACTTCATTTAACAACTGCTCCCCTTCTTTTTGTTGGATAACTTGCAAGGGCACAAGAGCCCTACTAGATATGATAAATGGAAACCCCACCCATACATTTCACCTTCAGATGCTGTTCTGCTGATGTTCAAAACGTTTTGACTTCATCACAATTACTCAAGTCTTAGCAGATAAGAATCCCTTCTCCCTGCCCTAATTGTCTCTTACCTCACCTGGCTTTAGGATGGAATATCAACAGGGGAGGGGGCTGTCTGTTATGAGGGCTTAGGATAAACAACATCCCTACCCTCTGGTTCTGTAAACTCAGTGTAGAAGGAGAGAGAAGCAGGCCCATAGGTGACCTCTTTGATACTACCAGGATGAATGTCTTGTGTGCTCCCTGAAGCAATTTTCCAGCACCAGTGTAGCTGCAATGCAGCCCTGAAGAAAGGGAACAAATGTTCTCATATCTTGAGGAGGTCTCTGTGACTGTCGCCCCACCACAGGATGCAGTGGCACAGCTGCACCAGCACTGGAAAATTGGATAGGATTGGGCCCTTCGTGCGGGGGTGGGTTGGAGCATAGTAAGAGCCATACTGTGGTATAGTAATCAGCAAGTGATGGCAATGGGGTAAAGAGGCATGATGGATGAATTGATGCAACAGATACTCTGTGTCACAGGCAAGTGGGATAATTAATCTTTGTAGGGTTCACTTTGAATGGCTACCTGCTAGCTTCACAGATGTGTTTGTTTTTCTTCCTCCAAGAAGGTTTGAACCTGTACTCTTCCATTCTATTAACATTTTATATGCAGGCTCTGTACTTCTGATGTTTGTAGTTGGGTTAAGGAAGAAGGGTGTTGTGGGATACAAGGTACCCTATGGGATGCTGTTTGTCTCCTGCTGGAGGGTAAGAGGGCTGCTTTGCAGACAGTCCTGATAGACTTCAGAGCCTGTCAAAGTCCTGTATGTTTTGCCTCTACTATGGGTCTTTCAAGCAAGCCATGTGAAAAAGTTCATTTAGCCTTGGTGGTACCCTTCCCTTACCTAGCTGATCTTAAACTTGGTTTGCTAGGCTCAGTTTAGTGTCCTGCAACCCTTTTAGTGTGTCTGGGATAGTTGCCATTTCCCTTGTTGCTCCTTCCTGGCAGAAAGATACTTTCCTGTAGAGGAGTGCTTATGACCTGGCAAATTCTTTATTTTAGGAAGTGCTGTTGGCTTATGCACAGACCTGACTGCCTCCCAAGGGTGATACCTATCTCCCCCCCCCCATGTATTTCAGTCAAAAATGTGTTTTTTATCCATGTGTGCTTCTGTGAATAGTATAAGGCAGCAGCCTCCAAACTGGAGACCCCTATGCACTGGGAAAGCTTTCCCTGGCATGAACGGTGCTTACCGTTCTGCTATGCCATAGCTTTTCTGGTCACCAGATGTGGATGACATGATGCTCTGGGCAATTGTGTCTATTGTCCAATGGATTTCTGGGCAGATGCGATGTTGTCTAGGTCTAGTGCCCAGAAGAGTTGCAGTACGATAGAATAGTAAGCACCACTGACAGGGAGAGATTCTCCCAAATCTCAGATTCATCCTGTTGGCCAGGGTTTGGAGAGATCTGGCATAAGTGATTGGAACCCTGTATGCTGGGGTCCCTATAGTGCTTGAACACTATGCTGCAACAGAAGGTGCAATGTCTTCTTATGTGGGGCTGGTTATAGTACATTGATGTTTTAGGGTCATCTTCTTTCACCATGTATTGTTAGGTGTCTTCCAAATTTGTTTCATGTGAGATGCCCCATGATCAGGGCATGCTGTTGGTGTTTTCATGGGTGCTGAGGGGGTGGCCTTAGGGTTGTACCTCTGTGAAGCTTTGTTGGAGGTCAGGTTTTCCTCTTCCCCTTTATGCTGAACTGGTTTAGGTTTTGGTAGTTTGGTACACTGATGCCCGTGTAGTGGAGATGCTGACACCACTTTAGTATAAAGTTGCAAAATTGTTACGATTGCAGGAGTGTAAACTTAGATTAGCCTCCTGATGTGCTAGATCAGACACTGACTTCAGTGAGCTTCTGGGACAGTGGGCTTCACTGACTGACCATGGGCTTCTGGGACAAAAAACAATAATTGTGGTTCTCTCATTTTAAGAACTATAAATTCAAGCAATTACTCAGTTCTGTCTCTGTCATGATGGCAGTAACAGTCTCCAGCACTAACTGAAGCTGAAAGCAGAAATATGGAGAAGTGTGGTAAGTCTTTATATTGGCAAATCTGACAATATTAGGTGACACACTAGATAGCTAACAGAAACAAAAGTAGGTAGAATTGCCAGTGGTTGCGGGATTAAGTGCCCTTTAGCCACATTGAATAACATCCTGTTTTCTCTCTTTTGCATCTCTAAGAAGTTTTGCCCTTTTCCTGTGTATACACAGTTCAAATGGATGAGAGAATGACTTACTTCCTCTGAACCCAAGAGTGATCAACACTTAGTTTACACAAAAGGAATCTGATCTCCTCTCTGGATGGGCAGTTCTTATTAGTTCACATCAGTAGTGGGCTGGACCTATCCTGTTCTAGGGTTCTGCTCTTAAAAGGTGGATGAAAGTACATTAAAGTAGGTAGGAATGTAGGTGTGTTCAGTGATTTGTGTGATGGAGAATCAATTTTGCCTGACGCTAAAGTCTCCAGGTGGTAATTACACAGGAATGTTCTTTTCCCCTTTCCCCTTTGAAACAGCCCTGGAGCCTTTCAGAGACCTGCATGATTCCTTTTAGAACATCCAGCAGCCTAGATTCCTGCTTCATGCTGGTGGCAATGATAAGCTAAGCAAAACTTTTTTTGTGTCTTTGAAGACTGTTGGATTCCCTAGTACCCCTGAACTATTGGGTGCTGTTTCAGTAAGAAAAGCAAAGAGATTTTGAGGTGTACCATAGGAAGATCTATGAAATTCAGTGCATGGAACCCTCCAATATGTCTGGTTTTCTCACTCTATGGTGGACACCCTGGTGGAAGGGGACAGCAGTATTGCATTCCCTTGTGTGGGTAGCCCGTATGAAGTGAGAGGGGTGCTTGTTGAAATTCCTCTCCAAACATCAGACGCAATAACTGGCCTCTTGGCATCTAGCAGTACAAATGTTGGGCCACTCCTAGTTGTATCCAGCTGAATACAGACACTTTTAATTTTTGATTTTGGAATAAGCATTTTAAATGGTGGAGTAGATGACTGTATATCTCCTGACATCAGGTAGTCAAGGGTTGGCATTGTTGGGCAGTATCTGAAGGCCCTGGGAAAGGTTTGCTACTGATGCTGAGACCATCGCTGTAGCCATAATATTTGTGTGGTAAAGGTGATATGACTTTCTTGGAGAACATTCCGAGGGGGAGGGACCCAGAGAGAGTGGCTTGTTGAAGGCCTCCTAAAACCTGGAGCCAGTCTCTCCCCTGTGGGCTAATGGAATAGATGTTATTAAAGTCCTTTTCATCACCTGCTGCTGTGTTGGGAAAAGTGTTCTGACAGATGCATTGCGTTATTGTCTCATTGTACCTACTTCTGGCCTCTCCTAATATTACTTCATTATTTCATGTTTCCAGCGCTGTTTGTGGCAGACCTGCAGTTGGCCTAAACCTGATGAGTCATCTGGATTGCTCATGCTGTCAGACGCCAGCTGTTCTCTTGGGGATAATTTACTAGACACAGCATGTGTTCAGACTGGCAAGTCACAGTCTCTTCTCAAGCTCAAAATAAGGGATGATAGATGAGAATAACTGTATTCAGAAACCTGGTGAAGTCCAGTCAATATTTGGTGGTGGGTGCATTGTAGAACATGGCAATTTAGAAATGGGGTGGCTTCCAAATGGGGACTCCTCAAAATCCTGATTGAATTTATGGTTATGGATTTATGGTTGATTGGTTAATGATGAACCACACCAGACGTGTGGGTGTCACTGAAAACAGCAACCCTGTTGTAATCTTCTCACCCCTACCCTACAGCCTAGGATGCCGCTTGCAATGTGTTGACATTCCACCATGCATTTTGTAATATTGGAAACTATTGGAGGAGAGGAGAAGACAGACAGAAGGTTGCTGTATTTTGATGGCAGCCATGCTGCTCCTGTCACATGTTTCCATCCTGCACTAGGGAAGGTAATAGAATTCTTGAGAGAAAAATAAGGTTGTCCAGCAATTCAACAATTCTAGAAGATGGAGTTTGTTTCTTAAAACACTGAAATGACGGTTTTAAGGACAAAGTTGTGAAGGACACTTTAATATTTCTGAACCATGCTAAATTTTGCTGTTGCCACTACCCCCTTATGCATGCAGAAGCCCAGCTCATGCTTTTTTGAAACTGGCCAGGCAGGGAGTATCCTGGGAGCAGAAGAGGTTCCTCTTCTCACAAGATCCTCCATGACCTGCCTGTTTTGACAAAACAGAGGTGACAGTCTTCCTTTTAATTTTTCCTTGAAGTGTATGGAGCCCTGTGGTGGCTGCTTGGGAGTAGCTGCTCCCGTCTGGAGCACTCGGCAATGACGTTAGTGTCATCATTATTATCATTATTGTGAGTTCTGGAGTGCTGAGAGGAAAGCTGCATGGAGCTGTGCAGTTGACGGAGGAGGTATGGAGGTGGCAATCATCTTGCTGACAGCTTTCCTTGGAAAGCCCTAAGGGAAAAATGACAGCTGCCCTTGCTTCCTCTTTCAGCATTGCTGCTGCAATTTTTTGGTAGCAGCACTGGAGGCCAAAGTAAGTCACCCTACCCTAGTGAGAGGAAGATAGGGCAGTGGTTGGGCAGGCAGCAGGCCATGGCAAGCAGTGGCTGGGAATAGGGTGCAAGGCACACCTTGTCAATTTGCTGCCCTACCCAAGCCACCACTCACAGTGCTGCCTCGGTGGGCTGCCCCAATGAAAGGCTAGATTTACAGTGGAGCTCTAGGGCAGAACTTTTCAACCTTCCTCCTGCAGCCCCTTTCAACTCTTCCAAGTACGTACTACCTTTGCAGATACCTTTTTTCCCCAAAATAACACCGCCACCAGAGATGACAGAAGTGACCAGCATGCCCCAGCTTGTGTGCCTCATGTCTTTTCCATTCTTGCTTAACCCATGCCTCTTTTGAAGGACTGAGCTGCAAACAGCCATACTTTGCCATTGGTGCATAGCTAACCCTGCCATCTCCACTTCTCTTCAAGTTATAGGGTCAAGCTATGCAGAGCAGTGTCAAGGAATCCTTGTGACTGTGAGGCTGCCGGTTATGATCTGTCTTACTGGAAAGTACTGCCAGCAGTACTTGTACTATTGGTTAAAAGCATTGTTTTAGAGCAGTGGTTCCCAATTTCTAGGAGCCTGCGGACCACTGAGATAAAAATTGGAATCATGATGAACCACATGCAATCCTCACCCTCTGCACACAAAAATATAATTTGTAATCATTACAGAATATTTATTAGAGATTTTTTATATTTATAGAGAAGATTTGTGGGTTGCTGTTTTTGTCACTGGCTGCAGGCTGTTGGGGAGCCTGGCTGCACACTGCTGGTCTGTTGGGGAGCGCTCGTGCAGTGAGACACTGGAAGTGATCAAAGGTGATTTTTTTTTTTTAGACCTTGTGGACCGCTTCTCAGGGTCTTGCGGATCACAGGTTGGAAACCAGTGTTCTAGAGCAGGGGTGTCCAGTTTTTGGCAGGAGGGCCACATCATCTCTCTGACACTGTGTCAGGGGCCAGGGGAAAAAAAGAATTAATTTACTTTTAAAATTTGAATAAATTTACATATTTACATAAATGAATATATGGGGTGAGCCCTCATCCCACAGCTCACGCGAGAGGTCAAACAGTTGCCCTCATGCTGAGAGCAGTTGTTTCGGGTCAGTATGGGCTCCAACAAATCTCTGGAGGGCCAGAGATTCATTAGAGACTGGGAGCTCCCTGAGGGGCGCATTGAGAGGCCTCGAGGGCCGCAAGTGGCTCCAGGGCCAGGGTTTGGGCACCCCTGTTCTAGAGGCTTGGTAGAATATTTTATATTAAAATATTTATAGTCCACTTTTTCCCCAATGGGCTTTCAATAGATTGACAGTAAAAAAAAAAAAAAAGCTACAAAATATTTGTCTGCACAGATAAGCCCAGCATCTAATCACAGAAAGGCTCTCTCTGTAGGACCTTTCTGGACTATGGAACATACCATGCTGGGGTGGGGCTTTCTGGTATTCACATCTCTGATCACACATTCCCTCTCTCCACAGGGAGGGAACATCTGTATAGGGCTTAGGCACTTGAGGTTACTATGTGAGTGGAAGATACAATCTGCTGACCATTGACAGGAGAAACAGGAGTACTAGGCCTCCTACAGGAAGAGGTTTGAAGAGATTGCATTAATATTGACAAACAGCATGGCCCAGCTGAAAAGAAATTTTGACACAGGATGCAGTGAAAAGGAAGAGGCCCCTCAAATGAACTTTCAGACTCTTGGGGTCTCCGTCTTAACTCCATGTGAACATGCACATTTGCCTTAATTGAACAATAGATGGTTTTAAGGGAAGAATGTGTCTGTCAGGGTGGAGCAAGACAATTAAGCTGCCCCATTCTGACCCAACTGGTTCAGGGTTGGAGTTGAGGAAAGTGAGAGAGGCAATTCCAGGCAGGAAGTACAGGAATTAACTGGCTCACCCGCTAGAATGTAAAAACTTCAGCAACTAGAAGAAGACAATGGCATGTTTGTGAGGCACCAACATAAATGGCTAGGGCTATTCACATGGAACAGCCCACACCCAGGCTCAGGAAACTGGTACTACTGGGGAAAATGCACTTATGGAGTCAGGAAATGAGGATGTTGTATCAGCAATGGCCAGCTCCAGACTTTTTTTGTGCCTGTCTGCTACCCGCCATCCTGATACTACCTGTTCCTGAACCACCCAGTTGTGAGAAGCATTATTCTCTCAGCTAGATCTATTCTCACTAAGTAGCCATGCATGGTCTGGCTTCAGCTGGGCCTGCTGATATAGCTTGTGCTATTTTGAACACAGCTTCCTGCCAAACAAGAATCCAAATCAGAGCAAAGTGGTTTATTTTTACTACTCCAACATTTCCTCTGAGTGATATCTCGCTGCTCTTTCCACCAGATGGCTTAGTCTAACTAAGGAGGGCTTAAACAGATTGACTCAAATCCCTATAGTTGTTATTGGCTAAGTGTTAACAGTCTGACACTGCTCAACTCTCCTACAATTCATGCCCCCTCTGTAGGGAAAGGACATGTTACTCTGGGAAGCATTGACTGCATGTGCATGTGTAATGGGAGAGTGAAGTGTCCGGCATCATAATCCTCCGAGTATCTGGAGGGTAGTGCCAAGTTGCACACAGAAGGCATCCTGCTCTACAGCAATCACCTTACTTGACGCTGATGTCGTTTTGGCTTGCATTACTCAACAGCATGTTTGCATTTCATTGCCAGCTCTATCCAGCTCCTGAATTTGCATGAAAGCATTTTCTTTTTTCCACTGTGTTAGCACATGCCAGTTTATGGTCCTATGCTAATGGTTAGAGTGGCCTAATCAGGTTGTGACCTGGACTCATAAAGCAGGAGAGGCCCATTCAGAGCGGCAGGAAACTTAGAATTTTAACAAGCAGAAATTCTGTGCTCCTCCCATGTGTTCCTCTCAAGGCAAAAGAAGAAGGAAGTGACCAGACAGAAACAAGACATCACCACCTCTCTCTGTAATCACCGTTTTGTAACTTCTGTATTGTGTAGGGTTTCTCTCCGCAGCTGAACAAAATCCCTCACAAAACTAGGAGTGGGAAGATTACTGCTGCATACACTTAAACTGTTCTTATTTATATACAAGAGTCCCTATTCTCTTGTACCTAGTCCTGGTATAATTGCCTATATTTTGTCCCAATTTTGGCTTGGGGAGATGAGGGTCATGTCAGTGAAATCTTTGCGATGCACCTTGATGACAATTCACTCACTTGGCAAGATGCTAGAAGTGCCGGCTGTGGCTGCTGGTGTCCATTTTCCTTCCTCTCTGGTGGTCCGTGGGGGAGCACCCCTCAGCTAGATACTGGAAGTGGTAGAAGGCCATCTTTTTTTCTGAGACCTCACAGACCACTTTTCAGTGTCTCATGGACCATTTGTGGTCCATGGACCACAGGTTGGGAACCACTGTTCTAACTGAACACTGCCTCTTTGCAGCTTCAGTCAGTTTTATTGCTTTCCTATTTAAAGCTGATCGGACCCTTCATTTTCCCTTTGTCCATTTCTTTTCCCACATAAAAGTAGGGATGATTTATTATACAATCTCTCTCTCTCTCTCTCTCTCTCTCTCTCTCTCTCTCTCTCTCTCTCTCTCTCTGTGCTACTTAAAAATAAAGGAAATCCATAACATGTTGACCACGGAATGTAATCCTTGTGTAAGGTGCCAATGGCCAGCTGTATATACCAAGGGTCTCCAAACTTTTTGGCCAAAGGGCCGCATCAAATATCTGGTGTGGTGTGAAGGGCTGGAAAAAAAATTTAAATATAAAATTAAAAAAAATAAATTAGAGATGGAACTTATATGAATGAATGAATGGGCTCATTCATTCAACCTCTCTGGCCCTCAGAACACCCTCCAGACAGAATTAGAGCACAGTTCTGGTCATGTTCAGTTAAGTGGGCTGGAGGCTTTCAGGAGACAAGAGGTTGGCTGCAGGCATGAAAGAGGTTTGCTGCAGGCCACATCTGGCCCTCGGGCCAGGGTTTGGAGACCCCTGGTATATACAATTGACAGAGGTGTTTGAAAATGTTATTTACTTTACTCAGAAGTAAGCCCATAGTGTTCAGTAAGATGTCCTTTGCTTCTGTAAGTGACATCTGAAAGTGACTTCGGTGTGAAGGCCCAAGAAGTTGCTACTTTTCTTCTTATTAAAAACATATGCCCATTTTAACTAATACCTGTTTACTGGGCAAAGAGGTTGATTGATTTTTTTTTCTCTGTAAACACTTTGTGAACTACTTTTTGTTGAAAAGCAGTATATAAACATTCTTACTAAAAATTCATAAAATGGTTTACGGAGCACAATAAATGAAAAGTTGGTTCCCTGACCCCATAGAGTGTCTGTGGACACTAGGAGACATCATTGCAAAAGATACTATGCTGGGCTGAACAGGGACAGTTGTTTCCACCTGCTACATTTAAGAAAACCACCACTTAACCCAGTTAGCACGAGTAGGTGGTTATTTGCATCTAATCATGTGTAGTTAGTTGTCCATTATATCTGTTTCAGCTCTGAACTAAGCTCTGCTAAGCTGGAGATGAGCCCTGAAGGCTTTCTGAGGATAAAAATAAACAGATGGAGAAGATTTCTTTACCAAACACTGAGACACACATTCAAATGACTGTACATAGAAGATTATACACATTTTGCTGTTCTTTATCTGCTTCCTATTGTGGAATCTTTCTCTTCTACTTATCCTGCCCACACCTTTATCACACTTCCTGTTTGTTAAAGATTACCTTCTTGGTGGCTACGTTCAAGCAGGGTGAGATAGGTGATCAAAACATAGCCAATCTTTAAACAACTGTCCACTGCGGATGCACTTCCTGAGTTACAGTGGACCATGCAAACATTTTAAACTCCCATCATGCTGGAATATTAGGAAAGGAAAGCCTTAGTGTTTTGATGGGGTGGTGATGTTTCTTAGGTACATTGGCATATATTATGAAACAATGAATTTAAAGGTTAAGCTGCAGTGTGAGTAAGTGTAAACTGGTACAAAATTGCCAGTGCTTCTGAGATTACCTACCAACACCACTTGTCAACTGTAGCATAGGCTGTATCAGATGGAACTGGTAGAAACGTTCAGTCATTGAATGGTCTTACATTGGAGATCTGCTTGGAAAGGTTAGTTGGGTATAACAGCACACCTTGCTTTTCAGACATTATTCTATTACCAAGAACTATGTAACTTGATAGAGTTTAAAACTGGAGTGCTCTCTGCATGCTTACCTGGGAGTAGCACCAATTCACTGAAATACATTAAGATGTTTAAAATAAAACAACCTGATTTTTTTTTTAAATAAAAAACTGCAACCTAAAAGTAGAACTACGCGTAGATGTAATACATTGGTTGGATAAAAGTGCTGTTCAAACTTATAGTTTGGATGGAGGAGCAGAGGATTCTAGGTCCAGAACAAATCGTTTTTCGCCAGGGAGCATCTATTATAGTTCATTGTTTAGTGTTAGTTCACATGATTAAGAAATATACTACCAAGTCAAATCGGAAATTAAATACAGCATTTTTGGACCTCAAAGGGGATTTTGACTCCATTGATAGGAATCTACTTTGGAACAAATTAATTAAAATGAACATTGATACAACGCTATTTTGCCTCATAAGGAATTTGTACACTGGGACAAAATGCCAAATCAGATGTATGTCATCTGGTGAATTGACTCCCAAAATACCAGCTGATAAGCAATTATGTATCTTGGCCCCATCTTTGTTTACTCTTTCCTTAAATGATCTTGCTCCATTTTTAAAGCCAAATTGAGGCGTATTACCCCAAATTGGGTTCTTTACGTATACCAATATTTTTGTACGCAGATGATGTAGTACTGCTTTCTTACTTCCGTATTGGGCTAACTGGTGTTCCAATTTGGATCGGAGCTGTTAATCATTTATTGGAGAGGGTATAGGCTAAATTCCTCAGGAAAATATTGGGTCTTCCTAACTGTGTGCCCTTTGCTGCAATCTGTCTGGAAACTGGACAAATGTTAGTTGAAACAAGAGCATGGCTGAGGACAGTTGAGTATTGGCTCCGAATACATTATTGTTCTGATTCATGGAGCCTTCTCCATCAAATCCTCCTAGAAAGCCATGTCCTGAAGTGACTGACTTTTGTGGAATATCAGATCAGAACCATGGGTATAGGTTTAGATTCCTTGTTCTTACTATCTCAAATAGAAGCATTCCAGAAAATCAAGCAAAGATTTTTAGATATCGAAAATCAAAATCTATATTCTATGGCAAATAAGGTTTGCTCCCCCTTGAATCTGATGGTGGCGGTGAAACCCGGAAAGATGGTTGCATATTTCCCATTCCTAACTAGTTTCGAGGAACGTCGTGTTTTTTTCAGGCACTAAATTTAATGTTTTAGCATCGGAAGTCCTGTTTGGTAGATTTAGTGGGAGGTCTTATTCCACTCGATGTTGCTCGTGCAATCAGGGCTACACTGAAACTTTCCTACGTATGCTACTGCAATGCCCTATATATGATGATATCAGAGCCAAATACTTAAACCCGATTTTAGCAGACAAGAAGGAATATCCTGATGATGTTAAAATACAGTATTTATTGAATGATGTTTCCACCGATGTAACTGAGAGGATAGTGGTTTATTTACAGCAAATGGAGGTTAAAAGAGTTAAGAGATAACATCTGACAGTGTATCTTTAAGGGGTAAATATCCTGAACCTCTTTGGTTGTCATGTATCCTTTTGTATTAATTACCTTAGGTTCGTATTTGCTGTTGTTGTATCTGTATTATATGCCAATAAAGGTCTGTTTGAGTTTGAGTTTGGATAGAAGTATTGACGTCCTTAAATTGAAGATTTTGCATTCTGTATCATTTCACATAATTGAAGAGCACAAAACTGGCTTTTCTGGTCATAGCCCAGAGATCCTTCAAGTCTACAGTAGGTTCCTTTAGCACTGCTTTCACACAATCAGCTAGATATGGAATTAAAACTGTATTTTCACATTTTCAGTCCAGCAATGCCCAACTCCAGAATCAACATCTTTCTATAATATTTACTCACAAATAAGTCCTGTTTAGCAAAGCTTCCTTACAACATCAGTTAGCAGCTTCCTTGTTGTCTTTTCTGCCTCTGTTATTGCATCCAGTTCAGTGCTGCAGAGGGGATTTATCACTTGTCGTTTCTCATTGGGGAGGTTAATGTCCGGTTTCTTTTCATAGTACTGTTTTGCTGTAGAAGAGAGGTAGGAAAAACCCCAAACCCCCCCCCCCCTCCACAAGGAACATATGTTGAACGATTATGGGACGATTGCAGAGGTGTGCCCAGGGCAACTCTGTGATGTCATGATGCCAAGCAGCATCATAACATCATTAGGGTGCATGCATCCAATTGCTTCCCTCTCAGGAAGCAGTTGGAGTGCGAGTGCATGCTCAGCTGTATTGCCTGACTGGCTGCTGAGAGGGTGCATGAGCTCCAATTGCTTTCCCACTCAGGAAAGCAGCTGGAGTGGCAGGGTGCGCTAGGCAGTTAATCAGGCAATTTTGCCCGACTGCCTACTGAGAACGCACATGCACCCCAATTCTTTCCCAAGTGGTCATGTTTTGCTGCAGGGGTGGTATGCTTCTGGGCAATTATCATTAATATCCCAAGTGCAACAAAGACAGAGAATGTCTTCAAAACTGGGGCATAGGCTGCAATGAAGAAGCATTTAATTAAAGGTACAGTGGCCTATAAATGCCCCAATAGTGCACACTGACTATGTATAGTGGATAACCTGGGTCTGTAATTGTATTTGATTGCAAAAAGTTGCCACAGGTCAGCTCTGGAAAACATGGGAGAATCCAGGAAACATTCAAATACTTGCCAAATTGTAGTATATTGGCTGGATTCTCCATAAAAAGTGAGTAAATGATGGCAATTCTGGGGGGAAAGAATGGCAACCTAGTATATGCAACAGCCACCTCTTCTTGTCCATCTTCTGCATTTGGTATTCAGAAGCATATGGCCTCTGAATAGAGGTTCTATTTAGCTAATAGCTTTTGAAATGCTTCTCTTTCATGAATTTGTCCAATTTTTTTTAAAGCCTCCTAAGCTACTGGCCATCACTGCATCATGTGATAGAGAGTTTCATAAGTTAATTATGTAGAGAAGTTTTTTTTTGTCTATCCTAAGCCTACTGTTAGAATTCTGGATCTGTTGAAAACTTTAATTGTTGTGATTAGTTGATTAATGAGCAAAAGCTCTAATTAACTGATAAAAGCTGCCAGTTAAAAGCACACTCATTAATTTTTTTAGACAGTGTTGGCTCTGCTGTGTTGTAGAAAATGATCAACTACTAAAAATAGTATTTCTCTTTAAGCTGTTAGATATTTTTAGTATCTCAAAAGAGCATCTAAATGTGAGCACTAACGATGTGATAATAGGCACATTTACATTCAATTAATCAATCACCTGACTTTTAACTGATCAATTAGATGTTCCTTCTCCATTGATGGGGCACAATCTAGTCAAATTGTTTTAAATCCATCTATTTTGAAGAGAGAGATTTAAACATAGTATGAAGTCAATGGGACTTTAAAAGTGTTTAATGTCAACTGGATTGAGGCCTGTATTTCTAACCTTGAAATATTTGGGCATGCATGGTGTGGTGATGGGCAGTCTAATCCTGTGCTCCTGGCACCCAGGGCTGCAGCAGTGCTGAAAATGTCTACCGCTGCATCCTACATGCTCCGCAGGCAGTACTGGCAACTCTTAGGGAGAAGGGGACTTTCATCCCCTTCCCCCAGGTAAGCCAAATAGTCCTGCAATGGGGCTACTTGATTCTACGTCAACCCGAGGGTTGGCATAGGATTTTGAGCCCCTGTGCCAGGCCGGTGGCCCAAAACAGAGGCTCATGGATCTGGTGGAGCAAAGATCCACTGTCCCGCTTCCCTTCCTCCCCATCCTCTCCCCACCCTCCTGCCTCCCCCTGTCCCAGAATGCTTCCTCCCCACCTCACCCCACGGCACCACCCTACGTCTCTGCTGCCCGGCGGTCCGCATGACTGCCAAGCAGCGGAGCTCCAGTACTTGCCAAGTGCTAGCCCAGCGCCAGCACTTCACCAGTGCTAGGGCCCACAAGCATGCCTTACAGCAATAGTGCACACCGGTGGTAAGCAGGTGCACACTGTATAGGATTGGGCCCAGAGTTCTTATTGCTCCCTTCTTTCCAGTCAAAGATGCAATGTAGCACTTTTGAGAGAATTGATGCTACAGAAGGCAGCAGAGCCAGGCAAGTTGTTCTTTTAATTGCTCATCTTCTTCAGCTGGCAATAGAAAAAAAAACAGAAGACTGTAGCCAGCCCACCTCCTAAGACTGGCATGAACCAGCCAGTTGGGCATCCAAGCCCACCTGATGGGCAACCCAATCCTGAGTTGCCTGGGGCACCCAGGCTCGGCGGCAATGAGAAGGGCTGCTGCCAGATCCTGTGCTTCCTAGGCTACCACGGTAGGCGCCTTGGGAGAAGGTGACTTTCGTCCCCTTCCCCCGAGTAAGGTAAGCAGCTCCGCAATGGGGCTACTCACTTTACCACCAACCAAAAGGTCGGCCATAAGGTAAAGGCACTCGTGTAGGGTGACCAATTATCATCCAAACTAGCCCAAATCACAGTTGACATCAGCCCTGCTTTTCTAAGCAGCTTCAGGTATCCAATATCAACCTTGGCTTCAAGTCATTTTATCCTATGCCTATACACAATGAGGAATATTGTTTTGCAGTTTACGGTGCCATGGACCTCTCCTGCTTCTTTCCAGGGAAATCTATAGCAAATGCTTTCAAGGATACAGTACAAAACCTTGTGTAATGTCTCTTCTTGTTTAAGTCATCTTTAAGACTGCCTTGGGCAGTAATTCCTCACATATTGTGCTCCCATATGGTGAAATTCAAAACTGCTTTTCCTGAATATACACTGATTACCCAGGGCAGCGGATATATTTGCATGCCTCCTACAGAACATTTTAGTATGTTGTACTTTGAAGAAGAAAAGTTTAGAAAAAATGACAAAGAGACATGGCAGAGGTATATAAAAATTGATGGTATAGAGCAGGGGTGCCCAAACCCCGGGCCGGGGGCCACTTGCGGCCCTCAGGGACTCACAATCTGGCCCGCGGGGAGCCCCCAGTTTTCAATGAGCACCCGGCCCTCTGCAGACTTGCTGGAGCCTGCGCTGGAGCGACGCAATTGCTCTCAGTGTAAAGATGGCTGTTTGACCTCTCGCATGAGCTGTGGGACAAGGGTTCCTCCACTGCTTGCTGTTTCACATCTGTGATACAGCAGTGGCAGTGAAGGAAAGGCTGGCTTTGCTTTGTGCAAGAACTTTTATAGGCCTTGAGCTATTATTGCAGGACCTTCAATCACTCATACAAGTTCCATCTCTAATATATTCATTTATGCAAATTTATTCAAATTTGAAATGTAAATTAATTCGACCCCCAACACAGTTTCAGAGAGATGATGTGGCCCTCCTGCCAAAAAGTTTGGACACCCCTGGTATAGAGCCATGGTTCTCAAACCGATGGGTCATGACCCACCAGCTTGAGAACAAATGCTGTTGCCCCTTTAAGGGGTAGGGAAAGGGAGAAAGCAGCAATGAGATCCCCAGGATCCCTGAGCATTTGAGAACCAGTGGTATAGTAAGAATGAATTGAGGAACTTTTCTCAGTCTCATCAGTGACATACAGTGAGGACCAGGCTGGGGGAGGCAATACTCACTCATTCTCTCCCTCCCTCCTTAATATCAGTCTGAAACACTCCTCCCTTCCCAGAAATAAATAAATAAACCTCACATCTTCTTCCCCCACTCAGAGCTAGGGAGAGTTCAACATAGGTCCCCTGAAGCAACCAAAAGCTACTTCTCCTGTTGCTATACAGAGCAGTTGTTTGCATTGGCTCCCTGCTTTTTTATTTTTTAAACAGAAGTAACTCTTCCCACTGCCTCCCCAGAGCTTGCTGATGCAGTCGTCCTGCTATTTTTTTATTGGAAGCCAGCTGCCCTGTTTTTGTTTTATTGGAAGGCACCCATGATTACAGCTTAATTTGCTGGAGGCAACTCTTCCTGTTGCCTCCCTAGAGACTGATAACACAAGTGCTGCCTTTTTTATTATTGGGCAAACAGAGGTAGCTGTCTCTGGTGACTTTGATTGCACAGCTGTCCCTGCCTGTTTTGTCCTTTGCAAGCCACCATAGCGATTGAGCTAATTGGCAGCTCTCCCTGTTTCCTCCATGTTTGTGTGTGCGCTACTTCAAATGTAGCAGAAAGGAAGGCAAAAGGTACGTTTTCAAAAACTTGTTGGGTCCTTTTTTTTGTTTGCTGGGCTGGGTGAGGCTCTGCCTACCCTGAGTGCACATCACTGCATCTCATAATACTAGAATTCAGGGTTCCCAACCAACTGACTGGTTGTAAGTTTATGATAGGTAATGGGGGATAAGTCTATAAAGGTTGCTAAATGGAGCTTCCTTATTCAGAGTCGCTATGCCTCTGCTAGGGATAAAGAAGAGAGGAGTGTTTTCTGATAGATGTTGGAAAGAGAATGCTCGACCAGATGAACTTCTGGTTCAGTGTGATTCTTTGTATGTTTTTTCATGTTGCTTCTAATGTTGAAGTTAACAGGAAATTCGGAGGTAATACTATATACAGTTATTCTAAACAACAAAATACTCTAATTCTGGGGAGTGTGTTTGCTAGTGCTATACTTATGCTATGACTATTTAGAACTATTCCCCAAGTGATGGAATAGTTCTTGGCAGGGGAATAACTGTTAGCCATTAAAACACACACAAAAACACAAACCTACACACCTCATAAGTGGATACAGACTAGGAGCCACAAAATCTTTTTTTTTAAAAAAAAAGCTATTTAAAAGAGAGGAAAATGAAAACAAATCAATAAAGTTCATGAAATAGCGTAAAGAGTGCCAACTTACAAGACCAGTCCAAGGGCTTGGGGCAGTGGTTTTCAAACTCCCCAGGACTTTGAAAACTGCTCTAAGTTCTTGCAGGGGGAGGCAGCAGGGGTGGGGGGGAGACAGCGACGCGATCCCCAGGATCGCGCCGCTCAGCGGGCTGCAGGGGCTTGGCTACACTTACCTGAGCCTCCTGCAGCCTCCTGGGGGTGCCGGGAGCCCTGCATGACCGTCTGCAGGTCTCCCGGAAGCTTTGAAAGAAAAGTGAAAGCAGAGCGATCGTGCCCTTCCTCCGCTAAACCAGAAGTGGGGTGCGATCGCTCCACTTTCACTTTTGAAACTTTGGGGAACCCTGCAGAAGGTCGTGCAGGGCTCCCCGCACCCCCAGGAGGCTGCAGGAGGCTCTGGTAAGTCCAGCCAAGCTCCTGCAGCCCCCTGAGCAACATGATCCCCAGGATCACCTCCTCCCTGCCTCCTCGAAGCCCCCGGTTTGAAAAGGTAATAAGATGGAGCTGCTTGTTCTGATGGTCTCCTGAGGGAACTGAGATGTCGTGTAGGGCCAGGAATTTTAAAAGCTATGTCTTGTGACATCTATAATGTATTTGCCTCTCCCTTTAAGTCAACAGAAAGTTATATTGTGGGTTAATCACTGAGCATCCTTCAATAAATCTTACTCAATTTTTACAGCTTCAGACCTGAAGGGAAAAGTGCTGCTTGTGGCTGCCTTGTCATGTATATACATCCACACCTCATGGAGCAAGGACCATTTGTTTGGTAATATGCCACACCCTTAATGAGAAATGAGTTTAGGCATGGTGGCACATGTTACTGCTATAAGCCAGATTCCTGTGAAATGTGAAGTCCTGTCACATCATATATTCTCTTTTTGGATTTACTTTTCCAGTTATGCAACATCATTTGCATTATTACTTTTTCCGTTTGAAGAACTTGCTGAATCATTTAGCCATGGTATAGGAACAGTGATGCATTTGTTTCGTCAGCAAGTACATCCATTTACATCCAGCAAGTACATCTAGACAGACATGACAAGCTGCACACTGTGACCTAAGAATATACGCAAGTATCTGGTGTGAATGGAAGAGCATCAACTTGCTTCAGGCAAAACTGCAAGATTCCCACTCCCTCTTTTATCCCCACCTCCATAACTCTACGGCTTTATTATTTTTCTCATTGTATGTTTCCTGACAAACTGAAGGGAAGGTAATAACTTTTACCTGACAGAAAACATACTACGTGCCCCTTGTTTCCTAATTCCTTGGGGAATATAGTACCTGTAGTACTATTTTCCCTGTTTAAAGAGTGCCTTTTGACATCAGCAGCCATTATTCTAATATGCATTACACTTGACTTTATCTGTTCAGCAACCAATGCACCTTGCAGTATGGAAAGGAGCAAAAACTCCTTTCCTTAGCAGACTTGCTTAGCAGACTTGGAAACAAAGGGTCACATGTTGAATGTTGTGCAGTTAGCAAAACGCAGCTCAGCAACTTCATACACATTCTGATCTTTTGATGGGTATTTTGCTATAACCATCCACATCATTTTCTTCTGAGTAAGATACAAAGATCTGTGGCTTAGCCGTAGGACTTTGTTTTCAGTGGGATTATGGCAGTAAAATGGGTTGTGTTTTTTTGTTCCCTAAATCATCTGGTGCAATATACATCTGTAGGGAAATTTTGTTCCAGAAAGAGATATTCTTGTGGAGAGAAACTTGGTGAGAAAAAAATTGCCTTTCATATTCAGGCAGCATAAGAAATGCTGTCTGAATAGATCTTTCCAAATGAAGGAGGCAAACTAAGGCATCTAATTCGGGGATGAGATGGAGGTATAACCAGGAAGTCAAGTCAAGTTCAGTTCTAAGAAAGCAGCTCCAGCAGGCAAGGCAGGGCATGCCACAGTAGGAAGCAGTGTTGGCAGGCCAAAGATTAGAAGGAGAGGTGCTGCAAGACATAAACAGATAAGGGTAGGCCAAGCAATTGAGTAGGAGTTAGGTGCTTCATTGGTTTTAAGCAAAAGAATAATCACGGTAGTAATGATAACATCAAGCTTGCTAAAATTTTTAAGGTTTTTGGAGATAGTCTTAATAAAGTATTGCCGGTTGTACTTGCACGTTGTGTTTCTGGTCATGTGATCAGAAGCACCTTTGGTACTTGTCAGCTTGTTGGTACCACACATCAAGAGACTGTCCTTGAAAACGTTTCAGCAGTCTGTGTACTAAGTACGCACACCAATGGAACAGATCCCTTTGCTCTAGGTATTGGCAACATGGCTATCAGTATTATAACTTAAGGTGTAACCAGTAAATATTGCAAACTTCTTGCAAAATATACTGCTTTTTGCACTTTAATCTTGAACATATCTGGTGCACCAGGAATTCTTGCTGAAAATCTCCTGTGGAAGCCTCCCCACGATGCTCCTGCTCAACCTCAATGCCCCAACTATAATATGGGGGTGTTTTCATAACAATCCTGAAAGGAAGGGGTTTGCTGAGATGTTTGTGAAGCCTTTTATGAACCCCCAAAAGCTTTATGTATGTTATTGCTGAACTCCCATTCTGAAGCATTAGCCAAGGCTTGAGCTTTCCATTGAGAGTCCCTTTTCTAAAATAATAATTCCGTATGTTCATGCTGTTGGTTAACTTTCAAACTCTCCAGGTAACTGGTTCTTTGAGCTCTGTTCAAAATGATGTCAGTCTGAATTGTAAACTGTTTTGAAAAGTACAAAATGTTCCCTTCCGTGAAAACATGTTTGTGGAATCAAAGATGAAGGGATGGCATTATGATGTACTTGCGTTTTTAGGTTGGTTTCGGACTGTACTGTGTGGTTATGCATACAAGATGTGGATGTTTGTCAAAACTATTGAGGGGGTGAAAAATGAACAGTTTCTCTGACCCATTGCTTTTTTAAAATAAACACTATTGCTCAATTAATATTTTGTTAGTCTTGTTGTGTGGGTGAGTAGGTTGGAAGGATGCAAATGACAGTAACAGTCATGTCCTTTGAAGATTGTCAGATGCCCTCTACAGCAAACACTGTCATGCCTTTTGGTTTCTTTCATACATCTCTTGCAAAGGATCATTCTACTTACTTCAGAGGCACATTAAGGGACAGCGAACTTGCAAGCCAGATGGCTCCCAGTGGACCTATCAAATGTGAATCAAGGTGCAACTAAAAAAAGTCATAACTAACTTTCTTTTCCCTAAAATGAATCTTCTTTAAAAAATATCACTTGTTGGAGAAAATGGGGCTGCAGTCCTACATGGGCATACTGGGGAGCAGGCCCCACTAAATTCAGTAGGATTTTCTTCTGGGTAATCATGCACATAAGTGGCAAAAGACAGAACTTCAGTGTCCTTCACCTCTCCTTGAGGATTCTGTCATATCCTGCATTAGCAAAACAAAGAATCACTGAGATGCCTTGTTGTTAAATGCCTTGTTGTTAATGACTTTGTTTTTCCTATGGTTTTATAACTATTGCTCGCTGAAAACTTTTGGAAAATTATGGATCAGGAACAGTATAAAAATGTCCGAACAATAAAGGAATGATGATCACTGCATCTGGATAAGCAGCAGCCTCTTCAGGATGCTGAGGTGTCAAAACAATCTCTGGAGTGCTAGAAATGGAGGGGAAAAAAGAAGGAAATTTTTGCACAAATTACTTAAGGGTAATCCACAATGAATGCAGTGGGACAAAGAGTCTCATTCCTGTCTAGTTTAAATGACTTTCAGATTCCGTCAGTTTGTTTTGATAGACAAGAATGATCTCGCTTACATAATGTTTTCTCTGTCAAGAATCTCTTAAACACTTGCTGGTGCACTCATAATGTACACCACAAGACTGTGGCATACCCATTTCTGTTCCAAGTGCATTTTTCTCCCTAGCCTCATGGGTTTTCCACACTGTCTAGATTTACAGTGCTAGCTCATTGAGGTGGACTGGCTTGGATGCTGTTGTACAAGTGGGATAACAGCTGTCCTTAGTTAAATCAAAACAATATAGTCAAAACAACATATTGTATGAACATTCATGTTGGGTAGCCTGGATAAGATGACAAACTATGGTAATTAAGTCAAGGCAAACTAGACATGATGATGTAGGTATGGTCTTCCTGCATATAATTAGATCAGTTTTAAAAAGTATGTGGAAAGGTTGAAAAGCTGGGGTGTGCTTTGCTGAGAAGTTAGCATTCACCACTAGTAATGCCACTCATGCACTGTGCAATAGGTGCCCATGCAGGATCTGCTATGACTGAATCAGAGCCTACCTGATTGTCTATGTATTGGTGACTCTTGTGCTAAATCACTCAAGGCTATTGAATTGAGGGGAAAGTGCAAATATTAACTTTTCCAGTTGTCAGCATAGTTGCATTCTCAGATAGCCCGCTGGCTCTCCTCTGACCGAGACTTAAAATCTCAGACAGGTTGTAAATGGTTGCAGGCCAGACATGGATCATTCAGCCAGATTCTAGCCCTGTGTGTGTGGCTGTCTTCTCTCCCTCCTTGTTTGCCAGTCCTTTGCATCCCTGTTGCAGCTTTCCATGAACAGATTCTATTAAGTGGACCTAGATCCTGACTGAACATGCTTCCATGATGACAATCTTGTGATCCTGAGCCCCACTCGATCAGGTTTGGCCCGAAATCTCCTGACACCTGAGGCAGTGTGCAAAATGCTGTGTTTCTCTTACCCAGTGATGGGTTAGCCTCTCTTCCTGTTTTTTGGATCAGAGATGGAGACTACCCACTCCTCCTCACTTCTGATCCATCTCCCTCTTCCATTTTCCAAGGAATGGGAGGAGGAGGCATGCAACACAAGCAGTGGAGGCTAGTAGGCAGAGATAAGAATCTGCTGTCTGAGGCAACCACCTCAGTTGGTCTCATTAGCAGGCTGGCTGCCTTGACTCTCATGTGGGATCTTGCCCAATGTTCAATCCCGACTGTGGTTGTAATTTTGCCAAAACATCTACTCTTGCATGCTTGGCTGCCTACAGAGTAGACCAGTGAGGACATATTCTACCACATTCCACACAACATTTGCACTAGCAATAGTTGTGCTAGCTGAGGGAAGAATTGCTTTTTCCCAGTGATAGTTTGAGCATTGGGTATATATAGCATCGCCACAAGAGAAATGCTTCCTGGAAGGAAACTGCTGTGTTCACGCAACTAATCAGTTGCCTGGAGAACAGACCACTATTTTCTGCCTGCTGCACTTTAGCGTTTAGCTCAAGTTGTCAGCTCCAGGAACAGTGGCTGTTGCATCCAAATGGCTAATGAAGCAGAAAAGGCTCAGCTTGGCTCTTTCACATAAATCCAAAGACTTGGTACTGTGTCTGCGCCCCATCTCTTTTAGCATCAAAAGCAGGACTGCAAAAGTTGGGAAGTACTATATGGTTTGTGACTCAAATATGTTTGAAACATATGATTATGTTTCAGGGTGGTCTTTAAAAATCAGTGTGTATACAAAGGTTTAATCAGTTTCATTTTATTGAGACGTTGGCTAACTGGTAGGAATTTAACTGGGACAATGTATGAAATGGCTGTTTAAAAAGTGAGGCAGATGGCTTAGGACAGGGGTGCTCACACTTTTTTGGCTCAAGAGCTACTTTGAAACCCAGCAAGGCCCGGAGATCTACCAGAGTTTTTTTTACAATGTTCGCGCCATCATAGCATATAACATTTATGTGTACAATGTATGTTGGTGTACCTTGAGCCCCACTGAGTATAACAGGACTTACTCCTGCGTAGACATGCCTAGGATTAGTCTGTGAGGCTGCAATCCTAGCCACACTTACCTGGGAGTAAGCCCCACTGAGTACAATGGGCCTTACTCCTGGCGTTTCCTCCCAGAGGCACCTGAAGGGGGGGGGGTCGGCACTCCGCGATCTACTCATTTTGCCTCGCAATCTACCGGTAGATCGCGATCCACCTATTGAGCACCCCTGGCTTAGGATCACTTTCCCCCCCTATAATATCTTGTGAATTTTCAGACAGGAAAATCCAAAGGCTGAGAACTTGTTGGCTCTTGAGAATGTTCCAGATCAAATACAATGGCTGGTCCATATTCAGTCACCACATCTAATAGATCAAACCATGACTAAAAACAAACAAAAATATTTTGCACTTTTTAAAGGATGGGGTGATATTAACTAATCAGGTACTGACATATCACATTGACTTTCTGTCTATACTATACTTAAAAATACCATTTTAAATTAAATTCATAACCTGAGTTGTGAACAGTACTGTTGCAGGGAGCTGCTATAAGGACTACATCACAGGACAGGTAATACTGTACTGTTGGATAGTAGTGGCAAAAGCCTTACCATGCACTCCCCAAATAAATACAGCTGACAACAGGTATGGAATTAAAATGGGCCACTTTACTTGAATACAACAAGATAGCAACAAGGCAACAACAGGGTAAACAATATCCATCCCAAGTGTGGGGTTCTAAGTGGGGGAAACGGCCCTAGCCGTCTACGTCCCCCAATCTCATAGGGCGTCCACCCGACTCCAGTCGTAACTCAATTGTTATTAAGCCTGCCTTTCACTGTCGCCCGAAGAGGGTAAGTCAGCCAAACTGCTATGCCTTTAGGTCACGCCTGCAAGGCCCCCAAGTTCAGACAAGGGGCTAGCCAGCCTGCCTCCTCGAGCTGGTCAGGCATCATGGGAGCGGTTCTGGTTCACCCCCTGCCCTTGCTGACTTAGATTGGACACCGAGAAGGTCTTCTGCCTACCCACCCCGCACTTCTACTGCCACAAGGGGAGGTCAGCCTAGCGCTTGGCCTCCCCTGCACCAGACTGAGCTGAACCCAGCGCCTGCGTGCTGGAACAAGCTCAGCCATCCTGCCCCTTTAGGCAAGCCAGCCAATCAGCTGACAGCAAAGCCCTGCTGCTGGCTGATAGGGGGGAAAGCCTGGCAATTATTGCTAGCGTGCCACAGAGGCGCGCTAGCAGCTCTTGTAATATTTTATTTATTTTTCACATTTCCTTCAAGAAGCTCAGGGTGGCATACTTGGTTCCTTCCCTCCTTTGGTTCTCACAACAACCCTGTGAGTTAGGTTAGGCAAGAGATAAATACACAGGATTTTAGGTAGCCCACGGGGGCCTGCAAAGTTTCAGAAGAAATATAATGTTCAAGGTCTATTCCATACATTACATGGCAGCAAACTCAACTTTGCCACTGAGAACCAAAGTACATGTGATGGTGATCTTCCAGAGAAATGTACCCACTTTTTCACTAATAGCCTTAGGATCAAATCAGATATCACAGTCGCAGTACTTTGATGGCATGTTTTGAATCCTCTTCTCTTTACGAAAAGCAGCAGTGGGGACCCCAATCCAGACTGGAACTGTGGCATGGGGGGGGTGAACTCTTCCCCCTGCACTGTTTTCCTTTTGAAAATCTCCCCTTTTCCTTAAAATGATGTTTGCAGGAAATAGCAGTAGCTGGGGGCAGCAACATGATTTTCAATAGAAAAGCAGCACAGAAGAACTTTAAAGAAGAAAAACCCAGTTCTGTGTGATGGTCCCAATCCAAGTCAGAGCCCCTGCTTTTCATAAAGAGAATGACATAAAGATTCCAAGTACAGAATTAACATGCCATTAAAGTGACACCTAATTTGGCTTTGAAATAGCACAATGCAAGGCTTCACTACTTGATTCTGATGCATGTATAAACGGAGCCTTTCTCTTGCTGGAATCAAACTCGTGTGACTGTATGCACTTGAAGCCTTTGAGTACAGTATGTAATAACTCTGTGTGTGTGTGTGTGTGTGTGTGTGTGTGTGTGTGTGTGTGTGTCTTAATACAGTATCTTATGTGTCTGAGTCACGGATAGCATGACACTGTGCTGTCCTACTTGTTCTGGATGTCTACAAAAGCTCTCAGTTGCTTAGTGTTTGCTGGCATACAGACAACAATGAAGGACAGGGCTTGCTTTGTACAGTACGTCCAATAAATTATAGCGCATAGCTTTTATGAATCAGCCACATCTTCAATTATGCAAAACTATGTTCCTATAAATGAAAAGAACATAGAAATAAAACAAAATGACCGTTCTTGTCAGTATAGACTGCTGCCTTGAATTTCAAAACGAAAGACATTTTTAGTGTTTCTTAGACATTTTTAGCAGCAACCACCCTGCAGATGAAGCTTACAGTCCTGGGCTAAAGATCAGCATATTCTAGGTAATAGAATTTTTAACACTCCCCCCTTTTATGCTTTTCTACCAAAACAGCATTTAATAAACAATGTTTTCCAGAGGAAGGTTCTTTGTCTTGAAGCCCCACTGGAATGAAAGGAGGTTTAAAAAGTGATTGGGAAGGAGTGCTGGTGAGAGAAGGATTTCGCTTCCTGTTTTTTTGCCCATGTTCTCTGCCCCTCCTCATTCCATCACTTCACAAAGATTCAGCAGCAGACCCAATATTTCACAAAGGTCTGTCACATCTAATTTGGCACTATGTGTAACCGACTTTGTTGAAATGTTTCTCTAGTTATCCTTGTCCCTCTCCTGTTGTCTTCTCACTGTCAACATTTTGTAAGATCTTTGGGGCAGGAGCCTGTCTTTTTTCCCCTATGCTACCTGGAACAAAGCCACATTTATGGCACTGTAGATGATGCAAAGCCCTTAATGAGAAAACTGACTGCTTCCCTAGATTTCACATACCCCATGCGAAGAGATTGAGAGTAACCAAATATCATCTCTGCACAAAATACCACCATTCGTTTTCTGTTGAGCAATTTCTTTCCCCAGAGCTCTTCAAGGCTTAGCAAACATGGCAACATCAGCTTATGCAAAGGCAGCTGCTGATGCCAAAATGTTAAGCTTGTGTGGCTTAACAATCCTACACTAAAAATAAACTCCACAATTATGAAATGACATGTCAGTTTATGGTAATAAAGCACTGGCATGTTAGGAAGGTTATAGACAAAGACTGGTTTTCCAAAAGGGAAAGGATGAACAATTGCAAGGGGGCAATCTAGTTGATGAGGACTGTGTTGGTTTAATTATTAAGAATGGAAGCCGAGCATTGTCCTTGATTTAAAATTTGCCTCAACAATGAACTTCCTAGCTGACATAAGCACACACAGCTCTCAAGGGTACCTAAAAGCTCCTTTGAATATATAGAATCACAATTTGACTCCAGATTTTTGTTAAGTCTTTACGAGTTGAAGATACCCTTATGAAAGTCTGGTACTGGAACACAACTCTGGGTGTTTTTTTTTCAAATGAGGCTTTAGGCACTGCCACAGGGACAATAGCTCCCAAAGGGGGCAGATCATCCCCAAGTGGGTCCCTGTGGTGCTATGGATCCCCATTATATGCTACCCTATAAGCAACATAAACCCTGCTGGATCAGGCCAAAGGCCCATCTATCTCACAGTGTATCTCACAGTGGCCCACCATATGATTCAGGGAGCACACAAGACAAGTCACAACCTGCGTCCTGATGCCCAACCCTGCACCTGACATTCTGAGATAGCCTACATCTAAAATCAGGAGCTTGCACTTACCTATCATGACTTGTAACCTATGATGGACTTTTCCTCCAGAAATTTGTCCAATCCCCTCTTAAATGCATCTAGGCAAGATGCCCATGTTTATGGGCTTTGAAGACCCATCTGTTTTGCTTGGCCTTTGGGGAGGGAGGTACTCCCTAGGGACACATTCTTAACTTTTGTGCTGCTTTACATTATTTTATATGCTAATTGATCCTTTACTTTTTTTTAATGCTTTTTATTTTAATATGTTATCCTGATGTTTTTATCTCTATGTGTTTATGTTCTGTTGTAAACCACTTTGGTTTTTAGAAAAGCAGTATACGAATCCTTTAAAAGTATAGCGCTGCCTCTACTTTTCAGCTAAATAAACTCTCTAAGACTTACAAAACCTGACTGAAAGTAGCTGCATAGATGGGAAGTGATCATACAAAAGTGGGAGATAAAGGACCTGGCTAAATTTGACTAATAAAATGTGAGCAGAAGACCCAAACTCAGGGATGCTCAAACCTCGGCCTGAGAGCAACTTGCAGCCCTTGGGGACTCTCAATCCGGCCCGCGGGGAGCCCCTGGCCCTCTGGAGACTTGCTGGAGCCCATGCTGGCCCGACACAACTGCTCTCAGCGTGAGGGTGACTGTTCAACTTCTTGCGTGAGCTGTGGGATGAGGGCTCCCTCCCCTGCTTGCTGTTTCACGTCTGTGATGCAGCAGCAACACCAATGGAAAGGCTGGCCTTGCTTTGTGCAAGCCCTTTAAAGGCCTTGAACTATTGCAAGATCTTCATTCATTCATATAAGCTCCATTTCTAATATATTCATTTATGTAAATTAATGTAAATTTATTCAAAATTGAAATGTAAATCAATTCTTTTTTTTCCCCTGGCCCCAACACAGTGTCAGAGAGATGATATGGCCCTCCTGCCAAAAAGCTTGGACACCCCTGCCCAAACCGAACAGTAATACCATTTGGGCAGAAGACCCAAACTGAACAGTAAAACTTAATTAGTGGTGGTTAAGCCTGCCCTGCAAGACTTAACCCTGGAATCTTTTTTTTTTTTTTTTTTAAATGCCAGGACTTGGCCATGTAACATATGTAAACATAATAAAGAAGACAGGACCTTTGAGCATACACAGAGCAACTTTTCTTTATTAATAAGCAGCACTGCCAAAACATCTGGAATTAGGAGAGTATTCATTGCAGAAGCCACAACTTCTTACAAGGTTGGAGGATCAGGAACTCTCATTTCAGCATGTTGAAATTGGAGGGGAGGAAAAGGTTAGCCTAAAACTACAAGCCACATCCAGCTCACCGGCACACTTTGATCAGCCTGCTGAACCCAGTGGCATTACAATTATGCATGTCCCTTGACTCCATTCTTTTCTCCCCTGTCCTATGCCCACCACCATATCCAGCAATGTCTTGACTTTCATCATTTTGCTCTTTCAACCGCTTTCAATTATAAACAGGTTTCAAATTTTGTCCACCTGCGTTGCTCTTGTCATCCAGTTTCATCCAAGCTTCATGATGTGTGTCAATGTTCTTATGTTTATTTTTCTTTTTGCATGTTATATAGTTATTTACATTTTTCAGTGGCTAAAATAAATTTGCATGCTAAATATGATTATGCTTTGACATTTACCCTTTTTTTACTTTTATTCATGCTCTGGTGCAGATCAGGAGTGTCCAAACTTTTTGGGAAGAGGGCTACATTATCTCTCTGACACTGTGTTGGGGGCCGGGGAAAAAAAGAATTAATTTACATTTAAAATTTGAATCAATTTATATAAATGAGTATATTAGCGATGGAACTTATTATGAATGAATGAAGGCCTCACAATAGCTTGAGGCCTATAAAAGGCCTTGCACAAAGCAAGGCTGGCCTTTCCTTTGCTGTTGCTGCTGCTTCAGAACATGAAGCAGCAAGCAGTGGAGGGAGCCCTCAGCCCACAGCTCATGCAAGAGGTCAAACGCTCATGCTGAGGGCAGTTGTGTCTGGCCAGCACAGGCTCCAGCAAGTCTTCATAGGGCCAGAGGCTCATTGGAGACTAGGGGGTCCCTGTGGGTCAGACTGGGGGTCCCTGAGGACCACAAATGGCCCCTGGGCTGGGGTTTGGGCACCCCTGGCTCTAGATCAGGGGTGCCCAAGCCCCAGCCCTGGGGCCACTTGCAGCCTTCAAGGACTCTCAATGCGGCCCTCAGGGACACACCTGTCTCCAATGAGCCTCTGACCCTTCTGATGGCCTGATGCAACTGCTGGCCTGATGCAACTGCTCTCAGCATGATGGCCAACTGTTTGACCTTTCGCATGAGCTGTGGGACGAGGGCTCCCTCCACTGCTTGCTGTTTCACATATGTGATGCAGCATTGGCAGCAAGGGAAAGGCCAGCCTTGCTTTGTGCAAGGCTTTTTATAGGCCTTGAGCTATTGCAAGGCCTTCATTCATTCATATAAGTTCCATTGCTAATATATTCATTTATGTAAATTTATTCAAATTTGAAATGCAAATTAATTCTTTTTACCCCGGCCCCCAGCACAGTGTCAGAGAGATGATGTGGCCCTCCTGCCAAAAACTTTGGACACCCCTGCTCTAGATGAAAGTGCAAGGTATTGCTGTACCTTCTTTCTTCAGCTAGATGAGGCAGCTGCCCTCACTGAGGGCCTGATGGTGAGAGTGCAAGTGGCGTCATAGCTGCAACGTTGGCAAACATTCTCTTATTGTGGAAAATTCCTAGAGGTGTGTACAAAAAGGTACCATACATATTTTCTACGAGTATAATTGACCTGCTTTAGTCCTCCATAAGGGCAAAAATGAGTATAAGGCCTGGAAACTGAATGTTTAGGAACCTCTGACCTCTGCGTAAAATGTTTATCCTGCATGTGTATTTGTACAGTTTGCATGTAGGGAAGTTTTCAAGCATGCAGTCCTCCACATGCTGTCCAAAATGACATATGCCAGAAACATGTACATTGCACAGGGCTTTTGCTCATATACCATTTCCACTTTGTAATGCTGTTTCCCGTTTTTACAGTCTTAAAACGCAATTATTGCTTCAGCGTCCCAGTACATGGGATTGTCTGAATGAAAAAGACAGTTAACACTCATAGCAGAGCCAGTGTTGTATTGTTACATCAAGGCAGAATATACCATTGCAACCATTTTCAGCAAGAAAGGGAATCACTTTTATTTCAGTTAGTAGCTGAAACATGAATGAATTTATTTTCATACCTTCCAGATACCTTGCTTTTATTCCATGGTGATTTAAAATTTCCTGTGAGTCAATATTTATTTCCTGTGGTCTGCCCCCATGGAAATTCTTACCAGCTGAAAAAATGCTTAGGCAGAAAGGGGAGGAGGATAAGAAAACTTCCATTCTCTGTTTGTAGCTAGCTTTGGATTATGTGAGCTAATATGTGGATTGGAGATTGTGTGGGAAGGTACTGTCTAAGGGCAGGGAGTTGGCTGTCCTATGGGTCATTCCAGCCCCATTAACAAGGAATATCTCAGGGTGACATTTGCAAGACTGCTGTGCGATTACTTAAACTTGGGGGGGAAATGGTTGGTTGCTAAGCAGTGGTTTGTTTATAAACTACTCTTTTATAGAAAGGCACATGGGAAGATTAGACTCTGCAATGTATTCATATGAACCTTTGCAGAGCTACCATAAAGAATCCATATGGTGCAGCAGACAGAAGTCAGATTAAAAATAGGGAGAGCTGGATTCAAGAAGCAGCTCCAGTCAAAAGCTTATTGGGTGACCTTCACTACTGTCTGCTCTTCAAACAGACTAGCATCTCACAGGGTTGTTTGAAGACTAACATGGGAAACAGCATGAGCCAGCTCCTTGGAGAAAGGGTGGGAAATGAAATTAACAGTGAGTTAGGAAATTGCAGGAAAGTTTGAAACTGGGAATGGGCACACAAGGGGAAGACTTTCCCTAATCTGGTGCTTGATTTTCTTGGAGACACTTTGCCTGGCACAAAACCAAGACAGTGAGGGGACCCCAAGAAGACCCATGCTATGACTGTAGGACTCTGGAGCTATGGTGTCGGACAGCCTTGGGTTCCCCTTGACTGGTTCCCATGATGGGTTCAGGGCCACCTGCCCATCAGTCTTGATACCATTACAGGGCTGTGGCTTGGGCACCAAGAATTCAGCAACATTAATTTCCTAAATTGTAGGTACTCTGGCCCCTGAGATGGATTTGAGGCTGAAACATGGGGGAAGGGGAAGCAAGCTCTCTTCCTCCCCATTATACCCCAAAACCATCACAGTGGTTTTTGGCAGGCTGTAGGGGTGTTCATGACTTTCCTTCAAGCACCTAAACTTTGAGCCTCAAGCTGTGAGATGTGTGCCTCTACATTGCCATGTTCGCTAGCAATAGAGGGCAGTGCACCGTTGCAACTTTTTACTCCACGGCAATGTGTGTGGTCTTGCGAGCACCATATTCAGAAGGAGCAGCCACAGGGCTGCTGATTTGAGTGAAAGGATGTGCGCAGGAGACTTCTCTTGATCTGTGGCCTGCCTCTTGTTTAGGGCCTCAAGTTCCATGGTGTCCTGTTCCTTCCAACATGACCACTTGACTAGAAACAGGCCTCTAGATTCACCAAAAAGTGTGCTTTTGCAGAGGGAATGCTTTGGCTTTCTTAGCTTCTTCGGTCCCCTTTCCCACCTGCAGCAGTTCAACAAAAGTGCCATATTAGTGGTGTCCCCAAGCTTCCTGCTTTCAGCTACAGAAGGCAGGGTGTTGTACAATATGTGGGATAGCAGCCCACCCACCTATGCTTTCCAGCATTTTACCAGATTGGTTTAGGTGGTAGTGAGTCAAGTGAGGCCACTCTGAACAGCCCAGTGTTGCTTGCTCACAGCTCTTGAGCTGTCATGGCCCAGAAGGATGTCAGGAAGAAGGCCTCATGGTGGGGAATCTTCAAGGCTTCTTGGTTATCCACCCACCACTTTTAGTGTGTCCTCCCCCCCCCCCCAATTCCTTAATAGAGGAAGGAGAAAGAAAGCTAGGAGTAAAATTAAACTGTTTAAAGTTCAACTAAGATGATGACTATGAGTACTTCTGGGGCTTAAAACACTTCAGGTGGGAAGGCATTTCTGGTTACCTGGAAGAAAATGATTATGCTTTACCTACAACAGACACCTGGATCTTGGGATCATAACATCTTTGCAATGATGTATTTAATATAAAAGTACACTTGCTTTCTTAACTTTGGCGAAATTTTCAGAGCATATAATTCATCCAAAGTTAGGTTCTTTTCATTCCCATGATTTCAACGGGAGACAACTACACATGTTTCCCTTTCCTACTGAAGTCAATAGGATTTACATATGCCTAACCCAGAATGAAGGCTACAATTCGCAATTCCTTTTCAGAATTGGGTACACCAGCATTTTTGCTTTGAAGTTGCTGTCAAATTGACAGTGGCATTTTACAGCACACTTCAAACACTGAGAAAACTCTTTGAATGTAATTACACAGAGATCCATGGAGGTAGGAGCCACTTCAATATGCCTGTCATTTCAGGTGCGTTCCCTATCCATTTAGTCTGAATTCTTATTTTTAGCTTTGTATAAGTGTGAAATGATCAGTGATAAGTTGAAGGCCCTTTCTTTAGAAGATTAAATTGAAGGCTGGTGGCGCAATTCAAGAGAAATTCTGCACGGTTCCCATGGAAATTAATGGTAATTCCAGCATGTTATAATGCTGGGGACTGCATTATTGATATGAACTTAACGAAGATGATGATCCGGGAGTGAATTCAGTTAATGAAATTAGCATGATGGGTTGTCCAAACCATTGTCTGAATTGCATCAAACAACCCTTTAAGGACCTGTGGCTTGTGTGTTCTCTTCTCCCTTCATGCACTGTAAATTTATACTGAGTGCACCATACATAATCTGCCATTCCTTCCAAACCAGCTGCATAATTATATGGAGATGGGCACTTGCCCAGCATAACCCTAACAGAAGTGGCAGTGACATCAGCGCATCATGCATCACATGTCACTGCCGACTACTTCTGGGTGCTGAGTTCTGCGCTGGCAGCAGGATGGGGGCTTGTGGCGGCGGCAGCATGTTTGTGGACCACTGGATTAGCGTGAAAGATTTACTTGACTTTTTGCTGATAAATTGCTTAGATCCTATATGACTTACGCAACCATGGTGGCAGAGTCAAGGCCACAGAAGAACTCGCTTTTGTCACAACTGCTTGTCTTGAATTATTTCAGCCCTATTTCCTTTGAGATTGTTGACAGCATATTTGGGGCTGTGAAGGCCACCATATGCAGTTTATGGTGGTCCATATTGGCTAGTTAAAGTCAGTCAAGTAAAGCGTAGAGACCTGCTGGCAGAAAGCATTTTAAGCTTCTGTAGGAATTGGGTGGGGGTCTCTTCTGTGTTACAGAAAGTCATAATCTGCCCACACTTAAAGAAATCATAATTGTGGCAAGATGCTTGCATCAGTTTTATATCTGTTTTCCATCTTTTCTCTTTAGGAAAGTTAATTGAGCATGGAATGACACAGCAATTTCAGGTACATCTGGGTAAAACATCTTTCCAGAGCTCATTTCAAGTGGGTTTGGGATCCAGTCAGCTTTGGCAGTCTTGGTCGATGTTTACATCTGGAAGCTGAGGGTGAATTCAGCCTTGTTGGTTCTCTTTAGCCTCTCTTGGCAACCATACAATTCTCTTCAGGTAGCCATCTGGTGAGGTGCTTGTTGTAGCTTTCTTTTGGCAGACCATGACTCATTAGGTGATCCTTGATTCAGTTAGCTCAACCCTTCGGAATTGCTGAGTGGGGTGCCCAAGACTCGGTTTTATCAGTGCTGGTTATTATCTATATGAAGCTTATGGAAAAGATCACCCAGAGCTCTGTTTATAGTCAGTACACCAGGCCTTGCTTCATGTTCCTATGCCGTATCAGGGAAGGACATCTGTGTAAGTATAGCCTTTGCTGCAACTACCCCAAAGCTGTGGAATGATTATTCCTCTTTAACTACCTTCAACAGAGGATGTAAAACTCACATTTTTCCAGAAGAATTTTTTGTTTTTGTTTTGCGAATGACATCTTTATGAGGTTGTCTTATCTCTGCTGAGTATTTTTGGCTTTGTGTGTTTAGGTTTATAGTACCTTTGTGTTTGGTTTTAATGACTGTATCCTCAAACATAGGGGAGGTAAAGCAAAAACATTTTAGATAAATAATCCAATCTAAGATGTATCGAGCCTTGTTCACTGAGTAAACTGTAGCGAGGCTGTTTAAACTTGCTTACTCACACAAATGTCTTGGCATGGCATGAACTTTCAGTTCACTTCAACCCACGCCCACTTCATCTTTTCCCAACTAGGAACTGCACCCACACCCTATCACTCTTTAACATGCTCCTACCAAATTTTGTCCCTCGGTACCAGCATTCAACAGGAAAGCTTCTCTAAAACTAAATTTTCTAAAGAGCCAGGAACACAGTGGGTGGAAATCTGTTCTTTGACTCTGAGACTGGGAAAAAACTGTATGGTTTGTGGTGAAGATGACCCAAGTTCCTTCCTGATTCAAGTTAAATGACAACTTTGGAGCTGAATCAGGGTAGTTTAGAGTTGTTTTCTGGAACACATCAGCATCAAGACACAAATGATAGAGATAAATTTTGGTTCTTGTTCTGATTACTTATTGATTAGAATAAAAGCAACAACCTCTTTAGAGTTTTACCTTTTATTACAGATATTACAGAGATAATTGTTACCTGGGCAGTCATGGAGTAGCTCAAAGCTCCCACCCAAACAAGTAGGGTATTTACAAGTTACATAGGCAAACTGGATACAGTTACTAATCCCTCATATAGGTAAAAACTTCTCTGCCTGTACCTCATTGCTTGTTAAAGGAAAAATACTCATTCCTTCCTGAAACTTCACTATCATTTAACACAATCCCTCTTGGTCCATTTTCCACTTTTATTTAACTGTTTCTGGTACTTTGAATAACTAGACTTGAATACAGCTGGACTGGTTGGAGTAAACAGTCTCTATAATAGCCTGTGTAATCCTTTAATATACAGTATATATGATTGAGAGTGTTAACTTAAGCATTCAATTTTTTTTCATCACACACACAGTGATATCTTAACTGGTTGCATACATAATTTAAATAAAAGGAAAGGGTAGTGAATTTGAGGCAAGAAAGGATGTGCTTTGGTTGCTGGTTTAAAGCTGTTCTTTTGTTTTAGTCTGAAATACATATGTTCTCTGTGTGACTAGACTGCATCAGAGACCTGTGTCTATTTCTGCCCTCCTCTGCACACTTGTATGGGAGGAGATTCCTACAACCTCAAGGACATTTCTAAGTAGACAAAATATAAGGTTGTATCTTTAGTTCTTCTGTGAACAGAAGTATTTCCATTTGCACAGGAGTGGTTTTTGCCTATCTACACTGGAGCAGATGGACAGGGCCTTTAGCATGTAAAAGGTATGAATGTAAATATTATAACACTTCTACTCCAACTTTTTATGTAAAATGGCCTCTGTGCAGCTTACATTAGAAGCAGAATCTCAAAACTAGTCTGAGTTTAGTAATTTCTCAAGGGAGTTGCTGTGTTGGCAAAACTCACCCAATTTTTTAGCATGAGCTTTTGTGGTCTCCTGAAGATTTCACCATGCATCTGATGAAGAATGCAATAGTCCACCAAATCTTCTGCTGAAATGAATGGGAGAGTCTTTAAGTGCTATAGTATTCTTTGAGACCAATAAAGGAACTTTGTAAATCATTTCATGGACTACAGCAGGGGTGTTCAAACATTTTGGCAGGAGGGCCACATCATCTCTCTGACACTGTCTCGGGGGCCAGGAAAAAAAAGATTTAATTTACTATTTAAAATTTGAATAAATTTACATAAATGAATATATTAGCGATGGAACTTGTATGAATGAATGACGGTCTTGCTGTAGCTCAAAGCCTATAAAAGGCCTTGCCCAAAGCAAGGTCAGCCTTTTCTTTGCTGCCCCTGCTGCATCACAGATGTGAAACAGCAAGTATTGGAGGGAACCCTCATCCCACAGCTCAGGTGACAGGTCAAACAGTTGTCCTCATGCTGAGGCCAGTTGTGTTGGGCCAGCATGGGCTCCAACAAGTCTCTGGAGGGCCAGAGGCTCATTGGAGACTAGGGACTCCCTGAGGGCCTGATTGGGAGCCCCCGAGGGCCTCAAGTGGCCCCTGGGCCAGGGTTTGAGCAACCCCTGGACTACAGTATCCTTCATGATCTTTTCTTCCTATGTATGGCAACTCCTTAATACATGTTTAGTGCTAATGCTTATAGTTGACACTATAAGCTTGGTCTCTTGCACACCTTTACCATTTCACAGATGAAATGTGAACATGCCGGTTACATCCTATGCTCGCATTCTGAATCACTTTGTTAGTCCCATTCTTAAATATTTAAGGCCTTAAATATATTTTTGAGGCCTCACTTACACTGCAATAATGTTTCTGGTTTGGCAATTTAATTACTGTAGATTGCCCTTTGCTGAGACCTGAGTGATGTTTTGTGGGTGGTAGAAGTTGGCTATGAATTCAAACCACTATCTGCCTTGTATCTAACCTGCAATACACTACATTGCTGTGTTACTGAGCATGCTTTTAAGACATTTTTAACAAGTGCAGAAGGGGGGAATTTAATACCTGTGTGGAGAGTGAGTGCAGTGGTGAATGGCATACCAGAAAGAGGGAGACAGTTAAAGGTGTAACAATAAATTTTATTGTGGGGATAAAAATATATAACAAGGAGGGGGAATAAAAAATAAAATGCAATGCAATACTGTATAGTCAGTCAATATAACTAGGGTTAACTGTCTAAACTCTGAAACACATAGCACTCATACCAAGGAGGAAAAGATCTGCATACCAGACTGAGGGCCCAATCCTATCCAACTTTCCAGCACCGGTGCAACTGCAATGCAACCTCAGGGTAAGGGAACAAATGTTCCCTTACCTTGAGGAGGCATCTGTAACTACCCCCACACCACAAAATGCAGTGCACGCCTCATTGGTATGGCTGTACCAGCACCAGAAAATTGGATAGGATTGGGCCCTAAGAGAGCAATCCAAACCTGCATTGGAATAGGCAAGCCAGGAGGCTTGCACTGCATCCAAGGCAGGTTTGTAGCCAGCAGCAGTTCAGCCAGAGGCAAGGGGAAATTCTTCCCCTTACCCCTGGGTAAGGGCTGCTGGCCCCAATGGGTCTACCTCTGGAGGTAGCGCAAGTCTGAGGAGAGCGGAGCGGCTTGAAGCCACTCCGTTCTCCCTGGGGACGGGGGTTGGGATCCGGCATAACTGTCGGGTCCCAGCCCCGCCCCCCCACGCACCCACCCCTGGGGTTGGCCATCACTCACCCTCCCCCCGCTCAGGAACGCCTTCCTCCCTCCTCCTCCCCGCCCCCCACCTACCTTTTCTGTTGCGTCGGCTCTCTGGGACCAATGCAACCAGATGGGAGGAGGCCGGTGTGGAGGCCTCCGTCGGCCTCCGCAGGCTGGCACTTCTCAGAGCGCCAGCCCAGCTTCCTCCCACTGAGGCGCAAATGTGCTTTACGGCATGATTGCAACCCTTCCAGGCCGGCCCAAGTCACTGTTAGCATCGCGCCTGAAATGATAGAAGGGGATTTGTGGGTCATAGTCATGCTTGCCAAAGACCAATGTTACCTATCCATATCTGCTGAGGTGGTTTGAAGCATTGAAAAAATCATGGAGCAAGGACGTCAAGACACAGCAATCTCCCAATTGCAAAGCTAGAAGCAAAAAAGGGATTTAACACAAACTAAAGTGGGCGAATTTCTAGCCACAGTTAGAAAACAAACCAAGGGAGCTCAGGTTGCTTTCATATGGAAAGAAGGTGCATTGTGAGGTGGCTTGGTGAATGCTCAAGCAGCAGTGGCTTTTTGATTATTTTAAAGCAAGGGTCTTGACTTTTGGGCCAGAGGACTGCATCGAATATCTGGAACAGCGTCGAGGGCTGGGGAAAAAAATTTAAATATAAAATTTAAATAAATACATTAGAGATGGAACGTAGATGAACGGATAAGTGAATGAATGGGCTCAAATTTCCAGGATTTCTCCAAGCACCAACACACACCATAGAAAAAAAGTACACACTTAAATGGACCTCATTCCCCCACTTTATATTTTTGCTGCTAACTATGCTACTGTTGCTCAGACTGCACCTTGTGTTCATGCAAGCTGCTGCCGCCTGTTTTTTTTCCATTGTGTCAAGGTTGCCCGACTTACCTGGGGGAAACCTGGAGGGAACAGGCTTGCAGGGCAAGAGGTAGGCTCAAGGCAAGGAGGAGACAGGCTCCGAGGCCAGCTGCAGGAGGACTGTTACGTGAAAATCCCGTTTCCTTTTAAGTTGTAATTTTATATCTGGTTCTCATACAGGCCAAGCAAACAAGCCCAATTTCCAAAAACCCTAGTAAAAGTCACAAGTTTACACAAACTCCAGCTCTCCATGCACACAGCAACAAAGACTTTAGCAGCAAAGACTTTAGCAGCAAAGTCTAAAGAGTAAATTGTTGTCTCAATCACTGTAAATCGCTGCTTAAGTGTTTCTTATTGTAAATCAATCAATGCGTATTGCGTATGTAAGTTTCCCTAGCCAGGGAAGCCAGCCATTAGACCCAATAAATTCTGCTGATAATAGACATCATGTCTCCAAATTCCCCGAAGGGGTGACAGAAAGCAAGCTACCCCCTCCCCATCAGGCCAGTCATGGCTGATACCCGGTCATCCTGTTTTTCTTGCATGCTCCACGTGTCCCACTGTGTGTAGTGAGTATGAGCATCCAGGATAGCTCTAGGCCACATCGGGGTCATTCAGGTCAGCAAAAACCCTTTTAAGAGAAGGCTGGCACATGCTAGCTCTCTCTCTAACTGTCCCTCCAAGGCAGAGGTACTCCTTCCAGGACTTCCCCCCCCATCCATCTGCTCCTCAGGACAGGTAACTATATCTTGCATCTGGAACCTTTTCCCTTATTCCCCCCCCCCTTTTTCTCCCCTTCTCTACCCATCTTTAGTCAGCAACTGGGTTGGCAGACCAGGGACCCCTAAAATCCTCCCCTTCAAATTTCCCTTTTCCTGATCTCCTCGGATGCACCAAATACTGCTCACATGCAACCACCAGAAGCTAGGTACACTAGACAAAAGTACTAGAAACATATACTTATCAATTTTCCATGTGCATTATGAATACCTGTGTGTTTTTGTAATAAAAATATAATCCTATTGAAAGTTATCTTTCTCCCGGTCTCTTTTCAAGCTAAAAAGAAATTTCTTTGCATTACGCTGTCTTGTTATCTAGCCTGCGATCCTGAAGTTTCCAAAAGGGTAATATAATAATTCCCCTTAAAACATAACAGCCCTTTTTGGTAACAGGAGTACTGGCCTGGAGAGCCAGGAGAGGGAGGAGGGGGGAGGAATACCAGGCTCCAGCCTTTTAGCTATCACAAGCAAGGAGGTGCGGGGCTGGGAGAGGCCAATTCCAGAGGTGGGGCTGGGAGAGTGTCCCCCTCAAGCCAGGACTCCACACACTGCTTCATTGGAATGGTTCCTTTTCCTTTTAGTGTGTGCCTGTGATTAGCCAGCCAAAGAACATTTTTACTTTTTGTTTGGGGAAGTTGGAAATCTGGGGCAATAATGGACAAAAAGGGCACTGGGCAAGAAGGCTAAATTCTGGGAGGGGGGGAATGACCATTCTGGTGATAAGACCAGTCAAAGTGGCACTCTCCAATCATGGACACTGCCAGCCCCAGCAGCCACCACCATCAGTGACCAGTAATGGGCATGGAGCAGGGGTATCCAAACTTTTTGGCAGGAGGGCCACATCATCTCTCTGACACTGTGTTGGGGGCTGGGGGAAAAAATTAATTTACATTTCAAATTTGACTAAATTTACATAAATGAATATATTCATTAATATAAGCGATGGAACTTATATGAATGAATGAAGGTCTTGCAATAGCTCAAGGCCTATAAAAAGCCTTGCACAAAGCAAGGCTGGCCTTTCCTTTGCTGCCACTGCTGCATCACAGATGTGAAACAGCAAGCAGTGGAGGGAGCCCTCATCCCACAGCTCATGCGAAAGGTCGAACAGTTGGCCATCATGCTGAGAGCAGTTGCATCAGGCCAGCGTGGGCTCCAGCAAGTCTCCGGAGGGTCAGAGGCTCATTGGAGACAGGTGTGTCCCCGAGGGCCGGATTGGGAGCCTTCGAGGGCTGCAAGCGGCCTCAGGGCCGGGGTTTGGGCATGCCTGGCATGGAGGAAAGAGAATATGTTCGGTCCCAGACAGAGAGGCGCACTGGGGAATCAACTAGCAGGTGCAGTGAGGGAGGTACCTCTTCTCTTCTTTCCCATATCTGTCGAAAAACAGATCACTTTTTTCTTTAAACAAGAAATTCAGCCAGATTAGATCCAAAGAACTGGATTAGAAGGTTTAATTTCCAGAAACTCCCTGGCCATTCCAGGCATATTTACCTTAACTGTACCAGACATGAATTGTGGAATTCTCTGACAGAACCGAGGATTCCAACTTTACATTTCATTCTTATTCTACCCCTGTCCTTATGCTACCCCTGACCTGCTATGCTAGTTTTTAATCCTGATTAACAATCTCGGGAAAACAGTTTGCACTGTGTCAAGAGTCAGAGACCAATATTTGGTCATATTTTAAGAACTAAACAAGGATTTATCACAGTATAGCAGTTGGCAGACAATCTGTGGATAGGAAACATACTCATGTTGTAGTTTTTAGGGGCAGTGGGAAGTACTGATAGTGTGCTCATTTGAGGTCTTCAGAAAGCAAGGAGGCCCCAACAGGAAGAAATGATGTTCTCAAGTAATAAGGTGTTCTTATTCCAATATTGTATTTTTCACATTTCTGCCCAACCCTTATTCTTGGGAACTTAGGGCAGCATATCGTCTTTTAAATCATTTCAATAACTCAATCTAGATTAGGCTGAGACTCTGTGATTTGTCCAAGTTCACCTAGCAAATTTTATAACTAAGCAGAATTCAATCCCAGATTTCTCCTGTCCAAACCTCACTCAACTAGCCCATACTGATTCTTTCAAGGTCCAGAGAAACATCTAGAGGTTCCTATACTGGCAAGACTGTAACGCAGAAGATTGCAGAGCAGAGGTTTGGATTGGAGGGAAGAGCTCTTCCACGCAGCATTTGGTGCCTGAAAAAAACCATCCTTCCTTCCTCAGACTCTTACTGCAATTTTTAGTGTCAAATCATTCTGAACCTGGAGGTAAAGCTCCACTGGATCCAGAGCCTCCATGTTGGGCTCACTGTCCAACACGGAGGTTCTTGATTCACTCACTGCTGACCTTTTGGTTGGTGGTGAATCAAGTAGCCTCGTTGTGGGGCTACTCTCTTTACCCAGGGGAAGGGGACGAAAGTCCCCTTCTCCCGAGGAGGAGGTGGCAGCTGCCTGGAGTGTGCAGGATGCTGCGGCAACCATTTCTGGCGCCGCTGCAGCCCCGTGCAGCTCACAATTGGGCTGTAACTCAGTAAAGTGTGCTGAGGAAGAAAGGACTGTGTTAGGTCCAAGTTTCAGCAATGTTAATATTTGACATCACATGTGCACCATCCATTCTACTGTTAAAGGGACAAAGGGAAGCAATCCTAATGTAATTTTGATTTTATCATTGTTTCAAGTGTAATGTATTAAGATATTTTGTTTCCTGCTTTGAGCTTGTAAGAAAAGGCAGTGTAAAAATACAGTAAATAAAAACATAAAATGTTATCTTTGAGGAGGACAGTGCTTCTGTTATGTCTTCAAGATACGGTAGACAAGATAACAAAAAGTATTTAGGAAAACAAAGAATTGCTGCCAAAAATCTTATTTAGGCTATCTTCTGTTTTGACACTTGCATTTAGAAATTGCAAGCTATTTAGATTGCTTTGATAGGCAAATGCTATACAATACGTATTCTGTAAAAGAAAAATAGTTTTAAAAGATGACAAGGTATTCATTTTTTTAAATATGAAACAAAGTTGGGCTTCAAAAATTTCATAGGAAATCCAACTTGCGGTGTCTGATCTAAACTTGAGCGCAGATCTACATCAGGTACGATAGTTATGTAAATTGCTTTGCCCCAGGAAAGTTGTACTGGTATGTGCTTTGTACCCAAGAGTCATTACAGTGGTATTCTCAGCTCACATACTAAATGGGAAAATCAAGCTGCAGCCAAACAAGCAGTTCTGCTGTACTACTACTATGATTATACTACCAAATACTACTATTGTGACTTCAAGATGGTGTTTCTTTAGTGGGGTTAAAATCTCCAGTAAAAACACCATTTCATTTATCCTTATGGGCTTCATTCAGATGCACCCACAAGGAATTGCTTTTCTATAGATAGCCCCCACAATGCACTTGTATGTATGTGGATATCTGAGCTGGAGCAGATGGAGAGAGTCATGTAGTCAAGATGGAGACAATCAGATAAGACCTACATGGCCCCATTGTTTACACACTCTCTGTCTCTCTGCAGGAATTGTGCCACTGGAATTGGCTCTGCCATTGCTGCAGTTGTATGTGAATGATTACAAAGAAAAAGTGATTTGAAAGGAACATATGAAAACATGGAGGAGTTTTTTCTTCATATTTTTGCTAAATGAATGCTTTCTCTTTCAGACGATCAACACAGGTCCTTCATTGGGTCAATTCCATTGGCAGGCTAGTGTTTGGATTGCATGAACTGCAACCTCAAGTCTTCCACCCTAACATCACAGTTCAGTAAATACTATCACATGAACTGTATTGGATCAACATGTGGTTTTTTTAAAATTACTCCTAAAGCTCTCTTCTCAACTGTTTGTTAGATAATAGAATATTGGAAGAATAAAAGACTGCTTAAACATACAAGAGGTGCAAACTGCTGAGAATACTGTAGTCAAACATTCAATTTTTACATCTTCCTGACATGATTGAACTGACTAGCTACCACCAAAAATACTTGCCATAATCCTGTGATAACAGGAATCTGGTATCTGTTCAGGGGTCTCCAAACTTTTCAGTATGAGGGCCACATATTTTTTTATTACACATCTTAGTGGGCCAAAAAAATTAGCATTAAATAGGGCAGTGATAAGCAACGTATAGCACATAGTTTCTGCCCAGTCCATTGCGGAAACCCAGACTTGTTTACACATGTGCAAAAATGAAGCTATTTCCTCACCATGATCGTTTTATGAAAGCATTGAAAAATCAACATGTCGAAACCCGATTTGTTTTATTGGCAGGAGTGAGGTTAACATAGAATAATTATGGTTTGAAGGTCTTAAAGCATTTGACCCATGTGATTGAAAATGAGGTTAGCCAGGCAGACACCACTCTGGTCATATGGAAAGGAGTGCGGTAGATAGAACTGCACGTTAACTTTCTGATCATCTGGGGGGGGGGGGAGTTCCTGTGGGCCAGATAAAATCTTGTGGAGGGTTAGATGTGGCCCCTGGGCCAGAGTCTGGAGACCTCTGCTATAGAGGCCTAAAGCATATTAATTATGGGAATTGGCACAGTTAAATATTATCATGCTATTGATTTTTTTTAAACTATGATACTTTACAGCCTAATTGTAATTATGTTTTTACTTGGAAGTTACTGTCACTGAGTTCATATGGTCTAATTCTAGTCTGCTAAGATTGTTGCTGAGTGATACCTCCTGAAACATTACACTGAAAAACTTTTTATGATACTGATTATAAGGCTTGCTTTCCAGTAAATCAGTGGGCAGAGGGCAGTACAACATTATTAAAATGTGCATCTTTTTGCTGACTTTCAGGTTCTTACAGTTGTTGAAGTTGGTGGTAGTGGGCGGTTGCATTTCAGAATGCTGTCTTGCTATTCTTCAGACAGAGTGCTTAATTTTAGAACTGTATTGTTTATGCAGCTGATTAGACCAATAAAAAACAGCTAATTCCACTCTTTCCATACACTTTTGTAACATCTTTCCTTTGAAAAACAAGGGAGGATGTGGCACTGAGGAAGACAGTGGGCCCTCTGAATCCACAGATTAGGGACCTGCAGATTTCACTATCTGTGGGTCCCGAACCTGTGGGGTCAGCCTGACATGGACCCTCCAGAGACAACCAAGAGTGTACCTTAGAAGGCCTTTGGGACACCTTAGAAGATCACTTCTAGTTTATTGTAAAAACCAGGAGTTATGCCTTTGGAAAGCCAGGATTAGAGGGCCAGCTCTTGGGCCAGGCCCAAGACCCGTGAATTTCATCATCTGCGAGTTTTGGTATCAGGAATGGACAATCACTCCCAAAAATGATACTTATATCGTGGTACCATAAACATCAGCAAGTACTTTTATAGGATGTCCACTTCTGAGGAGAGGTTGGTGGACCAGGCCTCTCCACTACTGCTCCCCAAGCTGCACTGCTAGTATGTCAGGAAAGCCACAGCCACTGCTTTCTTCATACACCCTTTTGAACTGGGTTGGCAACAAGGTCTACCAGTGGCTGACTCCTATTTAATGGGTTTTCCTAAATATTATCCTGAAACAAAAGCAAGGTATTGCTGAGTATCTAGGTCATGCCCCACCCTGAAATTGCTACCTTATGGCTAGAGGTGTGATGTTTTAGTGATAATGAAATTAAAACACACAACACTGCTTTCTGCACTTCTCATTTTTGTTTAAAAAAACAAAACCAAATTGCAAAAAAAAATAATAATAATGGGCTGGACTGGGGGGGAATGCTTGAGTAATTGCTGTGGCTGCATTTGCTGGCACCTAAAGGGGGTCCCGTATTCACGGATTCCATATGGGGATTCAGTTATCCATAGATTGGGTCTGCAGGGCACTCCCTATGCAACCCCCCCCCCCGGGCATGGTCTTTGCTGGGCTCTGGAGGGTGGGGGCAGGTGTTTGCCCATATCCATGGTTTCAGGTAACTGTGGAGGGTTCTGAAACAGAATCCATGCGAATACAGGGGCATGCCTGTGGCACCTATATCACCTACCTAGTACACTTTTAAAGTGATTATAATTTATAATTATTATTCATAAAAATACACCCTTGGAATAAAAACATAACACCATTTTCTGTATTTTTCCTCTGGGGGGAGTACAATCTGCAGTAAAATAAAAACATTTAAGAACCCCATTACTTATGACTGATAATCTGTGTTCCCCCCATGCTGTCTTGTTATGCCTGTTTAGTTCTTACTTGATTTCAAGATGTTTGAACCTCTTTGAAACGTCAAAAGAACAATGAGAGAAATGTGGGATAAATACAGAGACTGAGGTGTGGACAATATAATAGAAATTGGGAAGAACAGGGTGTGGTAGATATGTTACAAGGATGGAAAACTGTTTTTTGTGGGCATGATACTAGTGGTAATTTTAAAAGCAGTTTCTTGTTTAAAGCCCTGTAATTTGCTTACTGTACAGTTTAGAACCCTGGCCTGAGGGAAAAGCTGTACTAAACTTAATTTTCCTTTCCCATCACTAGTGGTGTGAGTTTAGAAGGCAGCATACAGTGGAATGGGTTGTTCAGCGGTAGAAAGCTTCAGACCACAGGTTGTCAATTTTAAAGTAGTTAACTATCATGTCTTCAACTGCAAACACACTAATTTCTGGGAGTCTATACAGAAGTTCTTAGTAATTTCTGCTCAGCATAAAACATGTTCTCATTCTTGTTCAAGTGTTGCCTGGTTGCTCTGAGGATGTTGACAGGGCAGTATAACATGTGAGTGCCCAATCCTATCCAGTTTTCCAGGGGTGGTGCAGCTGTGCCAATAGGGCATGCGCTGCATCTTGTGGTGGGGCAGAAGTCACAGAGGCCCCTTTAAAGTATGGGAACATTTGTTCCCTTACTTTGGGGCTGCATTAATTGGATTGGGCCTTGAATTGGATAACGTTTGGGTTATGCGGAGCCACTGAAGATATGTGCAATTTGGTTTCAAGTGATTTAAGGGACTGATATTTTTAAAAAATTATTGTGAGCTTTATTCTGTCATTTGAAATTGTAGTGAGGTAGTGATCAAGCACTCTAAAATAAAATTGCCCCATAGTGGAACAAATGTCCTACCTTTTGTTGGAACTGGAGTTAAAACCATAAGATTTGGCAAGTCAGTGCATCCAGGGCAGGAGGTCTGGCTCAGTTGGTAGAGCTGCCACCTTGTATGCCTGAAGATCTGAGGCTGCCAGTTCGAAACAACCGGAAGTACCTGAGAACTGACGACACAGATATACTGATGAGCTGACCCTCGGTGGCAGAGAGGAGTTGCGTCAAGTGGAGTGTGGGAGGCGAAGGGCCAGAGAGAGACCAGACCGGGAAGGAATCCAGCTGGAACGAGTATGAAAGACTAGAACTATTCAATTGTAAAAATCCCTACGGAGGTTTAGAACAGCCTGCCTATGTAAACCGCCTTGGATTAAAGTCTGAGGAAAAATCTGACTGACCAAAGAAAGGCGGTATATAAATACCTGTATGTATAAATAAATAAATATTTGACTGTCTGTCCACTGCTTGGAGGAGAAAAGGAGACAAGAAGCCATAGGATATGTAGCATTTGCAACATGACCTTAGCCTTGTTTATTCAGAAAATAAGGCCCAATTCAAACCAGTGAGATCTGGATTTCCAAGTGTGTATAGGATGGCTGATGCCTAGCCATTAATCAAGTTGGTAGAATGGGAAAAGCGCCACTGTGGTGCCTTCCATGGAGCACACTACTGTATTGCAGTGTTTCTCAAGGTTTGTTTTCTGCCATACCACTTCACATGGTCCAAGGTGCCACCGGAAGCACCGACATCATCACCAGTTACTTCTGGGTTGGCAGGCCACACCACAAAGATGTGATACCACAAACATCAGTAAAAGGCTCATGGGTGGACAGGAGCGATTTTTGGAGCATGAAAAAGCATGCTTTGCAGCTCTGCCCACTGCGCTGAGCTTCCTACTGCTGTTTGTTGTATCACATTCTTGGTCTCGCTGCCAGGCGGCATCCTGCACGTACCACCAGGTACCACCTCCAGTACTACTGGTGGTACCCGTAGCACTGGTTGAGAAACACTGCTGTATTGTATTTGCAAGGAGGTTATGCTGGCTGCTTGCAAAACTCACCAGGGTAGTCCTTCAGCCCAACCCAAGAAGGTAGTCTTGAAGGTTAAATTGCGGTGCGAGGGCCCAGTCCTGTCCAACTTTCTAGCACAGGTGCAGCTGCAACCCAGCCAAGGTAAGGAAACAAATGTTCCCATATCCTGAGGCGCCCTTTGTGACTGCCTCCCCACCACAAGAGGTAGTGCAGTCCTCATTGGCTCGACTGCCCTGGCACTGGAGCATTGGATGAAATGGGGTTCCAATTTTTCAGCACCTGCCAATGGAGCATGCACTGCATCCTGTAGTGAGGGTGCAATCATGGAGGCCTCCAATGTTGCACGGTGTCTTTAGGGTTCAAAACAAACTCAGCAGACTGAAATTGTGGTGATTTTCAAGTCTTTATTCATTGCCAGCAATGGACTTCTCTCGGTGGTTCAAAATGGGGAACACAGAGAGCTGTGGTCTCTCAGTGTCCCAGAGAAAAAGGCAACATTCCCTTCTGGGTGTGACCATATATACCTGTGGGTTCTTTGTCTCGAGAAAACTCCAATCACATTTGTTAGAGCCTATGATGTCGGATATGGGGATTTTCCATTGGCTATTGCCATATCTGGAGCATACATTAAATATCTCAGGTTACTGTATTCGCCATTTTGGAGAACTCCTCCCCTTTCTGTAATGTCAATACTATTTCAAAAGGGGGCAGTGTGCCTCTATCTTAATTTTCCCAATTACACTAATTTGGTAATTATTCATTTATTTTAATCCGTGTTTATACCTATTTTAATCACCTTTTTATCTTCTCTTCTAATCTAATTTTAATTATTTTGTAACTTTTTCCTACAAGAAGTTATATAGAAATCTCTGATTTCTATAAAATCTCTCTTCTCTGATATAAGTTGCATTTTCAAGAGAAATCTCTAGCTGGAGGCCTCTTCCTTATCGGATTCTGCCAACTTTGATATGTAGTCTTCACTATTTTCATATCTGTTCTGTCAACTTTGAGTTTGAACAGACTCCCTGTTAATGAGTCTGTGCCTACCAAGATTAATTATTCTCATTACTAGAAATATTCTTAAATTCACTATCTATTCTGGCGCCTAGGAAAGTCTGGGCATTTTAGTTAGTTGTCAGGTTTGAAATATTCCTGCTTAGATAAGAATTCCACATTCCACATTAGCTGTACTGCCTTTATTTTGCAAGCCTCACTCTAAGGCAGACTTAAATCCTTTTGTTTTCCTTTATTAATTTAACTAATATTCAGCAAAGAATATACTTGCTAACTTCTGAGTTTACAAACAATAAATTTTGTAACATTATATGTGCTACTCTCCTTTTAAATGACTTTAGAACAGCTTTTAAAGTCCCTATTTGGTACTTGAGCGTCTGAATCAAACTGTTCAGAAGCTGCATTTTCACTTGTGGACTTCATGTGGCTTCTGTTGACCTCTAATCTCTCCTACTAATTATTTTACAACTTTTACCTAAACAAAACACTTCTGCTGGTAGCAGAATCCGTCACTCTCTATTTACTGTTATTGCTCTGGCTAATTTGCTACTGTTTCAGAGATCATAAAAGGCTGCTCTGTTGTCTAATTGTAGGCCTTTCAGTCTGCAGCCTAACTCTTAGCTGTTACACTGTTTCTCTGTAAATACATTATTTTAAACTTTATTCTGGTTTAACAATGTCTTTTGGCTTTTAAAATAATCCAATATGCTCTTCTGTGTGTTTTTCCTTCTCTGCTCAATGCTGTCTTGGAATTGCAGATGAAGAAGGGGGGATTCCAGCAGCAAGCAGTTAGTCAAGGGGATTCTTTGAAGCTTCAGCTTGAATCTATAAATTTTACTAGTTAGCTTGACAACTAATTGCTGGTATCTTGATTGTGTCAAATTGGTTTATTGCTTAAGCAATTAACTACCTCTGTTTATCTATCTGGGACCTCTCTGTGTTAGGCTAGCTCTGACTCTGAAGGGTGACACAGAGTTCATTTGATTTCCCTATTCTCTATTTCCAAACTTATTTACCCATTTCCTCTACTTATTATACTTCTTTTTAATTTTTGTTCTTATAAAAGAGCAATTAGGAAGTATCCTTGATTCCTTCCTAACAGACTTTTCCTTGAGGACTCCCAGCTGGTAGTCCTCCCTCTAAGGCTTCTGGGTAAAATGGATCTAAACTCTTCTTGGCAACTGTGCTTGTGAACGTGCTAACATACATATTTCTCTCTAACATAACATAACATTTGATTGATATAAATTCTGATGTCCCAAATGCTCTCTCTCATGAGTCTTCTTTGTGAGATGTATTTGCATCTAAAATATTTTGGTTCAGCATAATGGCTACATACAACTTGTAACTTCCAGGGCCTTCCCTCACCTCCAGGTGGGGAGCATTTGTAACCTTTCCTCAAGGCTGCACTGGCACTGGAGAGCTGGCTAGGACTGGGCCCTGAGGCTGCCATCCTAACCACACTTTCCTGAGAGTAAGCCTCGTTGAACAAAACAGGATTTACTTCTGAGTAGACCTGTTACTGGGGGGCACACACCACAGCTTGCAACACAGCATGGCCCCTAGTAGCTGCCAAGGGGGAGGGAGCTGCAGCCTCCCTTTCTTGCTCCTCAAGGTGAACGCTCGACCCCCTCTGAGCACAGAGAGCGGGAACTACGCTTCAGGAGTCTCAGTGGCAGGAAGAGCACCGCCTCCCCAGTGGAGCGCTCTCCCTTCCCCTCCCCCACCAGCGCCGTCTGCTGACCCACTTTGCAGCAGGCACCAGCCCCGCCTCTGGGAGCTCTGTGGCACTGCGAGGCGGGACTCCTTTTTCTCCCCCCGCCCCTGCAACGCGCGGAGCGATACGTCTCCGTATCTGGCGTTTCTCTTTCTCGCGCGCGCGCGAGCGAGCGTTCGAAACCGCCTCACCGGCAGGCGCGGAAGGTAACTGCGGTGTGAGAAGTCCCCAAGCGCGCGGGAGGGGGGAGGGGCGCGGGCGGAACGTCTTTTAGCCGTCGCTCCAGCCTCGCCTACAGTAGCCGCAGAAGGCGGGCGGCAGTCGTCGGGGTCGCGCGCGCGCGCTCTCTCCCTCCTTGTGCCTCGTCACGGCTGACGTGACGTGAGGTGTGGTGGCTCTTCCCTCCCGCCTCTGTTCTCAGTGTGTCTGCTCGCACTTCGCAAAGGCTCGTGCAGTCGCGAGAGGAGCTCCGGTTAACGGGCGGTCGCCTCTCCCTTCACCCTCCGCACTCCCTGCTCCTCCTCTCGCTCTCGCCCCCCCCTAACGTGCGACGGCGCTCCCGAGCCCTCTCCAGCGGAAGCCCGCCTCCCTCCTTAACAGCCTGGACGTTCCCAATATGAGTGGCATCGCCTGCGTTGAGAGACAACAGGTAAGGGGCTGGGAGAGGGCAACGGGGACGTGCGGGGGGGGGCAGAGCCTCCCTACCGTAGTCCTTCGAGAAGCAGCGCCGCCTCCGCGTGAGGGGCTCGAGCCCCTCACGCGGCGGCGGCGCTGCTTCTCGAAGGACTACGGTAGGGAGGCTCTGCCCCCCCGCACGTCCCTGTATGATCCACGCTTACTCGCGCGTAAGACCCACGTGGGACTCGTTCCTGCAGGGGAGGGGTCGACTCCTGTACACGATCCCCCCCAAGCAGGGCTTACTTGCGAGTACAGGCGCGTTGGGTGCACTCAGGGGGCAGGAAGCGGGCGCGCTCATGTGCGTGGAGGCTTTGTGCTAGCTGGAGGAAGGCTGAGATGGCGTGGTCTTTGGCTCCGTGGTGGGGTGGGCAGGTGCAGAAGTAGTGAGGACCCCTCTGGCAGACCCATGGCAGATGGTGTGTGTTAACATTTTCTCCTTGACAGCTCCACTGCAACGCCCTTTTTTCTCCCCCTCCCCTTTTTCCAGGAAGCTGAACATGAGGGTCATTGTTCTTCAGAGATGCACAGGTGTGCGCTGACCTCCTGACAGCAAAGAGGGAGGGATCTTTGCTTTGCCAGCATGCCCTGGGTATCCCAATGGTTTATTGCAGTGGTGGGCGTTGCCCTGTTCAGTGGGTGACAAAGTGTTGTGGTGTCACAAATTATCCCACTGAAGGGTAGGCGCATGTTTTGCTTCTTGTTGGTATGGAGCTGAGGCTGAGAGGCACGGGATTTGCCCAGCCCTGTGGGATTTGGCCGAAAGTTCTGCTCAGGGGTTGTCAGTGGGTTGTATTGTTGAGGTGGGATTCTAAACCCAGCTCCAAAGGCCTTTTATTTCTGTCCCCTGCCTCTTAAAGTGCCTTACATTTGATTCAGTTGACTGCTAATAAATACTAGAATAACTACTTCTGCATTTGTGCAGTGTATGGGTTCCCTGTGTTTTTTTTTAATTCGTCTGACAGCCCAATCCTTTGCATGTCTACTCAGAAGTAAGTCCCATTAGAGTCCATGGGGCTTACTCCCAGGAAAGTGTGGATAGGATTGGGCTGTGAATTGCCAAATAGGTCAGGTGGAGTTGTACTGTCCTAAAACAGAGACAGGAGCCACTGACCTGCCCCAGCAATTTAAAAGGCTGATGGTTCAGTTGCTTCAGAATATGTTTTGTTCTTATTAAGGGTCATTTCTGAAAACTTGGATTTGGTAAAGTGTACCTGAAGCCAGTGCCTGTTCCTTCCTGTTGTTTTTCTGAAAGGGGGGAAAAACAATCAGCAAAGACTTTTAGCAGTCCTGACTCCACAATTCATAAACACAGAAGAAATAATTATAAACAGTAAATTGTCCACTACATATTGAGTAGGCTTTCCTTGTTCTCTATTGCTTTTGGTCCTTCTCCACATCTTTTTGTAAAGCACATGGAATGGAAAGCATCTGCTCCAGTAAGGTTGCTCTAGGTGGAAGCAGGATTGAGTGGGGAGAGAGTATGCTATCCAGTCCAGATGTAGATAGGGCATATATGTTGCTGGCCATGAAAACCCATGGATATATACAGGGCATATGACTGTTTGTAGGTGAATGATAAGGCCATAACCGTTTTATACAATGGCCAATTTTACATACTGTATGTTTTAATTTCCTAGCTTTGCATCTGGACAAGACATCCAAGTATATAAGTACTTCTGATATTTCAAATTACTTTTTCAGTATCTGGAACTTGCTTCACAAATCTTCTTTTGTCTGCCTGTTTGCTGTGTGCCAGTCATCAAGGACATTCTTTCCAATGACTATGCATTTATTTTAATCAATTTTAATTTTTTAAATTTTGTAGATAACTGAACGTATATAAAACCCTTAATATTGTAATAGCTGAAATGGTTTGCCTTGTGTACAGTCCTCATTTAATGATTGTCACCTGTGCTCTGACAGTCTTTAACTTACTTTACAGTGTTTTGAGAGAAGGACTTGACTGCTTGGGGTAGGGAAGGTAGTTTCTATCCCTTAGTGGAGACGCACAAGTAGATTACCCTATTTGTTTAAAAAATAAGCATAATTAAAGTTCATATTATGTGCAAGTACAGTTGAGCAAGGGGAGGTGGAGTGGGTATTTAACTTTTTCCCCTCTTTTCATTTTTTCAATTGATAACTGTACATGAAGTTCCAGGAGCATTATTTACAAACTTTCATACTGTACCTTGGAACTCCTGATTAGACATAGGGAACCACCATGAGAGGACTTAAGTGGAAAAATGACAAGTGGGAAAAAGGATAAGTACCCCAAGACTAAATATCACAATCGCCCAAGAGTATCACATTTTGTCACATTTTTAAAAATGCTGTGGTTATGCTGCTTTGTATTTAATTGTAGTTTTCCATGCTAGTACAGTATGTTTAGCAATATTTTGCTTTTCCTTTAAAAGAAATTTTGATTAGCAACACTAGGCTAACTGCAACTTTGGAAGTGCAATTGGATCCCATTGTGAATCTACCACACAGGTGAAACATTCTATATCTTTAACACAAGATATTGCTAAACATACTGTACTAGCATGGAAAACTACAATTAAACACAAAAGTTTTGCTTTTCCTCTCAAACGGGTGTCCAAACATTTTGGCATGAGGGCCACGTTATCTCTCTGACACTGTGTTGGGGTCTGGGGAAAAAAAGAATTAATTTTCATTTAAAATTTGTATAAATTTACATAAATGAATTTATTAGAGATGGAACTTATATGAATGAATGAAGGTCTTGCAGTAGCTCAAGGCCTATAAAAAGCCTTGCACAAAGCAAGGCCAGCCTTCCCTTTGCTGCCTCTGCTGCATCACAGATGTGAAACAGCAAGTATTGGAGAGAGCCCTTGTCCCACAGCTCAGGTGATAGGTCAAGCAGTCATCCTCATACTGAGAGCATTGCGTTGGACCAGCATGGGTTCCAGCAAGTCTCCAGAGGGCCAGAAGCTCATTGGAGACTGGGGGCTCTCAGTGGGCTGGATTGGGAGCCCCCGAGGGCTGCAAGTGGCCCCTGGGTTGGAGTTTGGGCACCCCTGCTCTAAAAGAAATTCTGATCAGCAATACTGGGCTAATTGCAACTTTGGAAGTGCAATTAGATCCCATCATGAATCTACCACATAGGTGAAACATTCTTTTGGGATATCCAGTTATTCATAGCTTGAACCTAATATACAGTGAACCCTTGAATGCTAAACCTTTTTTCATGTATGATACCAAGTAGATGAGCTATGTTTCAGAAATGGTGTAATTAGAAGGTCCTTGGAGTGAAGTTTTGTCTAAGCTATAGTGTGTGCAGTGCATTATTTCCAGGTGGCTGGTGGTGGTATTGCTAAAATTAGAATTTATTTATTTATTTATTTATTTAGCATGATACATTTTTAGCAGCAACTTTGACCTTACTACTCTGTGCCTAGCACTTAGATAAACTTTGTGTTTAGGTTGTAAAACAGTGTTTGATAGCAGTTTGAAACTGTATAGTTCTGAGCAGTGGTTGTTGGATTACTGTATCTTGCTCATTTTTTCTTGTATATCAAACCACCTCACAAGGAATTTTTAAAATTGGAACTAGAAACTTTGCATACGTGTTTCCAGTTTACGAAGGGTTTTGAGTGTTATTTCAGGGGTTTACTTAGAATTTCTGTGAAGAGAATTAGCATAATTATCTGAGTTCAGTTTACTTTATCTTTTTTGAGATTATTTATTTTCCAAACCTTTTATCTGGAAAGGTGGAGTAAGTTTCTAAAATGTAAAGAAGTTGTGAAATTAGAGATGGAGGTGAGTGGTCTTTGGGGCAAGATAGTGGACTAGTTTTTCTTTCCAATGAAACAGAGTTGAATCCTGGGGATTTCTCCTTCACTAAGAATTATTGAGCGTCTGCCTGGGGTTCCAGAAGCAATTTCATTTAAAAATAAGAGGGATATTCTAGAAAAAATAAAAGCCTAAGATATCAAGTAGCATTGGGTTACTATGGATCACGCTTTTTATGTGGAGCGAAGAAACAATTAAGTAAGGTCAATATTTTCATTTCTTGCTCCAATATAGTCTTAAAACAAATCATATGCTTATGAGCACCATGTTCATAATATGAGAGAATGAGATATAAATATTTTAAATAAATAAATGGAATGCAAATTGGCTGAATTCAGATTTTTTGAGAACCCATGGCTTTTCAGTGAGCAAGCCAGGAAAAGTTCTTGTCTCATATGCTTCTTGTTCCTTTTTTGTCACACGAAAGGGGAAGAGTGAAATGCTTTTCTTTCAATTTGCCTAGGAACTTGGATCAGTTGAGTAAAATAAACCAGGATGAAAACATGATTCCAGATCCTGGTTACATAACAAACTGGCTTGAACTAAGCCACATTCCCAGAGGTTATATGCAAGGTGAAGCTGTGTTTTCATTTAAATCAGGAAGCAAAAACTTTCTTACTTATTTTTGCATGGTTGCATAATATGACTTTCAGCATGAATACTATAGTTCTATTCTGTAGCATGTGGAATGTTTGTATCTGGTGGTAGAATTGGCAATAAAGTTAAATTTCTTAATGGGACCAAGAATTTGGCAAATGCTTTGATACCCCCCCCCCCCCAGTACTTTGAATTAGTATGAAGCAGTAGCAAGGTATCTACCATTTATGCTTTTTTATTCCTCTTGGTCTTGGATTTTTTTTTCCTGCAGATGCTTTCTCTCTTCCATGAATGTTTCTTAGCTTTGGTAGAAACCCTGTCTTGTACTTGAGAATTTCACATAATATAACCTCTGTCCCTGTAGGGCAGGGGTCCCCAAACTATGACCTGTGGCCCACATCCAGCCTATCAACATATTTTGACTGATCATCCTAAGTTCCTTTCCCACAAGTGCAAATATTTTGCAGACACTCTATACATTCTATACATTTATATTTAATTTAAATTTTAAATTTGAATAAATTTATATAAATGACTACATTTGAGATGGAACTTATATGAATGAATGAAGGTCTTACAATAGCTCAAGGCCTATAAAAGGTCTTGCACAAAGCAAGGCTGGCCTTTCCTTTGCTGTCACTGCTGCATCACAGATGTGAAACAGCAGGCAGTTGGAGGGAGCCCTCCTCCCACAGCTCATTGAGAGCAGTTGTGTCTGGCCAGCACAGGCTCCAGCAAGTCTTTGGAGGGCCCGAGCTCATTGGAGACTGGGGGCTCCCAGCAGGCCAGATTGGGAGTCCTCAAGGGCTGCAGGTGGTTGCAGGGCCTGCGTTTGGGCACACTTGGAGTAGCATAACATGACACATCTAAAACTGTGCCTAGTGAGAGTGTACGTTGTTAGCTGTCCCTAGAGAGAAGGAAGCATGACTTTAAAAAATGAAGAAATAAATTGGTGGTTCCCAAACTTTTTACCATCACGACCCACCTAGGTTTACCAGATTTTTAAAAAGGGAGATCTAGAAAGAATGCTTTATCATTAGAAGCAATGCAGAGATCATTAGAGGGCTGTTAATTTCTATGGTAACCTTCCTGGGAAATTCCAGCCAAAGGTTAACCCTTTTTCTTCTCCAGAGAAAGGGACTTCCATTGAATCAACCTATTCCATTTTGCATATGCTTCCATTTGGCAGAGGTCTGTTGTTTTTTTTAAACACCAGGATGTCATCCTCCTTTCCATTTGAAACAAAGTCCTAGGCTACAATTTAGTGTGCCATTGCTTAAGAATAACACCCATGGAAAGCAGTGGGTCTGCTTCTGAGTAAAAAAGGATACAACTATATGCAGCTGCACTTGCTCATTTCTCTGCTGTGAATTGAATTGCACACTCCCAGTTATGTGTTACAAGTTGTATGATATGTAGAGCCTCTGGCTTAACACACCAGACATTTGATTCATGGTTCTCCTGCAGTGGTTCCCAACCTTTTTCACTTGCATATTCCTTGGCAGCCTATTTCCATAAATTGTACCCTTCATATTAGCAAAATGTTTGTAATGAATAATATAAGCTATCATCTCCTCTCTCTGAAAACCCATACTTCATGTATTCATCACAGTATTTTCTTTTTTTATCTGTTTGAAGAACAGAAGGCTATGCCTTTGCATTGTTTTGCACCGGAAGTGACCTGAGAAATTCTGGGTGATTGATCACTTTCCATATTATGTTTCATCTTTTTTACTGTGCTGGTTTTCAATCACTGGTTCATACATGAATTGATGACCAAAAACTAGCTATTGGTGGGGCTTTCGCAGCCAGCTAGCTACCTCCCTTCCTGCCTTGCTGGCCCTGCAAGGTATTCTGGAGCACTACCTGCCTTTTTCTGCCATTATTCCATTCTTTTTCAAGTACCCCTAAAGGTCCTGTTGAGTGCCCCGGGGTACATGAACCCCAGGCTGGGAACCACTGTTTTACTGGTATATTGTTTACGGAGCACTTACTATGACAGTGTTTACAAAAAGATGATGAAGACCAGAATTTAAAAAGTTAAAAAATAAAAATGTATCTTCTGATCTTTTACTACATTTTTAATAAATTAGAGACTGTACAGTTCTTAGGTAACAATTAGTGGTAGGTTATTTTTCAGGATCTGGCCTCAGGTAAAATCAGACAAAACTATAGTCAGATACCCCCATAAGTTTAACCCCTGGGCTTGAAGCAGTTTTCTGATCTTTCCATCATCCTTTGGTGACCCACCAAAAATCAGGTCACGAGCCACCAGTGGGTCCCGAACCTCAGTTTGGGAACCACTGAAATAAATACATCAGCTAGAGAACTTGGGGGGGACGGGACGACAGGGATGGATATCTCCCCTGCATTCCCGGATGGTGGTTGTGGTGATGGGAACCTTTTGCTAAGCTTTGTTGATCCAACAGCTGCAACCATACCTGAATTGCTAGGACTTGCCCATGGTGACCCATTCCCTAGTGATGTCTAGATTACTGCAATGCACACTGCATGGGGTTGCCTCTGAGAACTGTCTAGAACCTGTGATTAGTGCAGAATGCAGCTGCCCATGTGGTTGGGGGATATTCATTGATTTGGCAAGGGCCACTACTTCAGCAGCTACACAGGGTACCAGAGTATTTGACAGATCACCTCCTTCTGTATAATTTGACCCATCCTCTGAGGTCATTGGGGGCCCTATAAACATGCTGCTATTGAAGGTGAGGGGGGTGGCAGCGAGGAATGCAGGCTTCTTGGTGGTAGCAACCTGATTGTGGGATTCCCTCACCTTGGAATGAAAAATGGCTCCCACCCTGGAAACCTTTTGGCTGGGCCTAAAGAACTTTTTATTAAGGATGACATCCCACAACTGACATGAACTAGTGTTTTCATTAAATGTAACAATGTTTTTAGTGATCCATTGGGGTTTTTTTTTTATCATTTTAATTTTTAGTGTTTAATAATTGCTATATGTTTTAAAATTTGTAATTTGCTTTGATTTCCCTTACCTTACCAGGAGAAAGGTGAGGTAGAAATTCTTCAAATAATCTTTACAGAGTGACTTGATGAAAATTTTCTGGACCGGAAAGTGTTTGCTCTAGGTTACTTGAAAAATGTGGTAGTATACAAGCATTTTAACTTGATTACACATTTACTTATTGCATCAAAAGTGTTTTGGTCCAAAATAATGGAAATGATCAATGCTGCTTGTAGAGAGGTATTGTGGAAAATATAGGAAACAGAAAATAGAGGATTTGATGTTAGTTAAGCCATTTCTGCCCAATATTGCATATATGCAACAGGGATAAAATGTGTACACCTGTTGGCTGGGCAGAAATAGATTAATTCACTGAAAAACATTGTTCTATCTTCATTCTGACCGACACTAAAAAAAACTCTCATCTGTGCCCACAGTTATTGGTAGTTTAAGGACTTCAAAACATTTCTTGAACAGTTTCTTTTAAATGTGTTTTTTTCCTACAAATGCTGGTGTGTAGCCTCTGTTGAAGTTTTCTTAGGTCAGCTACAGTGTCATAAACTCTGAAATGCTGAAGATATAACTAAATGCTTGGAATCACTTGTCAAGAAGACTAAAATCTCAAACTTTATTTGACAACAATATGGCAAATTATGTAAAATTCTTGGATGTTGAGCTGAGAGTCTTGGATGTTGAGCTGAAAGTTAATGATTACTTATGCCTACTAAAATGTTTAATTCTACAGGGAAGTAATTAGTTTCAGTTTCATAATTTTGTTGTATAAAAGTTCACTATTACGGTAGTGGAAAGTTGCATACAATTTCTAAATATACAGAGATCCTGAATTCATCCATTTAATGTTTGATTCCTGTTTCAGATTATGATGCATGACTATCACAGAAGAAATTCATGTCTATAGCTTTTAAGGACCTGATTACATCGTTTTAAAGCCTGGTAGTTTTGGAGTCATCCCTTCAGAAGACACATCTGCCTGCAATTTTCCAAGCTGCTCTTCACCCACCTTATAAATTGACGTGCGCTAGATTCATAAAGCAAGAACTATTGAATTATTTACGGCCTTCTCCTTATAATATTAGAGCATATATTTGGTTGGTAAGCAGTTATTTATATATTTGGCATATAATGTCAGTTCTTGGGGCACAGTGTACCATAAATACTAATTAGATCATTATACAGTGCTTAAGTAGGCAGACTTTACACAGATACTTATGTATGATAAAGTAGAAAAATTTGTTGTTTCTGTAATATAGAGTAATTGTATGTAAATAGAAAATCATATAATCAGACTAGCAGATGTTGAGCAAAATTTCATAGGGTCTAGGCTGGTTGTTCACAAACTGAGCTGCGGCTTCTTGGGGAGCCGCCGAAACCAGCCAGGGGAACAACAGAATTCTTATAAAAAAACTGCCACCCTATACAATGTATAGGACTGGTGCCATGAGGAGCCATAGCCAGTGGTCCAGTAGGTCAAGGGAGCTACCAGTTGAAAAGGTTTAAGGAACCACTTGGCTAGGCAATGTAAAAGTGTGTCAGCATTTGATATAAGCTGTGAACAGTAGAATTGTAATTTCAAGTGCCACTAGTGCTAACCTATGCAAAGTACAGTGACTACCCTTTTTGAAAGTTGCTGGCCCATAACACTTCAGGCTAGAAAGGCGAATAAGGTATAGTTGCCATAGCACAGAACTGTAAGGACCACAAAGATGTTATTCCCACAGCACTGATATTTATCTCCCTCCGGCAAGTTTTATTAATCTCAAATGAGTGGTTGTTTATGTTTGATGTAAGTTCAGGTATTAGTTTCTTGTGGACTGATTACCATAGGGTTCAATAAAGTCATGGTCTTCCTCTCCTGGCATGCTAACGTAGGAACACACACATACAGCACAGCAGACTATTGGATGGTCTCTTTGTGCACTCTGTGTTCTCCTTGAATTTCAGTAACTTAAGAACATAAGAACAGCTCCACTGGATCAGGCTGTCTATAGGCCCATCTACTCCAGCTTCCTGTATCTCACAGCGGCCCACCAAATGCCCCAAGGAGCACACCAGATAACAAGAGACCTGCATCCTGGTGCCCTCCCTTGCATCTGGCATTCTGACATAACCCATTTCTAAAATCAGGAGGTTGCGCATACACATCATGGCTTGTACCCCCTAATGGATTTTTCCTCCAGAAACTTGTCCAATCCCCTTTTAAAGGCGTCCAGGCCAGATGCCGTCACCACATCCTGTGGCAAAAAGTTCCACAGACCAACCACACGCTGACCAACTTATACCTAGGGAAGAATGGATACACATACCAAAGGTTCTTTCTTACCTACCAGTTCTTGCAGTGGCATTGTGCCCATATGTACTGGAGAGGAAGAAGACTGTATAGAGCTCTATGGCTGTTGCTCTTCTAACATGGCACTTGTGCCTGGTGGATCATGTCAGTGGTGTACCTGGGGGGGCAAGGAGGACAAATGCCCTGGTTGCCAGGATGGAGAGTGGTGCTGCACTGCCATCCACTCCCCTGTGGCACCCCGCTCAGGCACTCAAGGTCCAGAAGCGTTCTGAGTGCGCTGTCTCTCCGACCTTCCAAAGACCTTGTAAAGGCCTTGGAGGACTGAAAAACATCACTTCTGGCAGCCCGCTGGTTGGGGGAATGGCAGCTTGGATGGTGGGGGGGGGGGCAGCAGCCTGCAGTCATGACCCCAGGTGGATCGCTACTGGATCATATCCCAAGTTCTTGGGTTGTACAGCTTCTAAAAGACTACTCAGACTACTTGGAGTTGTCTACTACTGTCACTACTACTACTACTTGGAGTTGTAATAATGCTTTGGTTACTTAATCAGCTCAGTACATTATAACTATTGGGTGCATTCAAGGACAAAAATACATTCTTGGAGAAGGTTTTTTAAAAGAATTTGTACTGTTCTTAATTACAGTAAACATCACAACTGCTTCCTTCTTTCAACCACAGAAACAGCAAAATGATTCCTAATGGCTATTTGATGTTTGAAGATGAAAACTTCATTGAGTCATCTGTTGCCAAACTAAATGCTTTGCGCAAAAGTGGCCAGTTCTGTGATGTTAGACTGCAGGTAACTCAACAATATGTTACTCGGGTATTGTATTTTGAGCTTGGCAAAGTACACTGATCCTAGAAGATTATCTCAGGATTGTAGAAGATTCATAAACGTGAAATGCATACATGTGCTGGTAATTTAACTTTCAGGTATACATAACATGAAATGCTTCAAGTGATTCTATCTATTTCCACAAACACACTCTTCACACATCAATAGATAGAAATATCTTAAAACCTTATTTTCGGTTTCTTGAATTGGGTGATCCAGCCAAAGTTAAGACCTCTGATTTGAATAGTAAAAGATGTAAGTATGTGCTTAGCACTCTCCTTCAGATAAATGATATTTTAAAGTATTGAAGTTGGATAATGGAAAAAGGTCCCCCACTCATTTGACAGGTTATGGATCGGAGCAGTGTTGAAAAGCAGAAATGATTGAAAAGCAGAGTCCAATCTTTTTTTAAGTTTACAAATGTTGCTTCCAGTGCTTTTTAGCTAGCAAACTGCAAATGCCTTCTTTATCTTGCAAATCTGTCACAAAAAGATTTCTGCAAGTGAACTCTCAATGTCTTCAGGAATTGGAATAGATTCTAAAGCTAAAGTTGGTGTATGCGCTCTCTCTCTCTCTCTCTCTCTCTCTCTCTCTCTCTCTCTCTCTCTCTCTCTCTCTCTCTCACACACACACACACACACACACACACACACACACACACACACACACACACACACACACACACACACACACACACACACCAAAACAGTTTGAATCACTGTCATATGCAAATCAACATGGGGGAGGGCAATTTTAGCCTTTAAAACAGCAAGAGAGGTTGAAAGAGCAGAGTATGTTTGAATGAATGAGTTCCAGGTATAATTGAAATGTGTTGGAAGAGCAAATCATTGGAAAACTAACCACAGAAAGCGGGGATACCTGTATAGATATAGTTTATAGATAATCCAAATATGTTGGAATGCCATGAATTATTCAAATTCATTTACATTTTAAACAGAACTGGTTCATTTTATTTTAATAAAGGTATGTGGACATGAGATGTTGGCACACAGAGCGGTACTAGCTTGCTGCAGTCCTTATCTGTTTGAAATCTTCAATAATGACAGTGACTCTCATGGAGTTTCCCATGTGAAGTTTGATGATCTTAACCCAGAAGCTGTTGAAGTCTTGTTAAATTACGCCTATACTGCTCAGTAAGTTGGGTTTTGTTGTCTTTTACTACATATGATACACATTTTGTTTGGTATGCTCTGTTGAGAACAAATCTTAAAAATAATGATATAACTTTAATAGATTGAAGGCTGACGAAGAACTGGTCAAAGATGTATACTCTGCAGCCAAGAAGCTGAAGATGGAGAGAGTGAAACAGGTAGAGTAACTGGCTACGATAAAGTAAAATGTGGTGATTACCTTATCCTAATTTGTACTATCTGAGGAATACTTAATTGTAGTGAGTACTAATGGTGTGACTATCTGCCAAAAAGGGGTTTAAATAGGCAGGTTAATATATTAAGCTTTGAGTTTATAAAATCACATCCATTCTTGAGTGCTTCATACTCCCCTTGATGCTTGATAATCAGTGACAATTATAAACTCTTATTTATGCAAATATATCCTGTGGCTATTACTCTAAATCAGTAGTTCTCAAACTTTTTGCACCGGAACCCACTTTTTAGAATGAGATTCTGTCCCACCAGAAGTGATGTCATCAAGCAGGAAATTTTTTAACAATCCTAGGCTGCATTCCTACCCACACTTACCCAGGAGTAAGTCCCATTTACTGTCATTGTTAAAAGCAAATACAGGTAAACCCTCTTTATTCGCAAGGGTTCTGTTCCTGGAACCCATGCAAATACCAAATTTTGTGTGAAACCAAGTCACACAAAATTCGGGGTCCACCCAGCTCCATACACAACAGGAGCCTTCCTCTGGTTGCGTCCATCACTCCTGAGGCCTCTGGAGGTTGCGCAGGCCTCAAAATGGCATCCAGAGATCCTAGAAAGGCACTTCCGGTTTTTTGGAATAGTCCAAAAATAGTCCTGGGGACCCACGTTGAGCCAGATTTGCGGATAGAAATTCCGTGAATAGGCTCAACCTGTACATAGTGGCCTTGTCAAAGTACAGGTGTACAGGTTGAGCCTCATTATTCGCGTGGTTCTCTTCTAAGCACTCAAGTGGATGGCAAAAAATGCACTACAATGAATCAATTTAAAAAACAAAGTTTCTTTGCTCCAGTGATTTTAAAAACAGCCTTGCTGACCTTTGTGATGTAAGATAAGAGTCATTAAGAAGACAATCCATCAATCAGTCCTTCTCCAAGAGCTTGCTTTGGTAAACCTTTATTGGCATATAAAAAAATCCATCGATAATAATAAATATAACAAGGCAAAGAGATACAACTTTATCAGTTATTAGCTTCTGGCCTTTGCCATAGAAACTGCCGCCAAAAATTCCGCCACCAAAATAGTGATGGAAGGGGAATAATCACTAAGAAGGACTGGGAAAGGATCAACAAGGGAAATGGGAAGAGAAGAAAGAAAAGGGCCAAGTAGGTGGGACCTGAGATTATGATGGGCAGTACACCAAAGAAGAATATGATCCAAAGTATCTGGTTCAACTGAACAAAACAGACATGATCTATTTGAACGAGGGATTTTAGAAAATCTCCCTTGGTGTACTGCAGATGGAAATATGTTCAATCTCGTTAACATGAAAGCCCTTCTTTTGCTGGGATTAGTGAATTGGACAAAATAATTCGCAGGGCGGCCAAGGGAGGGGGACAATCCAAAGAAAAGGTGTGAACAGGTCGGATTTAAATTAGACAGTAATGTTATGTATTCTTGATCTCAGAGTTTGAGTTTAATGAGATGATGTGCTTTTTGAAGGTCCATATCAGCTAAAAGTTCAGGAGAAAGATCTAAGGAAGATAATTTGGCATTGGATAAGTTTAGACCAATTGGATGAAAAAGGGTCTTTCAATAAATCTAAGAGAATGGAATTCGGGTGAATATTGGAGTCTAAGTCAAAACTTAAAAGTGGAAGTCCAAGCTACAGTAGTGGGAAGATGAATGCCCAGTTCCAAAATCATAGTGGACAACCTAATTAAGTTTGGCACTCCAAGAATTCGTCTCAGAAATTTAGCTGCTGCCTTATCTATCTCCTGATTAGCTGCTTCAATCCAGACAGCTACTCCATATAATTTAGGATAAACTTGTATTTGGAGAGCATGAATGGCAGCAGGAATATACTGGTTACCTTTATGAAAATAAAACCGAGCGATCGCATCCTGAGATAACAGGGCTGAGGAGATGGCAGATCTATGGTGGTATAACCAAGAATGTCTATCATGAAAAATAATTCCTAAGTATCTGAAGGATTTGACTTGCTGGAATGTTAAGTTGTCAATCCTCCAGGAGGACAATGTCCAAGATTTAGAAAAAACTAGAATCTTTGTTTTTTCAGAATTAATTGATAGAAGATTAGAAAGACAATATTCTTGGAAGGACCTCAGCAATCTACGAAGACCCAGTTTAGTGATAGATAGTAGTACAGCATCATCTGCATATAGGAGGATCAGAATAGAGGTACCATTTAGGGAAGGGGCAGAAATTCCTAAGGTAGGAAGAGAAGAGGGGAGATCAGCAAGATAGAGATTGAACAAAAAAGGAGCCACCTCCAAGAGCTTAGAAAGAAAAGCGCTTCACTCAGCCTCTCTTTTCACCAATGCAAAGTGATCACCTTTCTTTCACGTGCTTGGGGAAGGAAGGGGTCACCTGGAGAGAGAACAATTGATGGATTGTCAGCCAGCTGTCCCCCCTCTCTCATTAATGAAGCTATTGTTAAAGGACTGATCAGTTTTTTAAACTGATTTTAAAGAGATGCATTTTTCCTCCTCTCCATGGATCAGCACATTCCTTCTCATTTGCAGTGGCCATTCGTGCTGAGTCAAATCCATGTATAAAAGATCCATATATAAATAGGCTGGACCTGTATAACATTTTCCCAACTGCAGGAACATACCATGGTAGCATCAAGTCTAATATATTAAATAAAATATTGAAATGGATCGGGAACCAACTGAAATTGTCTCCTGACCCATCTAGTCAGTCCCAACCCACAGTTTGAGAAACACTGGTCTAAATAGTTGTCATTGAGCACAATTTATGGACTTGTTTGAACATGTTCACTCACTGCACTCTCTGTCTAAGCAGTTTCAATTATGCAGTCACATGAACAAGTGTAATGTTCATGAGGTAATGAGGTGATCGCAAAGAATAATTCCTGTCACTGCAAAAGATGACTAGTTCTGTGTGAAATCTTGGTAGTAAAAGTGTGATAGGGGATCACTGTCATAATTTTTTATCTTTGCAAGTAGGTGTTGCAAAAAAAAAAAGCACGTGTGATGGTAGGAGATAGGAGAACACTTTAAGGTGTTTAGAAAACTTGTATGAAGGATTCCTCAGCAAAGCCACACATATAAAAATGTTTATTTCAATATGAAAAGATGAGAATTGATAATTCTAACACAAAATGAAAATTGAATTTTTTCAGAAAATGAAAAGCATTATTTGCTATTAGTGTCCTAAAAGAAAGTGGTGCTTCTTGGGGCTTGTTTCATAGTATTTTCTGCTAAGTAATTGCTAGTGGTTTGAGAATTTCTCCTCTCAGAAGTTTCAATTACGGTAGTATTAGTTGTTTTTAAATTAATAGAAATTGATTTGTAGAAACTAGGCCAGAAGACTGTGATAAATAAACTGAAATGAATTACTTATGCATTAGCAGTTTGGTGGGCTGAAAAATGTTAATTAAAAACTCCCGTAAGTGTTCTGAGCCCTTACTAAACTCATAACATACTTAATTATGTGCTTTTTAAAGGTTTGTGGAGACTATTTGCTCTCAAAAATGAATGTTGAAAGCTGCATCTCCTATCGAAATTTTGCAAACAACATGGGTGATTCACGTTTGCTGAACAAGATTGATGGTTATATTCAGGAGCATTTGTTACAGATCTCCGACCAGGAGGAATTTCTCAAACTGCCGCGCTTAAAGGTCAGTGTGTGCATGCACACTTCTACTTTCATTTTCAAATTAAAATGGAAGCCACTGCAGAAACTCGTCCATAAGTTGACCTCACAGATAAGTCGAGGGCAGGTTTTGAGCCAAAAAATAATGGAATTTTCTATGACCCTCAGGTAAGTCGGGGGTCTTGTTTTGTCTGATTTTACCTGAGGCCAGTTCCTGAAAAATAACCCAGTAATTGTTACCCAAGAACTATACAGTCTCCAATTTATTTAAAACATAGTAAGTATTAAAAACACAGTATACATACATAGTATATACAGTATGTATACTTAGCATAGCAAAAACTGTTTTTAGTACAGACTAATTTATTAAAAACTATGATCTATCTTATAGATTAGGTGTCTCCAAACTTTTTGGCAGAAGGGCCACATCATTATAGATATTCTTCTTTGATAAAAACACATGGGAATGAAAGAATTGGAAAGAACACTTCTTGCCCAGGGAAGACACTGCACAGTGAGGAGATTTAGATGCACATGGGATTTCATTTCATCAAGCAGGGAGTAAGATGGGGGGGGGGAGAACGGCAGTGAAAGAAACTGGAAAGAACACTTCTTACCCAGGGAAGACACTGCACAGTGGGGAGATTCAGCTGCACGTGGGGTTTCATTTCATCAAGCAGGGAGTCAGATGGGGTGATGGAAGGGGAGTGAAAGAAACTGGAAAGCAGCACCCGATTTACTCAGATGTAGACCCTCTTCAGGAGGAGGTGCAGCAGCACCTCCTGGGGTCTTGTGTGGGGTTTTGGGATTCCTGGCAGCCTTGCCTCCCATCCAGCCAGTACCCCCATTGCGCAAGGACCCAGAGGAGACAGGGCAGTGGAGGGACAGCCTGCTGGCCCAGTGCTCCCCCGTGCCCACTGAGAGCTGCTGCACGCACTCACTTAAGTCCTGCTGCCCACGGAGGCAGGGAGCAGAGCAGGGGCATCCTGGCTGTTGCTGCCGCTGTCACCGAACTGATGGAGGGCAAGGAGCGACCTGCGCTGCCTACTCCCAAGCGCACGGCTGCGTCTGTGGGAGGAGGCACGGAGGGAGGCACGCTGCCTCCGCCCAGGGAACATCTGGTGGGGAGCAGGCAGCGCAGGGCGCTCCCTGTCCTCCATTGGTCTGGTGACAACCCCGCTCTGCTGAGTGCATGCGTGCAGTAGCTGCACGGGGGAGCGCCGGGCCAGTAGGCTGTTCCCCCACCGCCCTTCCTCCTCCAGGGCTCCTCTGGGTCCTTGCACAATGGGGGGACCTGATGGGAGGTGAGGCTACCAGGAATCCTACAACCCCACGCAAGACCTCAAGAGGCACCACTGCCCCTCCTTCCACAGAGTCCCTCCCTGACTGAGGCAGGGTGCAGATGGCCCCCTCGCCCCCTCAGTGACTGCGCAGATAAGATGGGGGGGCACGATTCTCCCATCATTTCTGGGCACAAATTTATTGCCTTATAGGCGAGTATCTACAGTAGTGATGCCGCCAGGAGCTAGTTTAATTTAATAAGTTGATTACAGTTTCAAAGTAATGGGTAATAGGTTTTGCATATTTGGAATGTTTTTGTTCAGTATAGTTACTGCTTCTATGACCTTTATTCAAACTAAGCAGAGGAGAGTTTCCTTGATATATTACGCAGACCCATGGAGTGTAGTTGAATTGCATGCATTTGCTTCATATCTCCTTTGTAGTCCCAGTTTCAAGGACACTGCTGTGGTGGGAACACAGCCAGTTTCTTACCCTTGGTGATTCCAGTGGTGGTGGAGGATAAGTCCGAGGCCCTTCTTAACTGTGCCTCAGTTTGCAGCCATTTTGCTCTGATCCATAAAATTTAATGTGAACCACTAAGAAATCAAGCCTGTCCTATCCTAGCAGTGCTGTATCTTGGTTGCACTGCAGCATGAAAGAACCCTGACATATAGGTCCCAAAGTACAAACAATGCTATATCAGTAGACATGAGTAATGCTTGACTGGTGGAATTGTTCTTCGTGATGTATAGTTTTAATGGTTTACCTCATACGCGTGCAAACAGTAGCCATTAAACCCTTTGTTTTTAATTCCAGTTGGAGGTCATGCTTGAAGACAATGTTAGCTTGCCTAGCAATGGCAAACTATACACAAAGGTAATCAACTGGGTGCAGCGCAGTATTTGGGAGAATGGAGACAGTCTGGAAGATCTGATGGAAGAGGTTAGTCTTAAGGAAATGAGATTTGGCAGTCTGTAAACAATAAGCTTTTCTGAAATTAAGGATGATACCATTTTCTTTTTCTTTCTTTAAAAGTTTGAAGAATTTAAATTTTACTGTAGGTATCCCTAAGCTGAGAAACTAGGGGGGTTCCAGGTGAGATGCTGCATAAACTATTCAGTCTGGTCTTCTGATTCTTTTTTATGCTCACTATATTCTTTAAAAACTTCAAATGTAGCATGGAATTTTATCTTTAAAATGGGGCGGTGGTTGTAAAACTCATTATATGTTCTTAATGTGTTCCTTTTACAGGGTTTTGCTTAAACAGAGAAGTAGGTAAAAGGTTCTAATGGTTGTTCCTCCCCATTGATTTATCTCCCCATAGGTTTATTAACAAAACTAGGATATCCAAGGCTGAAGAACATAGAAGAAACTTCAAGTGTATTGACACGTAAAGAAGCAGCAGTCCTGCCCCAGTTCTCCTAAGAAAATCCGCTGTGGGCAGAGAACGATGATGATGATTAATGGTGTTTACTTCTTTACAGGATATCTGAACTTTTTGAAAAGTCTTGTGTGTAAAATGGCTTTAGTCATGACTAACTTCTACAGTTAGCATGGTCTAAATCTAAAATGAGGTTCTGAGAATTGCAGTAGAGGTATACATTTCAAATTATTTGGGGAAACATAAAACGAAAAGCTTACTTCTTTTGCCTTCCTGGGCAAGGTAGATTCTGATAATGCTACTGTGTAAGGGACAGTTAGGTTTGCTACTGAATATATTCTCTTGCCCCTTTATGCTTTGAATTTGAATGAAATGATCAAACTTCCCCTAGCAGTTCCCATGCATTTAATATGGTAATAGGCAAGACACTTCCTGGAATTGCAAAGTAGCTCCACTAATTTAATATGACCCTTTAAATAATCTTGTTGTAGTTTATTTATATTCTTGATTTTAGACAAGGATATTTTAGACAAGGAAAATGTAATTTTTGCTATTCCCCGCAAACAAGTTTCTTATTTGCAAAAATTATTGCTTGACATTGTTGACCTGTACAGCTTATTCTGCAAGATAATGTACATTATTCTTGTCCTGTCTCTTAATGTTACTGCACTGGGAGTAGACGTCAAGGAAATTGAAGATTTCTTTTGAGCTGTGAAAGCAAAGATCCTTCATCCAATATTTGAAGATTTATCATCATGAGAGCAACTTCCTTTTTTAATTTTGCCATTCTACTAGATTGAGAGAAGAGAACCTGAACTATACTGGAGACCTTGTGAAGTTTGTGTGCAATGTACCAATAGTTGAGTAGCTATGGAGACAGTAGCCACATGGCTGTTCTGTTGTTTTTCAGGTTCAAACGCTGTACTACTCAGCTGATCACAAGCTGCTTGATGGAAATCTACTAGATGGACAGGCTGAGGTGTATGGCAGTGATGACCACATTCAGTTTGTGCAGGTACAAATTGCACATAGTCTGAGGTAACCTCAGGTAAAACTGGTTAGAGTAGTATCGCACAACCAAAATGTTGTGTATTATAGTAAGAGGTAATCTCAAGTGTTAAGCAGATGGGAAAATAGCCACCCATGGATGATTTGTGTGGTCTTAGTTTGTTTAGCTGTTTCAGGCTGTAACTTTAAAATCATGTGTGCGAAATGTTGGCTTAATAAATAAGCAGAAAGTTAGTTGTTGACCTTTCAGGTAAGGTTGTTTAATGTTATGAGAGGACTGTGTGTGAACATGCTGCGGAGGACAAACTGAGGAAACAAAGATGAAGACCCAGGTAGAAGCAATTTTCAGAAAAAAAACATAAAAGAATTCAGGGAAAATGTGCTGAATAAATTCCTGTATGCAGTGCTTCAGCATATAGTGTAGACTTTAAAAGGAAATTTCTTTTTAGAAACAACTAGGGGTGGCAACATGAATTAACTCAAGATATTTTCTTCTGGAAACCTGGCAAAATGCATATGTTGAACTGATCAATTATTGCAGTGATGCATGTTGAATAAACTGCCATTCAAACTAGGAAGCAGAAGAAAAGTTGGGAGTATGATTCTGTAGTGTATTGATGCTATAAGCAAACCTTGCTCACTTTCTAGATATAATCATTACCACTGTTGCCATATCAAAAATTCTACACCACTTTACTTTTATAAAAGCTTCAGTTTAAAAATGCTAAGGAACTTAGAGGTGTAAAAGGAATTAAGTAAATGAGAAACCCAGAATGGGAATCAAAGCTTAAATGTATATGGGTATGGTGTCTGAACTTGCAAGAAGGGAAAGGGTTTTTTTTATTGGGGCTTTCTAGTAATAGTTATCAGTCAGCTACTATTTAGTAAATTTGTTAGTAATGTAGGCTTTGACATTTTGAAAAATTACATCTTTCTTGGGATGTAATACTACTTCTATACAGAAGTCATTAGAATTAAGGTGTAAATTAATCTTTTTGTGGAACAGTATATTTTCTATTTTAATTACAATTATCAAACAGTAATAAAGATGATTTGCAAATCATCATCATAATGCATAATCATAATAATACCACCCTGTTCTACCCATTAGAGGAAAAGAGAAAAATTGAGTCTACAGGAGCAGGCAGCCAGATATAGTAACAGAAGAAAACATAGGGTGAAATGAAAAGTGGGTGCAGGAAGAAAAGAGAAGCAGTAGAAGAATGGATAGCCCTTATATTACTAAGAATATTTATACAGTTGGCGACAGGGATGTGGATCGGCACCCCGTTTTCAAGCGAGGATTGATTAACCTGTGCTCCCCTCACCTCCAGAGGTTCAGAATGCCCAAATCACATGAGAGATGTGACTTCCAATTTCCTGAGGAAACTGGAAGTCATGTCTCTCACGTGATTTGGGCATTCTGAGCCTCGCAGAGGCAGTGCACAGTTGTGCGCTGCCTCTCAGAGGCTCAGAAAAACCTCCCTTTGGCTGGGTGTGTGTGTGTGTGCTGTATTCTGCTTTTTCAGTTTAAAAATGTTCTTAAAGCACCATAAAAAATGAGGAAATAATTCTCTGTTCAAAAGGGGCTCAGAATCTAAAAAATAAACAAGGAATACATCAGCAATATCCTTTAGGAAAGAGGCTAGGTAGAATGACTTTTAATATGTGACATCTTTTATAGACCTGAAGTCAGTGCACAATTAGTATTGATGAAGCTGTCTTGTTGAAAATGTTTTGCTTCTGAAATACGAATATGAAGACAGACGCCTAAAATAGGCACACTCTTTAGCATTGAATTTGCAAGTTAGCAAACAGTTTGGACCTATGCATAATTCCATTGTTCATTCAAAATTTGAATGAATAGTGTGCAATATTCTTTTTTTTAAGAATGTAAGAATTTGTACTGTAGATCTCCAAAGATCTAGTTTATAGGCACAATTTGCCAAGGTTATACACAGATGAACTAGTGTAGTGATTGTCACATTTCCAGATTTCATTTGGAATAACGTGAGGGTTTGTGTTTTCCCCCGATAGTTTCCAAATCAAATTATGTTAGCTTCCAAATCAAATTGGAAGAACATATAATGAGATGAAATGGAAAATGGTTTTTATGAAGTGGTTATTTCATCCTGCTGCTTAAATATTCTTCATGTACCTGTGCAGATTATCTATAAACGTTGCTGCACATAGATAATTCTTAGTTCTGAAAAAAGGCAGATCAAGGTATGCTCCCTGGATAGGTGTCTGTAGCTGCCTTTTGATTTTGCAGAAAAAAGCACCCCGTGAGAATGATCTCAAGCAGATAAGTAGCAGTTCCTCTGGAAGTCTTTCTCCAAATGCTGCAGTGCAAAGTCTTAAACATGAGTGGAAAATTGTTGCTTCAGAGAAGACCTCAAGTAAGCAGAATTTTACTTTTCTGGTTTCTTTCATAGATCATCTTTTGTATGCCCATGTAAAAGTTGTGTGAGAAAGAGAACACCAGTATTTCTTTTAATTGACAGAAATGCTATTAAAGTAACACCCCCCAGTGTTAGAAAATAGATACATTCGGGGATATAGTTAGCATTGCTGAAATTCCAACTTAGGTGTAGCTTTAAAAGTAGGAACAACCATGTTTTTATTTTGGAATTGAATGCAGTCTTGAATTTCCATTTTCTTAGATAATACCTACCTGTGTCTTGCTGTTCTGGATGGTGTGTTCTGTGTGATTTTCCTTCATGGGCGTAACAGTCCTCAGAGTTCTCCAACCAGTACTCCACGATTGCTGAAAAGCTTGAGTTTTGAGATTCAGCCTGGTGACTTTATTGAAAAGCCCATGTCTCCTATGCAGTATGCTCGATCTGGATTGGGAACAGCAGAACTTAACAACAAGCTCATAGCTGCAGGTAACGGCATGAACAGTGTATTAAAAACCCTTGCATTGCCATGCATCTTGCATGCTTATCCAAATTACCCTAGTGAGTTTTGAATATTATTAACTTATCAGAGCAGGACTCTCCAGACTCCAGCCTGTGGGCCTGATCCAAATCCCTGCCTAATCCCTCCCCCCCCCCCCCATGAGCGGCGCTTACCATTCTGCCACAGTGCTGTGTCTTTTTGCAGTCCATTGCTGTACAGGGACACTCTGAGCAGTTGTGTCTACCTGGACATCCTGCTGCACAGCCTGCTGGGACACTGGGTAATAGATGTGACTGCCCAGAGCATCCCTGTACAGCAGAGGAGTGCAATAAAATGCAGCTCTGCTGCGGAACAGTAAGTACCAGTCAGGACAGGGAGGGCTTTTCCAGGACACAGCAGTCTCTGGTTTGGAGACAACTGTCTTAGAACAAGCTTATGTAATGGGATGTATCCTGTATCAAAATATGTCTTGTACACTTTGTCTTACTACTAGGTGGCTATAATAGAGAAGAATGTCTGCGCACTGTTGAATGCTATGATCCCCGAAAGGACTGCTGGACTTTTGTTGCACCAATGAGGACACCAAGAGCTCGGTTCCAGATGGCCGTTTTAATGGTATTTGTGGGGTGAAGTGCTGTGCTCCTGTGCTGTGTCATGGTCTCAGATTACCTGCCAAATCCTGTTGATTTTTAGTCATGGCAGTATTTTAAGTTTGGTTAGGGGCATGAGTGAAGAGCAACTTTTATGCATTTAAACGTACATAATTTTATGGATCATTGCTATACTCTGATTTTTGTTTTCCTTATCCATTCTAGGGACAGCTGTATGTTGTCGGTGGATCAAATGGCCACTCAGATGACTTGAGCTGTGGGGAAATGTATGATCCAGAGATAGATGATTGGACTCCAGTACCAGAACTGAGAACCAACCGTTGCAATGCAGGTAAAAGGCTGCAATATCAATGAAGAGTATGGGTTTTCTAAATACTCACAAATGATTTTCTGAATACTCATAATAAGATTGGTTTCTTTCTATGCATGAACAGGAGTTTGTACCCTGAATGGAAAGCTATATATTGTTGGTGGCTCAGATCCTTATGGGCAGAAGGGACTGAAAAACTGTGATGTCTTTGATCCTATAACAAAATCTTGGACAGGCTGTGCTTCACTCAACATTCGTAAGTTCATATCATGGTCTATAGATTTTCACTACTGTCCTGAGAGGAAATGACCAAATTCCATTTAACTCATGCTGTAGTGGATCATTGAAGGAGGCCACTGGAGGAAATCAAGATTTACTACTAGTCTTGAAATCTAGTGAGGATTCACTTGGTCATTTTGGAAGGAATATTGCTGGGGTGGGGGAGAAGAGAGAGAGCACACAAACTATGGGGAGACCAGTAACACATGGATTTGCTTTGAGTTCTGTTAGACTAACTGGCTGATGATTCCTTCTGCCAGTTAGAAAGGCATAAATTGCTGCTGTTAGAGGCTGAAATTTTATTTTACCCTGATCTAAGATTTTATTGCCTTTGACTTGTAGGTAGACACCAGTCTGCTGTATGCGAACTTGGTGGATATTTGTACATCATTGGAGGAGCAGAGTCTTGGAACTGCCTTAATAGTGTGGAGCGTTACAATCCAGAAAACAATACCTGGACCTTAATTGCATCCATGAATGTGGCTAGGCGCGGTGCTGGTGTTGCTGTACTTGATGGTAAGCTTGTGGAAATAAATAAATGATAGTAATTTCTGTAATTAAGCCCCTTCCCCAATTTTTGGTCACTCTTCTGGATCAAAAGAGCAAACACTCTTGTTTGTGGTGATAGAAATGGGGTTTTTCTTTTTTCTTTCTCTTTATTTTGGTGTTCGAGGCAATAGCAACTTCAGCAGTGCGTTGGGTTGTCTTTTTTGCTGTATCTTTCAGGGCAGCAGTTTTAGTAGCAGTGATGACTTTTCCAGCAGTTGGCTCCTGCCAAACACCCTTTCTTCTTTTAGAATGTTCTGGAGTGTGACCCTATAGGGTCCCTTCTTGGAACATTTAAAAGAAAAAATGGCAGCTGGTAAGAGCTGACTGCAGTGCAGTTAGAGCTGCCACTGCCCTGGGAGTTGCAGCAAAACATTGACATCTTAATACATTGCTGATAAGTTGCTGCTGTCCGCAGAAGCACAGCAAAATTGTTCCCAAAACATTGACTGTTTCTAGTCAAAAGCTTATAGAACATCCCTTGGGAGTATAGTTTGTGAGCAACCAACACTTGTATATTTCCTTCATTGCTTGAAGCTCCTGCATCACATAAACGGTTCTTGAAACTCTTGCATTTAATGAACTGGATAATGATGCAGTTCAGGGTGTAGTTGACTTGTTTGTACTTAACCCGGTGCTTCTTAGAACCTACATAGCAATCTGTAGGGGGACAAGATGCCAATTATTTCATTGTATGCTGTCCGGGAACTGCTGTAGGTCAGGATTTCTCAACCTTTTTTGCTCATAGCTCCATTCTAAGCGTCTTTTACCTCTTTGACCCCCACTTATAGCTGCTTCTAGTTGGAGAGGGTGGAAGCTCTCTGTTTATTCATTCATTATTCATTCAAGCCCTTTTTTTATACAATGCTTTATTTATTTATTACAGATACAAGTAAGGAAAATTGGATAGACTTAGGGCTAGGACTACATAGGTTACACACAAGGGTGGTGGCCATCTATTACAACAAACATTAATCCAAACGGAATTATTCATCAATACAAAAATTATCATATTCATTAACCTACTGGTTAATAATTTAACTAAACGATCCATATTTTTCCTCTAATCTTATCTGTTCCATCATAAAAAAGCTTCAGATCTTTACTTATACACTCTTCTTACCACTAAACTAGTCTCTAAAATAAAATCTTTCTTATCTAATTCTCAATTTCTAATATCACATCTAAAAAGAATGTCTCCAATTTCAATGGTATTACCCCTTCAATAACTAATAACATATTACATATCATTTTCCATATCTATCCAATCAAAAAAGGCTTCAAATTGTTACTTGTAAACTCTTCTTACCACTAAACTAACCTCAAATAAAATCTCTTATCTACTTCTTAATTTCTAATATCACATCTAAAAACAAATATTTCCAATTACAATGGTATTATACTTTATCCACCACATATTTATTAACCCAAAATACAGATTTAATATTTTCTCCAAAATAAATTGACATCTATAATTTTATTTACCTTCTCTTTAAAAAAAAACCCTTTTATTTATCTTAATACCACTTTTGTTTACACAATACTTATATTTCAAATTTACAGTTCCATCTAATTAATTTCATATGTTTACCACTTTAATTTTCACAATACTTATATTCCAAATTCTATTTTCATCTACTTTAATTTAATATAATTAATAAAATATTTATCTTAATACCACTTAATTTCCGCAATGTTTATATTTCAAATTTTCATTTACATCTATTTTGATTTAATATGATTTTTAAAAAAATTTCTTCTTATTGTTCAACCATTTTGACCTTCTTATTGCTTACTTTGTAATCTATCTTATTGGTGTTCCCTCTTACTCCTCCGACTGGTTCTTCCACTTCTTCTTTTTCCTCTTAAATCTGTTGAGTTTCTTGGCCCTTCTCTGTTTTTCTTTCTTCTTTTTCATTCTGATGTTCTTGAATTCAATCCATAAATTCATCCTCTTCGTGAGACAGCTTGCTCTCTGAACATTTCCTCTTTTTTCTTCCTTAAGGTTCTTAGTTATTATGACAATTGCTTCTTCCGTCTCCTGTCCCATTTCAAAATACTCCACTTCTTTAACTTCACCCGACATCTGATCCATTCTTTTTTCTTCTCTATTGTTTATCATTATTCATTCAAGCTCATCTGCACTGTTTATTCTAAGTAACAAAGATAATTTGTAAAGAAATAAAAAGTATAGTATAGTAGCAGTGTTAGGCTTGCTAACAAAACATAGCCTAATAACTGACCCCCACAGAAATTTACTATGGCCCTCAATGTTCCATTTTTACCATGTGGCCCCTTTGAAGTATGGCATGGCCCCCTAAGAGGTCATGTGGCCCGTGTTGAGATCCACTGCAGTAGGCCAACCATTACTTAACAGTGCCAACGTCATTCTTTGCGAAAATACACACAGTGTTGCCATGTATTGTGTATGGCAGCATATCGTAAGAGGTTTGCCAGAACTCATTTGTTTCGATCCTGCTATTAATGGCCTGTCCCTTGTCCAAAGACACTGTGTCACCATACTGACTCTGGATGTTCTTACATATTTTTAGTAAGATGTAACTATTGATTATTCCATTTACTGAAATCTTGATATACTATATCTGTAAGGCTGTGTTTCTTGAAATAATCTTCACTGACATTGGATTTACAGAATAAAACTGACCAGGACTTTCTAGTGCAGATTTAATGTGCTGGAAGGGAAATTTGCTTCTAACTTTAGATTTTTTTAGTTTCTGATTCTGCCAGGATTGTACTCAGTGAAATAAGGGGATTAGGCCTCAGGGCCCCTACAATCTCCTGGACTTTGTCATTCAGCAGTGGAAGTTATAAGAAGGAAGTTTGAGGTCCTCTTAATTACTCGCCTACAGTACGTGAAATTTTTGCCAAGTAATCAAGCTCCAATTATCACTTTATTACTGCAGCTTTATTCCGGGTCAATCAGAGGGCAAAGCCTTTCAACTCTGAAAAGTTTCCTTTCTCAAGGGCAGACAGGTGCCAAGTTTCTCAAGCAGCAGGCAGACACAGCTCCTTAGAAGCAATTTGTTAACCTTTTATTCTCCTTCCTTCTGCTGCAGCCTGGTTCTGCTCTGCAAATGCTTGCAAAGCAGGTCTGTTTTTTTGAAACACCAGGATGGGAATCCTCCTTTCCATCTGAAGCAGGTTACAATTCAATGCACCCTTACTTAAGAATAACACCCATGGAAAGCAGTGGGTCTACTTCTGAGTAAAAAGGGTTGCAAATAAATGCAGCTGCATCTCTCTGCTGTGAACTGAATAGCACACTCCCAGTTATGTTTTATGGGTCGTATGTTGTACGTAGAGCTTCTGGCTTAACACACCAGACACCTTAAAGGTGGATTTGATTCATGGTTCTCCTGCAGTGGTTCCTAACCTTTTTCACTGGCATATCCCTTGGCAGCCCATTTCCATAAATTGTACCCTTCCTATTAGCAAAATGTTTGTAATTAATAATACAAGCCCTCATTCTCCTCTATATGAAAGCCCAGACTTCATGTATTCATCACATATTTTCTCTTTTTATCTGTTTGAAGAACAGAAGACACTGTTCTGCACCAGAAGTGTGCTGAGAAATTCTGGGTGATTGAGCACTTTCCATATTATGTTTCAGCTTTTTTTACTGTGCTGGTTTTCAATCACTGGTTCATACATGAATTGATGACCAAAAACTAGCTATTGGTGGGGCTTTCACAGCCAACTAGCTACCTCCCTTCCTCCCTTGCTGGTCCTTGCAAGGCATTCATGAGCATGACCTCCCTTTTTCTACCATTATTCCATGCTTTTTCAAGTACCCCTAAAGGTCCTGTTGAGTGTCCCTGGGAGTACATGAATACCAGGTTGGGAACCACTGTTTTACTGGTATGTTGTTTACAGTGCACTTACTCTGATAGTGCTAACAAAAAGGTGATGAAGACCAGAACTTAAAAAGAATAAAAATGTATCTTATGATCTTTTACTATGTTTTTAATAAATTAGAGACTACAGTTCTTAGGTAACAATTAGTGGTAGGTTATTTTTCAGGATCTGGCCTCAGGTAAAATGAGACAAAATTATAGTCAGACCCCCCCTACAAAGTTTAACCCCTGACTTATCCGAGGGTCATAGAAAATTCCATGATTGTTGGCTCCAAACCTGCCCTCGACTTATCTGTGGAGTTGACTTATGGGCAAGTGTCTGCGGTGCAAAGATAAGCGTGAACCATTCCCATGTCATCAAAGCAGCTTGTTCTCCCTAGTGCAGAGGTTCTCAAACTGGGGTGTTGGTGATGCTCCAGCCTGATAAGCCCTACCTCTGGCCCCTTAAGGGGAAGGGAAGAAGGCAGCAGTGCAATCCCCTGGATTGCGCTGCTGCCAGGAAGAAGGGGGGGGGGTTTACTACAGCCTGCTCCAACCTCCTGGGGGGTCCAGGGAGCTTGCTGACCACTTTTACAGTGCTCACCAAGCTTCCTGTAAAAAGTTTGGGAAAAAAACAACCCACTTCCTGTTTCACAAGGAAAATGGGTGTTTTTTTACTTCTTGTAGAAGTTTGGATGCTTGGGGAGTACTGCAGAGGGATCTGCAGATTTCCTGGACCCTCCACAACATAAGGTTGGAGCAGGCTGTAGGTTAGCAGACCCCCCCCCCCATTCCTGGAAGCAGCATGATTCTGGGGGTCATGTTACTGCCTCTCCCACAACAACTTACCTTGGTTCTAAAACTTCCTGAGAGTTTGAGAACCGCTGCCTTGGTGCCCTAAAATTGATTGGATGTAACTGAGATGAAAATCTTGCTGAAGTTGTGCAGAGAGAAATGGTGTACTATAGTTGGGCAGGCAGTGATGAGGCTAGGTATTCTAAATGAGTTTTTAGGTGGAGACATGTTGAAGCCTTTAGTAGAAAGATTTTTGAAAAATTTGTAACCGAATTTGACTTTGCAAAAGAGAACTCCAATGAACTTAACTAGTAAAGGGTCGTGCGTGCAACGTGTCCTGCTTGGATGTGCTTTAGGAGTGCACGATGTCAGTCCTCTAAACATGTCTACTCATTTCCTAGGAAAACTCTTTGTTGGTGGTGGCTTTGATGGTTCACGTGCAGTCAGCTGTGTGGAGATGTATGACCCTTCTAAGAACGAGTGGAAGATGATGGGTAGTATGACCATTCCAAGAAGCAATGCTGGTTTTGCAACAGTGGCCAATACTATCTATGCAGTGGGGGGATTTGATGGCAATGAGTTTCTGAACACAATTGAAGTCTATAATTCTGAGTCAAATGAATGGAGCCCATACACAAAAGTTTTCAAATTCTAACTAACATAACTCTCCTTAAAACTAACAGGCTTAGTGATGTAATTGTTTTAGTAGAGGTACACATGTGAATAGGGGAGGGGGGTTAAAAGTTGCCATCAGCAACACAAGGCTTTTGCATATTGCATACTATTAATATGCTGTACATATTTTTATTTAGAATACACGAAGGGTGTTTTGTGTACTAGAATTTGTAAACTCTGGAAGTTGGTATTGCTGAGATAATAAGAATTAAAGCTGATGAAGCATATTCTTTCAAGAGCTTCCCCCAATGTTTGTTTTGCCAATTTGCACACATATTTTACCTTTTTACAGTTCATTTCTGGTGCAGGAAAGAGTGGTCTTCATTGTGAGCAATTGCTTTTTAGGCCTCCTTTGGCTTTATCATCTTAAATAACTGGAACAGTCTAAGCCTTATTTAAATAAATGGCTTTGTTTTTTAAAAAAAGCTGACACACCTGCCAATTTGCCTGCCTTTTATAACTTTTATATATATATAGTCAGAGTTGTTATATCCTGAAGTGACAGAAGATACAAATGTGTTTGAAGCAAAGAGACAATCTCAATGTTCATAGATATTGGAGTGAGACATGTCATATTCCACTGTCTGATAACTCTTAAGATTTTTTTCCTGCAACAATGTTGTATTAGTACATAATATTGATTTTATTGCATCAGAGTGGAGTTTGTGAACATGGCTGTAATGGTAATGCGGAATATTAACTTCAGATGAACTTCAGCTAATGTAGCAGAGTACTTTTCTGTGTGGTTGGCTGGCTTATAACTGCTGAACTCTAAAAGCTGCAAAACTTTGATGTGTTAGCTAGTAATGATATCCATTTGAAAATTGTATAAGTTTGTATCTTTCTACTGCAAGCTGAAAACATGCTGTAATACAAATTGTGCTTCATTTGTTTAAAAATGACTGATTTGTTTGTCCTAATGCAAAGAAACTGATGACGTAAAATTCTACTTGTGCCCGTTGGTCATAAGCAATGAGATGTGCCTTTTAAACAAATATCAAATAAGCCTTGCTATTCATCCTTATTTAGGGGTAGCATCCATACATATATGTCAATTTATATCTGCATCCTTTTAAGGCAAAGTATGAATGTGCTGTTCTGGCTGAAAATAGAATTTTTGCAAGGAAGGGAACATGGCTAATTTATTAACTGGGCTTTATGAAAATCTCTGATAAATATCAAACTGTTAACCTTGTCATGAGATTCCCTTTGTAGTGTTCTCTCTCCTACATGCTTATTTTCACTTTAATTGTTCAATCCAGAGCATTATCAATACAGGAAGATTGGACAAAATAGACAAGTCATGGCAGAAACGTTTTTTAAAATCTTCTATGGCTAGGTCCCTTTAGCACAGTTGAGGAAGTGCTTTTCTGCTTTTAGCTGGAGGCAGAATGAAAATGATGATTCCATATGGAACACAATATAGCACAATATTCTCTGTAACATCAGCCCCATCCCATAAGAATCTAAAATATTTACTCAGAAGTAAAACCCTTTCAATTCAGTGGGACTTTCTGGATTGAAGCCTTTAAATTAGAAAAGATCTACCCAGCTTGTGCTGCTACTGGCCTTTCATTAATGTAGTTTCCTGGTCCCTCTCACTGGAATAATAAAATGTTATATATGGTCTAGTCAGTCTGCCCTGAAGTATCTCCTGTTTGCAGTCCAAGCGATCCAAAAGTTCAGACTCATTTGTTAGTACAACTGTGCTTTATTAAACTATTAAATTAGTGCAATTATTATTGCACTAATAAAAGTAAGCAAAATTTGTGTTCTAACTTTTTAAATATCCATATGTACCAAGACATCACCAATAACTGAAGTTGGACTTGGAGAGAAAGAGAACACAAAGGCCAACCTTTTCACAACTGACCCTTGTACCACTCCTCTTGGATCTTTGCCAGTCCACATTGAACAGACTGTCACTGCAATCCTGTTCTGAGTCAAATACCACTACACCAGTGGTTCTCTGGTGCCCCACCAGTTTGTGTAAAGGGGCAGGGAAGGGATGCAGTCCCTATGGGGGTTGAAGGGGGGGTGCTTTCATGTTATGGAGGTAGAGCTGCAGCAGGTGCAGGAAACCCTGTGCAGCCCTCCACAGTGCTCCCCGAGGCTTCTGTTTTGCAGAAGGTGCTTTGGCCCTGCATTTAGTGAACATTTCAAGCCTTTGGGAGTGCCTGCTGCAGCCCTATCTACATAAACCCCATCTTGGGGATGGGGTTGCTGCCCTAGCCCCTTCCCCAAAGACTTACTGAGGGAATAAAGCTCCCTCAAAGTTTGAGATACACTGCACTATACAAACCAGGACTGAAAAAGAGAAAAGGCAAACATTGCAATGGCAACAAAATCTGACTTTTTCTTAATAACTAGGGCTGCAATCCTATATAGCAGACCCCACCATCACAAGGGACATCACAATGCTAAAGAAAAAGAGCTGCAATCCTGTACTTACCTGGGAGTAAATCCCATTGAACTCAATGGAACTTACTTTTGAGTAGATATATATAGGACTGTGCTTTAAATGAATAAATTATGCCAATTTCAAAGGAAAAGGGGCTAGTGTAAAAGCAACCAATGTTGTAGTAAGCATGTCCCCACTTTTCCAGTCATTAGGAGACATTTCTGATTGAAAAGAAAACATTCCCTTGATGGTTGTAACACAGCCCATTAAAATTAATAATTAAATTGAATGTAACAAAAGCTATTGCAGCTTTACTGCAATGTGTTCGATACACGAAACAAATTTACCTAAACTGAACTCTGGAACAATGGTTCCCAAACTTTTTAGCACTGGGGCCCACTTTTTAAAATGATACTTTATCAGGACCCACCTAGCTTTATAAGACTAAGGGCACAATCCTATGCATGTCTGTTGTGTTCAGTGGGACTTATTCCCAGGGAAGTGTGGATTGCAGCCTAAAGAACTTTCACTTTATCAGCCACTTAGGCTTCTGTTTTTTTCCTTTATAATGTGGGGGACAAACATGCTGGAGTGTTTGTTGAGCATCACATTCATCAGATTAGGACCATTCTGGAGCCTTTGCATTCCCTTTTGTAATATACTGAGGCATATTTGCCTACTCATGAGTAAATGTGCATGTTGTATTGGGCTCAATAGATTTTCCTTGTCAGTTTTGTGACCCACTGCTCTAAAACCTTAGGGCAGAAATCCAGCTAAAGCAAAGCACTTTTAAGTCATCCTATGACTAATTTTCTTACTGAAATCAGTGGGACTTAGATTTGCTGTGGCTGGGTGAAAATAACAGTTCCTCCTAACTAAGAAATGAATAAAACATAAGATCAAAAACCGGACAAAAGTGATACAAGTAATGGTTTTTAAGGAATACATTCATACCAGTAATATGGAACCTCTCTTTATAAAAATGTTAAATAGTAGCAATACAATTAGTCAGTGCATTACAAAAAGGTAATTAAAACATTTTGGATGACATAAAAAGCTGCAAGGCAAAATTATTTAATACTTAAACACCTGTCCCAAGGTTTTTTTCAAATTAACCTACAGAAACAGGTAGTGACTTTGCTCTTGCAAAACAAAGAAGAAACTCTTCGACAATATAAATTTCTCATTTCTTCTGAACAAATGGAGATACACAGCACCTGCAGCTTGGGCTCTCTTGCCACCCAGGAGCCAGGACTCACTGCTGCTGCCCCCTCATTCAATTGCAGTGATGTGATGATGTCACTGCAATTTCTTCCACCTGCCCACCCACTTCTTAAAATAGGCAAGTAGCTGAAGCAGCACATGGCCATTCCTGCTGCCCAGCCTGCTTCTCTGTCACAGGTGGACAGTTGGATGAACTTTTTCCCTGCTGCACCAAGCTGACAGCCTTCTCCACTTTAAAAAATAAAAAGGCAGAGGAAGGCAGGCAGCTTGGAGCAGCAGGGAAAGTCATGATTGCAACCACTGTTTGAGCCACCTGCCTTCTCTACATTTAAAAAACAAGCAGAGGAGGCAGGCAGGCAGGCGGCTTGGAAAGACTCTCAGAACCTTGTAGCACCACTGTGAGTTGACTAACCTCTTCTACTTTGTTTTTAAGGCAGAAAAGAAGGGTGGGTGGACCAGAGTGGTGGGGGAAAGCTCCACATCACTCTGGACCGCCCCTTCTTCCCCCCCTTAAGAAAGGGGGGAAGGAGGGTGCAAACGTGGTCGCTTTCCCCCGCTGCTCCAAGGGCAGGCTGACCACCCCTCTGCAGAGTGTGCACTGTGAGGAAGGTGCTGCAAGGGGAGGGGATGGCAGCACACATCCCCACCTGTGCTGCCTGGGAGCACTTCATCTCCCTCAAGGACACCAGTGATACACAGTACAATCCTATGTGTATTGTGTTGACCTTGAAATAATTCCCACCAAGATCATTTGTACCTTCTCCCAAGCAAATATGCAAATGACAACCTTGCAGCACAATTCTATAACTGACAGCACATGCCTTGAAGCCCATGTAGGGCTTTGAGGCCTGGAGCAAGGGTTAGGGTATGGTGTGGCCTGCCACTCCTGCTCCTTCCCGGGCTTGATCCTCCCCCGTGCTGTCCTCCCCTACCCAGAAACACTGCTTCTGGAAAATCCTCATGCCACCCTCTATCAGCTCCTACTCTGGCCAGTGCCAGACCTAGATCTGGCACCAGCAAGCTGGCACATGTTAGGCTGGCGTGGCCAGCTCTTGAGTGCAAATGTACATTATGACATGTTTGCAATACTTGGGAACCAGCGCAGGTCCCCTGCACCTGTGCAAGGCAACATTCAAATTGGGCTGTGAGATGCACTGACTGAAGAAGTTTACTTCTAATTCTTTATGCTGAGAACTTCAGATTATACCCACACAGATTAATTTACAATGCACTGAGTTATGACAAGCCCTAAACTGGTGTAAGGCAAAGGAAACTGGAGGTCTGGGAATAGTGGGGAAGGATCAGGGGAGCGGCCATATCCAATCTTTTCCTGAGCAAAGGCCTGCCTCCCACACTAGCATCTAACAAAGGCAGCACAAGACTTATAAACAAATACAGATGCATTCATATCAGTGGAGATCCCCAAATTGGGGGGGGGGGTGTGCATCAGAGGCCAGCCAGTGACTAAAGGCCCACAGACTTTCAGGGGCCCAGTTGGCTGAACACTACCACCCCTGAAGCCATCAATGCAGGCAGCAGTAGCACAAGCTGCACAACCAAGCGACTTGTGCCATGCTGTGTCCCATGCTCCCCACCTGCAATTTTGCTTCTTCAGAGGCCCGTATGATGATGCAGGGGACTCTGAAGAGGTCCATTCATGGATAGCAAAGATGGGAGAGGAGATCGCTTTCCCTGATGTAGTCAGGGAATGAAGGATGAAGAATGATCTTGAAGGCTGCCTCCTCCTCCATGCTGCCAGAGTGCTAAGGGAGTCATCCACCTCTGAAATCTGTTCACTCCATTTCCCTAGCCCAGCTGAAGAAACAGAGAGGAGTGATCTTGGAGGACCTCTCAGTACTGCTGAACTGTGTTCCTACAAGAATGGTCCAAGGGGCTGGGGGACATATGCACAGATGGAGCTCAGAATCAAGCATGGGTTAAAGGCCCTCATACTCTGACAATGCCCAAATAACTGAACCCCCATTTCTCCTGCTCTACCCATGCAGCCAAAACTGAGTATTGGATACCAATGAACTCCGCCGCCAAGATGATCAAAGTACTGGGCTACAAAACGCTAGCCTCTTGTTGAGTGGATTTAGAAGGACTTTGGGTACAAAGGACACTGGGTACAAAATAGGAGCACTTTGCTCAAACCAACTGGCCTCAGAAGAAAAACAGGAAGAACATTTTCTTGACAGAACACTTTTAGATATTCTGCCACAGGACTCCATATACAAACACCCAAACGGATGCAGGAAAGTACTCCACACAGTTTGGGGGAGGGGGGAGGGAATTCCCTGCCACAGAGAATGGCAGCTGCTGCATGTCTCCTGAGCAATATTATAACAGGCAAGACACCAATTACTGTTTCTGCCTTGCAAGATCATAGGCTGAGCATGTGAAGAACCACTGCAGAGTGTCATTGAAACTCCACTAGGCTGAGTGTTGCCTCAGTGGTGACAGTATCTTTCCCAACAGGCATTTGGGCCTGTTGAATTTGGACATGGGGGGGGGGAGAATGAGACACTAATGGTGTGTTGAAGCAATGGCACTGGAAGATAATCCAGGGGGCAGCACTTTCTCCATCATTTGCCTACTACTACCTGTTGGAATTCAAATGCAACTACACCTGCAGGACTCTCAAGGGCAGTGTACTGTCCAGTCACCTAGTACTTGGAGAATATCTAGTCCGGTTGTAGCTGCTGACCACTAGTTCTGGCTGTCCCTGTGTCTCCTGGATTTCCACAGAAAGCCCTTTGACAGGGGCAAAGGTGAGGACACCCCCAAGGTCCAGTGCAATACATGGCAAGAGGCCTCTAGAAAGACTAACACTAGTGACTCTAGTTAGCTGCACCTCTGAAGGCTTGCCATCCTTTTTGTCATTGGTGGGCTTCTGTACCCTTGCAAGTTGCTTGATAGTTATGTAAGAGTCCATGCTTAGCAGGGTGTGTGGAATGGATTAAGTGATGTCATCAAGCTATTGCTACTTGGTGCCACCAATACATGGGCAATATGGGGCATAGGCAAGAGACATTGGGATAGCTGCGCAGCAACCATGTTGCCAGAGTCTCTGCAAGTGGTCAGTATCATTGCAATGCTAACTCACTTTTCCTGCTACTATTAATGTGCTTTAAGGACATGTCCCAGGAGAGCACAGGATCTGTCTGATTTTGCTTGTCTCAGCTCCAGCATTTGGGCAGGACCATAAGATTGCTTTGCTTAACAAACAGAGAACACTGTTCCTTCAAAAGCTTCATTGGACTGCAAAATTAGAGCCATCCCCTGTTCTTAGCCTCCAGACAGACAGATTCATAGCACTGTTTAATAGTGTGTTCCAGTTGGGTTAGCTGGCTACATCCAATTGATAACCGCTTCCTGTGGGCAAGGGGAGAAAGAAAAGAAGTACATTGTTATAAACTCTCGCACTATTATCACTAGTAACAGTTTAAGAGATACTTCACACTGATTTTTTTTTGTTCATAGCAACATACTCATATTTGAAAACAAGTCCTATATTTTAGAAGCTTATTCAAAATATTCAATATGCTTTGAATCAGTACTTGCACGTCTCAGAGCCTGCTTCCAAATCAGGGCATTCCATACCCTGTACTGTGGGCCAGATCTAGTGCATGGCCAAATCTGTCCTCCAGGTGAGCGGAACACTCTGTTCTACTGGGGAGCCTCCCTACCATGCCATCAATCTCCCCCAAACTGTGCACTGGTCAGCTGCTTCTGGGGTCAGTCGTCCCAGCAGCTTTCTAGCTGGACTTCTGGGCAGACATGGCTAGTCTGTGTGCAGTGTGGAGGAGATCAGACACGGTAAGGAGATCAGAGACATGTGCAGGTTCCCCAGCAGAATGGAGCATTCCATTTGTGCCAGGGAAACCTTTCTCAGAGCACAGCAGTCTCTAGTTTGGAGATGAAGGGAGGCTGTAAATACAAAAGTGTCCCACTAATAAAGTAGGCAACAGCAGTGGAGGTACTACTGCAGAGATTGTTGCTTTGGTCTTATGGCTCTACCCTTTCCCCCAGTCACACCCTCTTAGTCCCATCTCCTCTATATACGAATCTAGGAATAGTATCTCCAAGAGTATCTATATACAAATACTATCTAGGAATAGTATCTCCAAGCATGTTCAAAATGTCATTCCCTCAACATTAAGCATGTAAATCCTATCCCCACATACTGTACTTAGAATGAAGGTGCAGAAGACCCTTCCAGAGCACAGCTTCCAAACACCCTGAGCCACAGCACAAATCTTTAAAAAAGCAAGACACGGCCATTTCTTTGAGCAACAATTTTTAGAACACAGTTCAAAATGTGTTTTGCTAACTTAAAAGTTTGCAGTGATTCACCTGTACCACTATTACCCTTCTGCCAGTGCTTCATATGTGCACACAGACACAAAGATCAAGCCGTACTGCCCATTAGTGAACTATGCAGGAGAATTCAGCAAGATGTTAATTTTATTTCAAGGAACAACTGAAATTTTATTTCAAGTTTATTTCAAGAAACAATACATATGACACATGTAGCTACACAGAAACATGCACGTTTGGGCTTACAAGAGGAGGCTCATTCCCTCAATACACACATCTGCCTTGCTGAGCTGCAAAAGTAACATTTCTCTCCATTTAATGTCTTGATTTAGCATGCCCTCCAGAGTAACATGTGAATGCTGTTCTGCTCCAGGGCAGCTGTACCAAAAGCACTAGCTATTGAATGTTTTGAGGTTGATACCAGTACAAAGACTGAAACCGAAAAGCAATCAGGCTGTTTGACAACACAGCCTAATAGGCTGCCTCTTTAAAACCATCTTGAGCAACTTCTATGCTTGCACAAGGACATGAATATTCAATGTCTTCCATGCCCAATTACAGCCTCTTTCAAATATTGAAACAGTAATTAACTGCTTGGTATCAGGAAATCAAGCAATATTTGGCAGAAGCAATGTTTTATGGACAGACTTGAAACAACACAGTGGTTCCTCATGAGATTTTGGGCACTCATTCCTAGTGAGGAGCACATGCTCTTCAAGGGGTAGGGGAGAATTGGCCCCTTTTGGACTGCTCCAATTCTGAGCCTCCAAAAGGCACTTATTTTGCAGCAGAAATAAATCAGCTCTTAAAGGGGAAGAGCAAGCCATCACATAGGACATGCTTTCTGCATAACAAAAGCATGTGAGACAGGATTATGGGCAATAAATAGCAGATATTTTTAAAATGGTTTACCTGTATAATTCCTGGGAAATGCAGTTGTAAAACTCCTCAGCAGTAAAGTTTATACTATTATTTATCTATGGAGAAAACACAAACACTGAAATGTGCAGGAAGACTTGCTAATTTTCAGGTGCTGGTATTATTGAATGGAAATTGGAAACATGGAAAATGGAAACAAAGGTTGTTTCAGGCATTGTGTTTTTCCTGACTTAATGCAGGAACTGGCAACTATGCCTGTGGGCCAAATCCAGCAAAGGTTTCTGCATCTGCCAGTCTGGAAGGCAAAACAGACAATGAAAGAGTGGCAACTGTGGCAAAACTAGCAAACAACTCTGGGAGGATTGTGATCCTGAGTCACCCACCCACCCACATTTGTTTCTCAAAATGACTGTCCAGAATCATTGCTGACCAATATTGTGCCTACCAGTGTGACTTTTGAATGATCTAGGAAAAAAAGATAACAAACCTGCTAATTGGTGCAGGATGTCTACTGAAGAGGGCAGAAAAGGCTGTCAGCGGATATGCTTATTGATGCAAACCTACACAGTTATAGTTAAACACATACAGAGCATACAGAATACTATAAGGCCCAAACCAAATTTGCAGCTCTTCTAAGGGAAAACACATTAGGGCTCCGTGCTTTTAGAAGTATAAAGTGCTCCAGAGAACAAAAACTTTGAGAACCACAGCATTAAGTCATTTCAGGTACACAGGAGTGAAAGGTATGCTGTTGGCTGTTATTAAATGTTAAAGTGGCATTTAGCTTGCTGGGTGGGGGAAACTTGCTTGTCCAGTTTGTGGGTCCTAAAACACTGGGCTGGTTCACATAACCAAGAATGATTTGCATCTGGAAGTGCTTGGGGCCATCAGGTATGTGGTTGGCAACTTTCAGTCTCAAAAGACTATGGTATAAGCCTACAGCACCCGGTATTCCCAAGCAGTCTCCCATCCAAGTACTAACCAGGCCTGACCCTGCTTAGCTTCCAAGATCAGATGAGATCAGGCATGTGCAGTTACACTTGCTGTGTGTACATGGACTGGTCCCATTACTCTGTAGCTGGGAAGAAACCAGGAATACATCTTTTGCTTGGCACCAAAAATCCTATACGGGTCCAGCCTGTATACATGGATTTTTTAAAAATGGATTTGACTGAACACAAAAGGCCACTGCAAATGAGAAGGAATGTGCTGATTCCTGGAGAAGGGGAAAAATGCATCCCTTTAAAATCAGTTTAAAAAACTGAACAGTCCTTTAACAATAGCCTCATTAATGAGAGAGAGAGGGCAGCTGGCTGACAATCCATCAATCCTTCTCTCCCCAGCAGACCCCTCCCTTCCCCCTGAGCACCTGAAAGAAAGGTGATCACTTTGCATTGGTGAAGGGAGGGGCGGAGTAAAGGGCCTTTGTAAGCGCTTGGGGGAGGACTAATTGATGATTGTCTTCTTAATGACTCATCTTACATCAACTGACAAAGGTCAGCAAAGCTGTTTTTAAATCATCAGAGCAACGAAACTTTGTTTTTTAAATTGATTTGCTATAGTGCATTTTATGCCATCCATTTGAGTGCTTGGAACGGAACCCATGCGAATAATGAGGCTCGACCTGTATTCAGTGTATGCTCTGGCTGTGCTCTCTGTAACAACACATACTCTTCCCCCCTTTTTAAACTCTAAGCAGCTCGTTTGTGACTATAAAATACATTAAAATATTAACACATAGCACAATATAAAACTGAGGTATCACAATAGGAGCCGAGCAAACAAGATGCTCGAGTGACTGAAGGCTCTTTTCTGGCATTATGATTAGCAGCACTGGAGCTGCTACAGCATGGTTCCTTCCTGTGCTACTTGGCAACACTGGAAGTCCAGGGTCAAGGGAGGGGAGTTCATGCCACAGCTCCTTCTCACACTAACTCCACTCTTTGGGGGAGCAGACCCTTTCCCTTTAATAGAAGTCTATTTTAATAGAAAAAAATAGAAGTTTTTGAAATGTCTGGTAATCAGGCCTGTCTTGGGCTCTGTATGCACCAATTCCACATCTCTGGGTTCTGAAAGTCCCTAACAATAACGATATCCTCATGAGCAAGTTAGTCAATCCAAATCGTTCATGTATAAATGCCTTCCAAGTACTTTTAAAAGATAAATTAACCCACCTCGTTATTAGTTAAAAAGCTATAGAGGGCCCAGACATCTTGAAAGCTACTGTTTGGTGTTAAAACTCTGAAAAGATAATAAAAACCACCATTAAGGATATTTTTAAAAATAACTTTTAATTGTAAATATAAAAATATATATACACTTAAATCATTGAATTACTGAATACAAAACAAACCTTATGTGTTCATAATTACAATATAAAGATCTCAGATAAACTCAATTTTTCTATAAATCTGTAATGTCATTCTTTTTTGTCCTCATTAAGTAACGCAGGGTTACTCCAAAGAACGTCCCATTGTGTTCAAAGGGCTACTCTCAGGAAAGTGTGCATAATATTGTAGCCTTAATCAGATGAGGCACTATTCAAATTCAAGTACAACAATGCATTAAAACCAGAGTCCTTGAAGATTCCCAGTGATACTTAACTGTTTGCACAGCAGATATAAACTCTTTGCCAATCCTAATACCAACAAGTTATAGACTAGAGTAGTGTTTCTCAAACTGTGGGTCAGGATTTACTAGGTGGGTCTCAAGCCAATTTCAGGTGGGTCCCTATTCATTTCAATATTTTATTTTTAATATATTTGACAATATATTAGACTTGATGCTACCATGGTATGTAACTGCATTTGGGGAAATGTCACAGATCTATACTTTTAACAGGCAACTGTTACTGAAAATGCCTTTAACAATGATAGTAAATGGGACTTACTCCTAGGTAAGTGTGGGTAGGATTGCAGCCTAGGACTGTTAAAAATTTTCCTGCTTGATGATGTCACTTCCAGTCATGACATCACTTCAAGTGGGTCCTGACAGATTCTCATTTCTAAAAAGTGGGTCCCAGTGCTAAAGGAGTGAGAACCGCTAGACTAGAGAGCCAAGTCCATTCACACATTTCTTGCTATCACTGAAATAGTCAGTAGATGGCAGCATTTAAACACCATTTATATTAAGCCCTATTGATCACACTTATGATTAAAAAACTCATTCAGTCTTAGTATCCAGTCACCAAACCAATATTATTGCTAATAACTCACTGTTCCCAAAGCCATTTTCTTTTCCCATTAGATCACAGGAAGCTACATAATCATTTAAACAAAGCTATTTAAAAAAAAAATCACATAGAAGCTGTGCCTTCCAAATGTAGGAAGTCTCTCTCTGTGACTCATCAGAATAAACTATTTTCTGAAATCTCTATGATGTTTGCTGACAGTCTAGGGATTAAGGGTTTGCTATCAGAAGGTATGCACTAAGCATCCAACCAAACCACTGATCACCAACACTCCCTCTCTTTCCTATTTTAATAGTCTTTTTTGGGACTTGGTTATACTGTGTGGTCACTTCTATTGGTGGCATTGCCAATCATGTGCTGTACTTTAAAATATACCATGCTGAATAACTATGAGCCCTCTATCTAGAATTAAGTGAAATCAATAACTACATCTCACTTACAAGAGGCCTACCATGTCCACCTGTTAAAATAAACTATCAAATCCAGAAATAAGAGCTCTCTCCACATCAAACTTTTCAATTTTCCTCTCCAGCTACCACCCTTACATTCACACCTAGAGATCATTCTGGGTGACATTCATCACCCTTCTTTGTAAAGGTTAATAGGGATATGGGTGAAACCGCTGATATATATTTCAAGAAGGCATTTGACACAGTCCTTCACCAAAGGCTCCTGAGAAAACTCAACAGTAAGGGCAAAAGAGGGCAGGTCCTTTTATGGATTAGGATTAGGAACTGGCTGAAGAACAGGAAACAGACTGGGTATAAATGGGCAATTTTTACAATGGAGAGAGGCGAAAAGTGGTGTGCCCCAAAGTCAAGTCTTGGGACCAATGCTTTTCAACTTGTTTATAAACGACTGGGAGTGGGGATAAGCAACAAGATGGCCAAGTTTGTGGATGACACTAAACTCTTCCAGGTGGTGAAATCTAGAATGGATTGTGAAGAGCTCCAGAAGAACTTCTCCAAACTGGGGCATTGGGTAGCCAGGATAGGCCAGAAAGACCTCAAGAGGGAAGACCATGGGCCGCTAGCCTACTTTGCAGAGCTTGCCTGCACATGCTGGAGCAGCCAAGAAGTAGCATGCAGTGACATCGCTAGGGGGTGCAGGCTGCACCAGGTGCGTGCATGGGGGGATGCGCACTAGTGACCAAAATCACAGTTTGCAGAAATAATACCATCATGTTATATACCATTCGATGCATAATTTACAGCTGAATGCAGTGAAAAAGCCAGAGTGAAATATCTCAATTCTAGCAAAAGTTATAACCAAAAAACCAGAAAGCAAAAATGCAACTGCCTTATGTTACAAAAAGGAACATTTCCTTAATTCAAAGAGCTAATTAGATGTGATTATGACACAAAATTGAACCAATAAGGTGTTAGTAAGGTGACATGGGGGGGTGACACCACTGCTATTTTTAAAAATACACACCATCAGGAGCCACCCAGCTTTACAAAACTAAAAAAAGAAGAAAAAGTCTTACCAGCTCAGGCCTCTTTTTACTGTACTATGGTGGGGGGGATGCCTTCTGGAGCACCTGTTCAGCGTCACGTGCATAGGATCGGGACCATTCTGGTAGCCTTGCACTCCCTTTTCATTGACCTTCCACATCAGCCAAGGCACATTTGCTTACTCATGAGTAAATGCAACATGTGGCTTAGTTTTGCTTTCCAGGGGGCTCAATACATTACTTAGCTTGGAGGGAGGGGCTTCCTTCTCATCTGTTTTGGGGGGGCTGAATTCATCAAATCAGGACTATTCTGGTGGCATTGGATTCCTCTCAGCCTGTCCTTTGCAATGGACCAAGGCAAGTTCATTTACTCATGAGTAAATGTGTAGTATCACTCAGTCACTACTTTACATAGCAGATGAGCAAAATGCATCAAACCCTATCAGCTTGGCAATTGCAGCTTTGCAACCCAATAACAATCAGGTCACGACCCACAGTTTGAGAAACATGGTGTACTTCATTCAGCTCACATATACTTACTGTCGGATTGCTACAAGAATTTCATTCACAGCTGCCATTAATTTCTCCAGACCCAAGAATGCTTCTTTGAATGAAGATATATCTTGAGTGTTGGTTCTTGCATTGATGTCCAGCTTCTCAAAAATTTCATGACTAAGAAAAAGTGGGGGATTAATTTTAGAGGCAAGAATTACATATAGATTTAGGCAGGGCAGGGGAAGAGAGGGGGGGGGAAATCCATGATATACAAGTTTTTTTCACAGTGGCTCATTGGCCCATATTGAGACAACTGAGAGGGCAATCCTATCAGAGGCTTCAGCCAGTGCAGCAGTCCTTGCCCTGGCAGAGGGTGTGGCAAACCCAGTTGTTTCAAAGAAGCAAAAGGCATGTTTGTGCACCTGGAGAGCAAGCAGTGGTGGCAAGGAGGTCTGTGCTGCCCTGTCGACACTGCACCCAGCCCGACAGCTGCCAGTAGAGGTAAGATTTGCACAGGGTAGCAGAAGTTTGGAGGAGAGGAGGGGCCATTTCAGGGCGGTGGCAGAATGGGGGCAGATCAAACCCAGGAGGGGGTGGGATTGGCGGAAGCTTCCTCTACCATATTCTGACCCCCCTCCTGGTGTTACATCGAGCTGGTTGGACTGCCATCACCTAAATAGCAGGCAGAGATCCAAGTAGCCCCATAGGGCAAGCTGTGGCATTAGCTGAGGTAAGGGGAAAAAATATCCCTTTCCCCCAAGAAGACTTCCATTCTACTCCTGAGCTGCGCTGGATGCAACGGAGGCCATGTGGCTCCCGCTGCGCCAGCACAGTTTAGGACTGGGCTGTGAGTGTCTTAATGCTAGTATTGTGCCATACCATCTATCATTTTGTAGTAACTGCTTTTTTTTGCCACCAAACCCCATGGTGGACTGAAGTCTACTACACAGATGATATTTTTAAAGTGTTCCTGAAGGACTTGCCATGCATGTTCATCATTTGTTTATTGAAGCACCTAGTATTAACATGACCACATTTCACATCACTTCAAAACAGAGTGCTTCTCTATGGAATCAGTTCAAACATTCAGCTGCCAATAAGCAAAATGCATGAATAGCTAAATCAATCCCAAAATGTATATATACAATGTATCAAAAATATAAAGCATGAACACAACATGGGTTTCCAATCAGCGACATGATCAATATGCCATCAACTCCTTGTCTAGTGTATACAAAGAGGCATGCCCAGTTTTGTTGCCCGAAATTTGTAAAATGGCCCCACCAAAACTTGCAAAGTGGGAATGACTGAGCAATGACTGCTAAGACCTAATTCAGGTGCACATAAAATGGCTCAAATTGCATTTCAATTTGACTCAGGAGGTAGTCCTGAGTCTATTTAGGACAGACTGCAAAAGTATCATAATTTCCAAAGCACTATCAGTGCACGTGATACTTTCCTGATATCAGCAAATGAAAGACACAAGAGAGATACCCCTGAAGAGCTCACCATCAAAAGTTCAGAACTGATGGCCATGGTGCAAGGCAAGGGTTTTGCACATTACTGTAATCCATGTGTGCCACAAACAGGTAACACTTCCTAGGAAAAGCAGTCAAAGAAAGGAAAAGTCCTTCTAATATTTATTACCTGAATAAGTTTATTGAGTTCCCGACATTTTCAAGGACAGACCAGATTTCCAGATGCCGATTTCCTTGGTTCAAAGGCTCTAGTGAGAATGAGTTCTCTCCTGCTGGAGTGTGTTGGGGCAAAGTTCCATCTTCCATTTTTTCACAAGCAGGACTCACTGAAGTAGACTTGAGGGCATCTGAAGAATTTTGTCCAGTATCCGACTGAATCTTCAAAAATCCAGCAAGCAAACAGGTCAGGTGTGTTAAACTACAAGCAACGAGATTTCTGAAAGAATGTCATTCTTTAAAAAAAAAAAACACCCAATACTTTATTACTGCCATAATAAAATGAATCACAGAAGATAAGGTATTTTTTCAAAAAGGTTTCATTCAATGAGTGGTTTATCACAGCTAGTTTGAATAGCGGACAAGGCACCCAGAAGAGATGAATTCTTTCATAGGCTTTTAAACAAGATATGATGGCAACTTCCTCCCCCACTTGTGGAAGGAGAAAAGGCTCTAGGAAACACCATAGTTGCCAGCAACCAAAACAGGCATTCAGAACTGGCAACAAAACAACCACAGCAAAGTTAAAGCATTCCACCCAAGAAATGTATTCAACAACATCCTGGAGGCCTGCTGCAGCAGAGCAGTGAGTATGGCCTGTTTGGCTTTATAAAACTGCTCTACCTCGTGCAAGGGGCAACAGATCAGAGGTCCTTGAAGAAAAAGCAGGAGCTGAACAAGATCTGAGGGAATAGGGGAGCATGTCACTCGTCTGCTCCATTCCTGATTTTGAATTCCCAATTGAATTGGCTTGTCTAGATGATACCAAGTTAACCGACGAAGAGCGGAACCTACATGGATTCTCCATCCCGCCACTTGAACCTAGACAGACTGACTTACTAACCAATGGACAAGATAGCTCTGTTGATAAGCAGAATAGCTGCCCTGAACAGGAAGACTGACCCTTAATCCACATCCAGCACATGGCTGGGAATTATGGAGTTTTAGAACAAGAATGCTGTACAAGGACTTTCCAGTATAGGAGCTCCTGGGGAGTTATAGGTGTCCAAAAATAGGAAAAAAGACAAAAATGGGGGGGGGGGGAGAGAATGGGGCATTCATGAAAAAAACACAAATAGATATTACTGAAAAATTAAATCTGGAATTTAAAAAGAAGTTCTTTAGTGCTCTTTACACTCTCGCATAACACCAGAACCTGGGGACATCCACTAAAATTGAGGGTTGGGAGAGTTAGGACAGACAAAAGAAAATATTTCTTTACTCAGCATGTGGTTGGTCTGTGCAACTCCTTGCCACAGGATGTGGTGACGGCATCTGGCCTGGATGCCTTTAAAAGGGGATTGGACAAGTTTCTGGAGGAAAAATCCATTACGGGTTACAAGCCATGATGTGTATGTTCAACTTCCTGATTTTAGAAATGGGCTATATCAGAATGCCAGATGCAAGGGAGGGCACCAGGATGAGGTCTCTTGTTATCTGGTGTGCTCCCTGGGGCATTTGGTGGGCCGCTGTGAGATACAGGAAGTTGGACTAGATGGGCCTATGGCCTGACCCAGTGGGGCTGTTCTTATGTTACGTTCTTAAGTCCCATAGTCCCTATTCTATAGATCAGTATTCTTTAACCTTGGGTTTGTGACTCCAATGGGGTCACAAAGCCACATTTGGGGAGTCACAGAAAGTTAGGGGAACCACAATGACTGCCAATCATGCCAAGTCACACTGTTGGGATGGCATGGTGCAATATGGGGGGATGTGGTTACATAAGGGTCAACATTTCACACATATTGACACACTGCTTGCATACATGGGATTGTTGCAGAGCCTTGCCCCACTGTTAGACTTTGCTGTCCACTGCATGCCATTCAATGTTACTGCGCAGTAGCCTGTCCAGCATATAAAAGCCAAAGGGATGCATTATCTTGATGAGCAAAAATGGTTGTCCTAAGTTCAAAAAGAGCCTTCCTCACTGTGGCCTGTGGAGGCAGGGAGTGTGCAGCGATGGGGACATGGGTTGAGTGGATTGAGTCCCAGTGGGGGGTAGGATCAACAGTGGGTCCCCAGCCTCACATTATTTATTTATTGGGGTCATGACACAAAAAAGGTTGAAGACCACTGCTATAGAAGGCGATGAAATGCAACACTCAAGCTGTCATTTTTTTAAAAAAGATTTAGATAGCAAGCACTATTTTAACAATAAATGATGACAAACAGGATGAGTAGAAGCAATATTGCAATCAAGATTCATGCACAGGCATGAGAAGAGAACTACATCTCTCAAAACTTATAATTCCTTACCTTCTCAAGAGACTCGAGCAGCTTATTAACTTGAGCCAAGGCTTGCGAAAGGACACCTTCATAGTTTGATCTTGAGCTGAACATCTCTAGCAGCATTTTTGATTCCTGGAGCACCATCTGAATTGTTGAATGGTTAAACACTGTAGCTGGGGGGGGGGGAGTTATTGAGGAAGAGAAGCAATATGAGAGAGATTAGAAAAAGACACACTGACATTCTGCATGACTTGATAATTGTTAAGCGACAATAGGCTCCCTGTTATTCTCCCATTTCCACATATGCACTTCTCAGATGCTCTGTAACCCATCCACACAAAGGGAACTCAGTGATGTCTGCACCCATCCCAACTATTTTTGATGGACTTTTAATCAACTCGATTCCCACCTCACTGCTGGATACTTAGGCTTTTCACTTGTGTTTCACCCTGTTGCCATTGATTCGGAGTCCCTGTGCACTGTTCCTGAGCACAAAAGAACATGTACTGAAGTAGAAAGGGCAAGTTCTACCTCAGCCAATGTTCAAAGAAGTACTTGATACCTACAATTCTAGTGCTAAGGTCAACTCTGGGGCTACAGTTCCAAATTATTACTATCTTGAACATAATTACATTTCAGGACATGTTACCATATCAAAAAAATTCAGGCTATTACACGAATGTTAAAGCAGGTCTCAGAAATTTGAAAGTAGTAAAATAAAGTATTAGGATGAGAACCCAGTGTAATGTAGTGGTGAATAAAGCCTCTGACTTGAGTTCAAGTCTTAGCTATGGAGACGGCCTTGAAAGAAAAGCACCATAAAAATGTGACAAATTTGATGCACCATAAACTGATATTATATTTGTCTATTTTAGACATGCAAGGTGTATAAGATTTTTTTAAGTGGAACATGAATGGTTGTTAAAACATCTGCAGGTTTTCCATTGTACAATATATTGTACAAGTGCAATAACCAAGGCTATCTCCAGGTTTAACTCAGGAATATCTATACAGAAGTTTATATCAGATGAGACAAGGTTAATTTCTATTGTTTCCACCAAGAAATCCTAGGAGATTTTAATATTTGGGGAGGACTAGGAATTGTAGCTAGTTTTTCAGGGTTACTTGCTTGTAATTAATGATATTAAATTTTAGATTTGTAGAATTATAACTTTTGAAATCAGTTTTTTTATTTTAAAATGCAGAGCCATTTTGAAAATTAATGCAACTGTTCCTACCTGTACAGAGATTTGTATATAGATAATCAATGGTTGAAAGAAGACTTCTTGATACAACCTGCCCAAAAACAGCTATCCAGTGTTTTTTGTAACACTCCAACAACTTTGTTAATGTCCATGGGGGCTTATGATACACTACCTAGAAAAGAAGTTTAAGAGTTTCACATCTCATTAGGGTATGTTTCGGGGGTCAGAGTTACAAAAATCTGATAGGTATTAAGTAATGTACCAGATTCTGTTGCTAAGACACCAGTGATTCCCCACCCAGAAAAAAAATTGCATGTCAAAACAGTACAAGCATGTTCCCTGGATAATTTAGTAGGCAATGCCTCTTCATGCATTCTTGTATATTGTAGCACGCTCTCCCTAGAACAAATGACAGCATAAAAACCTGCCTCTAGAGCAATGTTTCCCAATTTTTGGGTCAGGACTCACAAGTGGGTTGCAAACCAATTTTTGGTGGGTCGTGAAAAGTTTTTGAAATGTTTTTCAAAAAGCCCAGTTTACAAAAGAAAACCATTAGACTGAATGCTAACCTGTGGTTTGAGGTAATCTTCATACCCCCAAATTAAAAAGTACATTCTCTGATTTTCTTGAATAATTGGCATGCTGTAGATCATGTGTGAATCCTGCTTGCCTGGAAATCCCTAACTGCACATCTCCCTCTCCAGTTCAGCCTTCTGGGTAACCTAGAAAGACTGTTAAAGTTAAGGGGAACGATCCCAAGGGAGTTTCTAGGGACTGCATTTCTAGGGTGAGTCTAGCAAATGTCAACACACATAATATACAGAAGATCTGTAGCAGCCTAAACAAAATATTTCTTTCAAGATTTTTTTTGGTCTACTGCAGTGGTTCACAAACATTTTCAACTGGTGACTACTAGGCCATTGACCACGGCTCCCCGTTAAGGCTACAATCCTATACATTGTACAGGGCAGCAGGTTTTTTGCAAAGATTCTGCAGCTCCCTGGTTAGTTTCCAGGGCTCCCCAAGGAGCTGCAGCTCATAGCTTGGGAAACATTGGGTGAGCGGGTTGCAATAGATAGTCATTTTAAAAAGTGCGTCCTGTTGCTAAAACGTTTGGGAAGTACTTCTCCAGAGCCTTTTGAAGAAGCTAATTTGAAATATCTCACATTCCTAATGTCTGGAACCCTTGAGGGGTCAAGAAAATGTCTGAAGTTTTCAAGTTATTGCAAAATGTTGTGTAGGTTGGCTGATATGAAGTCAGACCGAGACTACTATGCAGGTATGGCTCTATGTGTGTCTCCATTCCACAGCATCAGGGGAAAAGTATAGAACAGACTCACTGCCTAGAACTACAGTTGAATTTAGAATCTCTATCTTTGCTACATATACACATGCATGTTAATATATAAAAGACTCATTCAATGAAATGATACAGTCCACATTTACTTCTTTTTTATACTAGAAGGTAACCACCTCTGTCCACAGGTCTCCATATGCAATTATCATTTCTGTTTGCAGTATAGAAGATAAAACTTCTCCCAAGCTTTTTTCAAGGTCAAACATAATACTTGAATCAGCAGGATTCTCCTTTGCCTTTTTGGACCTTGTACCTGTTAAGAAAGCACAAAGGATATTAAATCCTCTGTTCAGCTGGACTGATGACAAATCAAATAAGAAAAAGGAGAATAATTTAGTTACATTGGCACTTTTTTCCCAAAACGTTCTTCCTATTTTAGGAATCAGTTTTCTGTGCAGATGCTGATATAGTCTCAAACAAGCTACTACTAAGCTAAAAAGAAAATAAGCTTTACTAATTCTGATTTTTATTACCTTACACTACATGGCACATGAATCTTGCCACTGATATGAGAGACAACTTGTAGTGTTTGACGTGTAACCCAAATCAATGAACTGCGTTGGTACTGCTGCCTTCACTCTGACTCTGCCATAATGGGCCAACCCCTTGTGAGACACCTTAAGAAATTTCTGATTCACAGATGACATGAAGGCTGGGACAGTGCTATCCCAATTGTAAGAGACTAGAGAATAGAAGGGAGAGAGGCTCTTTCAGAGACCAAAGAACTAGCTCTCTGTTCCAACATAGGACTGTGCTTCAATTGCAGTAGTGATATTAAAATTATATACATGGCTGCAGATCAATTCGACCCATAGGGCTGAAGACGGCACAGTCAAACATCTGTAGTACCCGAATTGACAACTTTTAAACCACACTTGACACTAATCCAGTTTCATATTTAAAAAAACACATTGAAAGGAGGTCCCTCAACTTCCTTGATGAGTTTTCACCAATTCTAAATGATCTTTCATCCAACACATACCCACTACTGCTTGTATATTCACAACAACAAGTTGAATAATTTCAGTTCTTCCTACACTTGCTTCAGATTGAAGTGGATGAGTATATCTGTCAGAAAATTATTAGTACAGATACAGTGACAATTACTGGGCAAGGGGAAACTTTCAACCCAAAAAGCAGGTTGTCAGAAGTCAATAAAACAGGTTTGCAAACTAGTATTTCTCAATTTGAATAATCCAGCCAGTAAACGAACACAACTATTCCAAGAAAAACCAACCTTTTTGCGATTGCTGCTGGACACAGGGAGCATCTTGGCTTAACACTGTACTATTTACAGTCGCATTCTTGAGTGCAGTAACAAAGTCCGCTTTACCAAAGGCCTTTACTTCACTCACCAGGGCTTTGTTGCTCAAGTTTTTATCATCCCTATGAAAAGAAGTTTATATTACTGGAGTAAGGAGTACCACACTGCTATGTTTTCCCCTTTGACAAAACTAATCCGAAGTCTGCTACTGTCACAATTGAAAAACGAGCATGTTTTTGTGATAAGCATTATTTTTATTGCAATGTATGCTACATCATAATCATATTGCTGTTTGAGTGAGTGGATGAGTGACTTTTGCTAATAATTGTATTTACCTATACGGCAGCAATCTCCAAACTGGAGACTGCTGCTTTCTGCAAAAGATGTCCTCAGCACGAACTGAATAATCTGTTCTGCCGGGAAGCCTCTTCATTGTGCCACCAATCTTCCCCAAACTGTATGCCAGCCAGCCTGGAAATCCAAGCACAAAGCCTGCTGGGGTGATTGACCCCAGAAGCAGCTGGTCAGTGCGCAGTTTGGGGGAGATTGGTGGCATGGCAGGGAGGCTCCCCAGGGGAACAGAACATTCTGCTCACCTGGGGGATGAATTCAGCCATGCACCGAATTCAGCCTGAGGGACATGGTATGGAGAGCCCTGCTCTACAGAATAAGACCAAAGATGGAGTATGGGGACAATAAAGGAGAGACCAGTGATTATATAATCAAGAACCAACGTTCTGCAGAAGGATTTGTACAGAACTGGTACTGTAGCATACATGATAGCAGCCATGTCCTGAAGAGCAATGCCTGAACTGTATTGTTTAAACAGATAATCAAGATACAGTTGGGGTCCTTGACCAAGAACTCTGCCCAAGCAGGGAGGACAACCAAAAGTCATGCCATATCAGGTGGGGGTGAACAGTCAGGGTGCCATTGTCAGTCTGACCCAGATGTAACTTTACAGAATTGCAAACATCTATACCATCACCCTATAACACCATCTCCATGCTATCATCAAGCAGAAGCAGAAATCACTGGCTCTAGGGTTATGATGTAAAAGATATATACAGGTACGTATTGCCTAATGATGGGGATATGTTCCCAAAAAACTCATCAGGCGCATTCTTTGTTGCCTGGGTAGGGCCCCAGAATGCCTTGAGACAGCCAGGCAGCACCTCAGAATGCCTTGTAGCAGCCAGTAAAACACCAGAAAGCTTTGAGGCATCACAGGACACCTGCCACAACCCACCAAAAATTGGATCACAATCCACAGCTTGGAAACTGCAGCTCCACCATTGTATATACGGTCGGTTGTCGGTTGTTGACCAACATGTTATGTTGTGCATGCCTGTATAAGTTAGAAGCAAAGTTCATTGCATTGGAGGAGAATCATAAGTCTGCAGATCACAACTGCTATACTCCAGCTATATCACCTGAGTTACCAATTGCCCTAGCCAGGTAGCTGTGCATGCTTGTGTGAGCATGAATACTTAGCTGTAAAAAGATTATTCTTTGATTATAAAGCATTCAGTGTAAAGTCTAGAATTTTTCTGCTGCTTAGAAATAAAGCACTTTTGCATGCATTTAAGTCTTGTTTTTGTACTCTCTTCCTAAAGATTCCACAAGTTAGATCTGAGGTCTGACCACCCACAGGTTTACAGAGGTGACTCTTTCATCCTTGTGATTGGGAACAATAAGACTTTTGAACTTTGCTTGCGAAATAGCACATTGGAATTTGGACAAGATCCAAGTCATTGGACTAGAACTGACAAATTGGAGTTCCTAAGATCCTTAAAGGGACAAATTGTTACTAAGTGAATTCCCTATTAAGAGTCACCCTCTTTTTCATTTTTGACACTGTGATAAATTGCTTTGTGTCCATTTGAAGCATTTTGAAAATGGCACCTCCAGAAAGCCAACAGAAGCTGGCAAAAACCTGTTTGCCAAAGGCAGATATTTCTTTGCACTCCTGCTGAAGGGAGATAGCTTTCCAGAGAGAGAACATATATTTTGTTTAACAGCTGTTTAGACTCTCCAACTGCACCCTTTACACAGAGAAACCAGCCTGATGAGCTAATGGGCTCCAGACCAAACTAGATGCAACACTAGAGATTTGTAAACAGACACCTCTATGGGTTAAAAACAAATTTTAAAAAGGATCAGAGTCCAGAAGAGGGGGGACCTAAACTGGTTATGGGCCATGGTGTTGGGGATATAGTCCATACTTTGTTTCCCGTTGAAATAACTTCCTTAAGTTATTTGCCCTACAGGAGCAACATAAAACAGCTACGAAGTACAGAAAAGTTTATGTCACAATACAATCTTAGTTTTTAAAATTGCCACAAGACTGTTGTTTTAACTGGAATAGCTTTCGAGTAAGTTGAACATATATCCCTATACGTTTCATATACTCACAGGCAAAATTTAAAAAACGAAAGTCTTGACACCAATTCAGAGAAGAAAAACTCTATGAGAGGAATGATACAAGGAAAGGAATGATACAAAAGAACCACCACTCACTAACCAAATGGTCAGCAGAGATGGAGATGGTAGATGGTCAGCAGAGATGGAGACAAAGAATTACATCACATTACATGAGCATTCAGTTCAACTTAATTGCATACAAGAAAGTACTATCATTTTCCAGTTCTGATGAAAGTAACAGGTGACAGTTTCTTATTTCCTTTTCAGTGTTATTTTAACCCTATTACAATAGAGTTATTTAGCTCCCATGTTGAAAGCTCTAAGGCAGGAGTGCTCAACACGTCACTCGCGAGCTACCAGTAGATCGTGAGGCAAAATGAGTCGATCGCGGACCCCTTAGTCTACTCTAGTCTATAGACTAAGGGCTCCACGATCGACTCATTTTGCTTGGCTGTCAAATGGGAAGGTTGCCCCTTCCTTGCAGATGCTGAGCTTCAGCCGCCGCCACTGCGCATGCTCGGTAGCAAAGCGTTCCTATTGGCCACCCAAGCACGGTACTTTGAATAGGTACCGGGGTGGCGGCGCGGGCAGGCGGCGCAGGAGCCCATGGCCGGCGGGGATGCTCTGGTTGCTGCTGCTGCCCCACGCGGGCGCTGCCGTCCCTGCCTCGGGCGCCGGGCGCTGCGAGGCTGCGACCGGCGAGAGGGCGAGCGCCGCCGGAGGCGCCGTCGAGACCCCCTCCCTGGGGACAGGTAAGGGGAGCCCAGGAAGCGGCACGGGGCAGGGAGGGCGGTCCTGGCACGCCAGGGTGGCTGCGGCTGCAGTCCTGGCCACGCTCCTTACCTGGGAGTAGCCCCGTTGACTCGGATGGGGCTTGCTTCTGAGTAGATCTGCCTCTGAGGCTGCGGTCCTCTCCTCACTTACCCGAGAGTAAGCCCCATTGACTAGCATGGGACTTACTTCTGAGGAGACACCATAGGGTTGGGCTCTGAGGTTGCAATTCTGTCCACATTTACACAGGAGTAAGCCCCACTGACTCTAATGGGACTTACTTCTGAGTAGACATGCATAAGGTTGACCCCAACACATCTAATTCTGTTATGGCAAATGCTATTATGTTGAAATGCCAGCAAATATACTACTATGAAGCAAAAGAATTCACTGGAGGCACTGTGTATTGCTTAGCCCTGAACCAGGGAAACTGCCAATGCCTGATTTTTTATCTTTATTGATTTATTTCACTATGTAAACTGTCTTATATACTTTTCAACAAGAGTAGTTCATAAGCTGTCAGCAGCTACTGTCCGGACTATGCATCCTTGGCTGATTCACTTCAGTGCAAGCCATCAAAGTAAACTCAAGTAATTACAAAAAATGTTTATAGTTAATTATGTTGTGTTGTGCAATATTGGCTCATGCGGTTATGCAAGGTACACCAACATACATTGTACACATAAATGTTATATGTTATGATGGCACGAACATTGTAAAAAAACTCTGGTAGATCTCCGGGCCTAGCTGGGTTTCAAAGTAGCTCTCCAGCCAAAAAAGTGTGAGCAACCCTGCTCTAAGGAAAGCCTCCAAAAACATAAGATACCTTACATCACCTTTTATCTTAAAGCTAACGTCCTTCTTACTGGTTATAACTCTTATTCCAAACATAGGTCTCTATATTCTATAACAGATGATGCCAGGCTTGATTAAATGATAGCAGGCTTCTTGCAGTCACCAAGTTTAACCATAGACTCATGTCCTATATTCTGCTTGCACACATGGAAATGTGAAGGTACTTAAAAGCCTGAAGGGTTCCCTCTCACAACTGTCCCTACAGATGAGGAAGGATAAAGAGCATGGAGTTTGCCCCTCACATTTCCCTACCAGCTTGAGAAGGAGAGGGATGGTGCTGTAAACCCACCAGCTGTATCTCTTTGACAAAGGAAAGGAGTCAAGTCATTTTTACTGTTGGTTAAGGGTGGAGCCATTCTGCATCACCATCCAGCAAAACTCGAAACTGGCTACCCCCCTCCTCTGCATAAATGGACTTCTAGTTACATGTGGTTTCTCCCTGGATATTACAAATGGTTGCACCACCCTCCGAAGACAATTGGCAACTTCCTGGAGTAGTTTTACTTAATACAACTTCATCCTCAGTTAATTTGGATGGAAATTCAGAATTCATTGACACTACATAGACAGCAGTCTCCAAGGCCTTAAGAAACTCTTCCCCTGGCCATTATTTACATAGGTATATCACCGAGATGTTCTATCCTGCCATCTTTGCTTTCAAAGACAATCTCACTACCACTTTAATTTCTCTCTTCAATTGGAAAACGAACACCTAATGCTAACAGAACTTACGTCAATAATACAACTTCTGCTTGAGGAAAGAGGCTCTGGTACTGCAAGCAGCACTGCAACACACGATCGTCATTGTTCTCAACCGTGAAATCATCTGTAATTTTAAAAAAATGGTTGGTATGTTCTAAAGTAACTGCATATTGAAAGAACAACATTTATATCCAACACTAGTGAAGAAAGCAAGGAAAAAAGTGAACCGAGGAAATACCTGAGAGCTTAATAGCCACTGGCCGCTACTTGCTCATCTTCTAAGCATAGAATATATATTTAAGCAGCTCTGTATAATTAGGATGTGATCAAATTATAATTCATCCCTGGTTATCTCTCACTGAATTAAGGAGATCCCAGATTCAAAACAAAAATGACTTCCAGGATTCATTTGGTAAATTTTCCTCCCATACTAAAAAGTATAGAGAAGACAACACAAAAGTCCTACTCCTGTTTTCCCTCAAGGCCAGTAGCTCCTGAAGTGTGTGCTGCAACACCCTGGTGCGCCATGGAAAGCAACCAGGGGTGCTGCAGAAGCCTCTCATTCATTTGTGAACTGCTTCTAGTTAGCATCACAAAACGCTAAGAGGAAGTGGGTAGGAGAGCTGCAGTCAATGCAACCTTAACAAGAAGGGGTTCACAATCCCCCCATCATGCAAATTACTTCTCGGACTCTGGGTCTGGCTGCCTCCTGGGCTGCCTGCTTCCTGTCAGCATTGCATTGATTGCAGCCCTCTAAACCACTTTCACTGTGCAATGCTAAAAGGCAGTAGGCTGGAGGGCTGCAATAAACAGGACATTAATAGGAAGCGGACAGCATAGGAAATAGCAATCAGGGGGTTGCAAACAGAGACAGATATGCCATTTGTGCAATAGGAGGAATCTCCTTCCTTCCCTATATTTTCTGAGGAGAACAGGAGACCCAAATTCCATTTCCCATCATGCCGCGTCATGGGAGAGTTTTGTATACACATGTTGTTGGCAACCTTCAGTCTCAAAAGACTATGGTATCGCGCTCTGAAAGGTGGTTCTGGAACAGCGTCTAGTGTGGCTGAAAAGGCCGATTCGGGAGTGACAATCCCTTCCACACTGGGAGCAAGTGCAGTCTGTCCCTGGCCTGTCTCCCTGGCTATGGGCCTTCCTTCTTTGCCTCTTAGCCTCAGACTGTTGGCCAAGTGTCTCTTCAAACTGGGAAAGGCCATGTTGCACAGCCTGCCTCCAAGCGGACCGCTCAGAGGCCAGGGTTTCCCACTTGTTGAGGTCCACTCCTAAGGCCTTCAGATCCCTCTTGCAGATGTCCTTGTATCGCAGCTGTGGTCTACCTGTAGGGCACTTTCCTTGCACGAGTTCTCCATAGAGGAGATCCTTTGGGATCCGGCCATCATCCATTCTCACGACATGACCGAGCCAACGCAGGCGTCTCTGTTTCAGTAGTGCATACATGCTAGGGATTCCAGCACGTTCCAGGACTGTGTTGTTTGAAACTTTGTCCTGCCAGGTGATGCCGAGAATACGTCGGAGGCAGCGCATGTGGAAAGCATTCAGTTTCCTCTCCTGTTGTGAGTGAAGAGTCCATGACTCGCTGCAGTACAGAAGTGTACTCAGGACGCAAGCTCTGTAGACCTGGATCTTGGTATGTTCCGTCAGCTTCTTGTTGGACCAGACTCTCTTTGTGAGTCTGGAAAACGTGGTAGCTGCTTTACCGATGCGTTTGTTTAGCTCAGTATCGAGAGAAAGAGTGTTGGAGATCGTTGAGCCAAGGTACACAAAGTCATGGACAACCTCCAGTTCATGCGCAGAGATTGTAATGCAGGGAGGTAAGTCCACATCCTGAACCATGACCTGTGTTTTCTTCAGGCTGATTATCAGTCCAAAATCTTGGCAGGCCTTGCTAAAACGATCCATGAGCTGCTGGAGATCTTTGGCAGAGTGGGTAGTGATAGCTGCATCGTCGGCAAAGAGGAAGTCACGCAGACATTTCAGCTGGACTTTGGACTTTGCTCTCAGTCTGGAGAGGTTGAAGAGCTTTCCATGGGTATACACATACCCATAAGAAAGGGTGCCTCTGAGCATATAAAGAGTGCCTGTCTCTTACACGCATAGCCCGTTTTTAACTCCTGGATTCTGGGGAGCAATGGTCTATGGCCAGTAGATCAAGGCAGCCAAGAATCAACCAAGTTTGAGAACCACCAATATAACACAATAGGTTTTAGAGGTGTAATACTGGTAGAGAAAGAACAAGGGCTCCCTAATGAAAATATAAATATGTTCAGTTCTCTAAACAAAATAAGTTGTATGTCCACACAAGGATGTGTTGACTTTCATATTACTCAATCTATACAGCAAATTCTTGTAGAACCTATTATCTCTGTCATAGCTTACATGTTTTCTGAGACGCAAGTTGCATGGATTGTCCCCACAACTTTGAATCTTGGTTTTTCAGGCAAGTGTAGATGAAGTGAACAGCAGGAATTGCTTTTTTCCCAACATGTTGCAATATTTTCCCTCTCTTTAAGTTGTCCAGTTCTTGCAAAACCACCCAAGGAACTACAAGTACAAAACTGCCAATACCTGAACAGGAACAAAACAATATTTTCCAATTAATTTATGGTAATTCTATAAAGCACTGTATTGCTTTGATATATTAAATATAGATTCTGCTCACTTTGGGGCATTTTTATGGAGGATCACAACTACATGTCACATAAAGATTTTGTTCTGAACCTTTAAGCTTAAGTTAGAGAACTTGCACTTTCTCACTGGAAGTGCACAATTCCACCAACACTGTCACCCTGGTATAGTGAGATAAAGAATCATAGAGAGGATTGTGCTGTGAGCTTATTTGCTTTCAGGAGCCTGAAAGGGGTGCATCCAGAGGGATGACCTGAAATAATATCACTTGGAGAGATGTCTGTGAAAGAAAAATTTGCTTGATATAGAGGGGAACAACCAGAGTTAACAGATCAGTAGCATTGAAGAACCTTGCTAGGGTAACATTACATAAGAAACTTTGCCCCAGTGTAGGCCCCTGTAGAAACAATGGTTGTGGAGTTGGGTGTGGGTAAAAAACTAGGTAAAAAGAGAGGTGTAAAATCATCCAATGAAGAATTACTGTTCCAAAATATCAGTAAGTTCCCACTCCTCAAGGTGGGACCTTGACATCAAAAGGTGACATCAAAATTCTTGTTATAAAAATAACAAGCATTTCTCCCAGCAGAGGAGACCATAATCAGCAACAAGAATCAAGGACACAATGCACCACTAGCTCCTTTATCTTCCACCAGACCTGCTCCAAGGTGGCCACTTGACTTGCATGCATGTACACAAACATGAATAGAGAAAGTTGAATTAGCTATTTAGAATGTGATTGTAGATTGTTTAGATTGTAGTGGAAAATCTGAATTTTAATCATTCCAATAAATTGTACCTGCTGTATTTATTTATTTACTCACTTACTAATTTAATAAATCAAATTTGCTGCTATCTTTTACATGGTCTCTGCAACAAGAACCCTAGTTGCTGGGTTGCCTTGAGTCCAGGTGGCTTGATCACTTACCAAGTTAAATGGTCAAATCTGTGACAGTATGTCACAGAAAACAAAAGAAAAATGCAGGCAATCATACATTCAGAATTCATTCCTTCAAAGAGAGATTTCCCACCCTAAACAGAAGTCTTTGGAGAAGTACTCATGGGGGACACCCATTTATAGCAATATAAATTGGAGAAAGGAATATTAGAATGCAGTGAAGGGCTCTCACAGTATTCACCATGTGAAACTAAATATGAATGTTTATTTCAGATGCAGGTCATTATGAAAGTAATGAAGTGTCTTTAAGAGTAACCATTCTCAGTCTTTTTTTTTGGCTATGGCCCCTTAGGACCTCTTCTCAGGTTCCAGAGCCCACCTGACAAACAAGGATACAACATGAACAGATAAAACATAAAATCCCCTTCTCATAGTTTTCAGTCTGTGCCCGGGTTATAAGGTGGGGTGCTATATGGCTCCCATTGAGAAAATTATAATACAGGTGCAACCTATTAATCCACAGATTTGTTTCAACGAGAATGGGGGGGACTGGAAGTCAAACACACCTTTGTCTCCTTTGTCCTGTGCAAAGGCAGCCCAAAACACTGCAAAAAGGCTCCGCTGCACCCAGGCAGGGAAATACCCCTGGAGCCATGGAAGAGGTTCCCCTTGGGAAGGAACAGTTACACTCCTGGAGCACCTGAGGCAGCAGAGGCTGAAGAGGGGAAGGGGGGCAGGAAACCTCTGTAGCCAGAACACATGCAGCAAGGTGGAGCTCTCTCTCTCTCTCACTCACACACACACAGGGGCAGGTGTGGTAGCAACAGAGGGGATCACTTTAAAAAACCCCAGGGACTGTTTCCCAGTTTCCCCCCACCCCTTCAGACTGAGATGCTGCAGACTCTCCGTGCTCCAGCCTACAGAAACAAAACAGCCCAGCAAGCAAGTCTTCCCAGCAAGCAAAGCATGAGATTTAGGCTACAATCCTATACACGCTTTCCTGGGAGTAAGCCCCATTGACTGGAATGGGACTTACTTCTGAGTAGAAATGCATAGGACTGGACTCTTAAAAGCTCAGCATCCCACCTGTGAAAGAAGTGGGACAGGGAGGGCAACAGGGAGGGCTGAGTATGGAGCAGAGGAGGGGGAGGCAGAGGGGAGGGGATTGGTAACAGCTGCCTTAGTTTCCTTCCAGCCCCAAGTGTCAGGCTGCAGTGTATTTGCTTAACTCTATGGAATTAACTCTAAGGAATTTAGAATTAGTTTTTTCATGGAACAGAACTAACACCTATAAAAAGGCTCCACCTATATATGAATTTGGGATACTTCTTATCAGTTGCCATAAGAAGGACTTTGACCATCAGCCAGCTATGAAAAGTAGGTAGCTGAGCACTCTTCTTGAATGAGTGACAGGAATGTGAGAATAAATTCTCCCAAAAACGGTGAAGTGCCACCAACACCAGGCAATCAATTCATATTTTTCATATGTATAAAACCACACACCTGGGATATCCGTATCCTTCAAGGATTTGATGAACTCTAGATGGCTGATCATTATGTTAGTATCAATCACAATCAAAGTATTCAGGTCAGAAAGAGTTTCTGTTACAAAAGAAGAAACAGAATCACAGCAATTTAACCATTTGGATTTGTCCTTCACTTATTCTCCTTTTCAAATTTGTCCTAATAAAATAGGAAAGACAAAGGGCATGCTTGATACAGATAGGCTTACTAGCAGATATATTAGCGTCATCATCGGGAAAATCTATCTCCATGCTGGTCAGCTCTCCACAAGTCTGGACCACAGGTAAGACCATTTTTTTGTCATTACGGGCTGCATGTAAGTCTTCAACAATCTGCATCTGTGATGAACAGCAATATAAACGTGAAATGAATATGCTGTCTGACAATCTTGACTCATTAACATAGGATGTTTCATAAAACCCCCACACAATAAAAATGATGCAGATCTAACTCTAAGATGTGTCACTGTGGAGCAGCAGAACAGGCCCTGGAAGATGGTTCCTCTTTCCAGCAGAGGACAAAGATTCAACCTTCACTGGAGCAAGCAGGAGGAACAAACATAACCAGGATGCTATCCTCCACTGATGGAAAATGAGGTGAACTCTTAACTGGGCCAAAGGATCACATTCTCCTTTCCCCAGTCCTGATCGCCCCCAGCTGCCTTAACAGCAACTGAGCAATTTCACCACATACAATAACTCCAGTTATGACTGACCAGTTTAGGTCAGTTAAATCAGACTATCGCAAGCTTGACTGGAGGAAAAATCCATTATGGGTTACAAGCCATGATGTGTATGTGCAAACTCCTGATTTTAGAAATGGGCTACGTCAGATGCAGGGGAGGTCTCTTGTTATCTGGTGTGCTCCCTGGGGCATTTGGTGGGCCGCTGTGAGATACAGGAAGCTGGACTAGATGGGCATATGACCTGATCCAGTGGGGCTGTTCTTATGTTCTTATGAACCAGACAAAACCATCACCCTTACAAGCAAATGAAAACAGTTTGTATTTTGTCCTTGGTCCAAAAGATCAGAACGTACTTGTGGAAGGAATGTGCTTTCTGCTTGGGATAGAGATAAGGGTTAGCACATACCAACTCATGTAAAACATTCAAAGTGTGTGCTGAAATCTTTCTTTTGTTTAAAGCTGCTCCAGGCTGAATTAAACCATTAAAGAAGGTATGTAATCAATCATGTGATACAAGAGAGGGGTATAATTATTGGAAGAACTGTGCCTGGAATTTGTATGTGTCAAGAATCTAAGTTCCAAGAATATAAAAAACCCATCATCATTCCTGGCTAATTATCTCCTGGATGACTCTACCAACTACAAAATAGTGAGCAATCATTTGCCAATTGATTCAGGGAAACAAGATTTACTGTTCAATGACAGATTCTACATTCACATGTGTTTATTCCAACTTCTTCATCTTCAAATTACATAGAAGCTTTTCCCACTCAACCATGATTATTAAGCACTAATTGGAGTTAATTAGCCTTAGCTAAGGTTAAAATGGGTGCTTATGTAATGTAATAACATAGGTAAGGCAGGTAACATTCACACGATGGAGAAGATGGGATGAAAGAACAAATGTGCAATTCTGTGAATCAGCAGAATTACCCCCTTCCTACATCTACACTGGCCCTTGGTGTAGATCAGGGGTGTTCAAACTTTTTGGCAGGAGGGCCACATCATCTCTCTTACACTGTGTTGGGGGCCAGGAAAAAAATAATTAATTTACATTTACAATTTGAATAAGTTTACATAAATGAGTATATTAGAGATGGAACTTATATGAATGAATGAAGGTAGGTCTCACGGTAGCTTAAAGCCTATAAAAGACTTTGAGCAAAGCAAGGCCGGCCTTTCCTTTGCTGCCGCTGCCATTTCACAGATATGAAACAGCAAGCAGCACAGGAGCGCTCATCCTGCAGCTTGCGCAAGAGGTCAAATAGTTGGCCCCTGCGCTGAGAGTAGTCGCACTGGGCCAGCACAGACTCCAGCAAGTCTCCGGAGGGCCAGAGGCTCATTGGAGACTGGGGGCTCCCCATGGGCCAGATTGGGGGTCCCCAAGGGCCACAAAGGGCCCTTGGGTCGAGGTTTGGGCACCCCTGTTGTAATCAGTGTTCTTCAGCGTTGGAGTTGGGACCCCAATGAGGGCACAAAGTTTCATTTGTGGGATTGTGGTCTGGGGAGTAGTAGTGTGGGCGTCAAGAGTTAGTAGATATGACCCTCCCCTGCCAGGTGAATGGGCTCATGGAGCAAGTGTGCACAAGACGAGGCTGCTGGTGCTGCCACAGCACTCAAGCCCCTTCATCTTTGTCTGGGCTTGCCCGGCCTTACCCTTCATGCCACCCAGCACAGTATTCCCGCAGCATCCTCACCAGGCTCCCAGCCCTCTGGAGAAGCCAAGGGAGCAGGTCTGGCCATACCACATCCCGAACACAGCAGGTCAAGCAGCATGAGCAGATCAAGTCCCAGGAGGGGAGAAAGTTCAATGGTGGGTCCAGTCTCATATTTTATTTACTGGGGTTGTGGCATGAAAAAGGCTGAAGACAATTGATGTAGATACTTAAGTTTGGAACACCAGCTGTGCTTAAACTTACACATCTATGTAAGTGAGCCAAAGAATGTTATTAACTGAAGCCTACAGCACAACTAGAGATTTTTGCCATTGATGCCTCATTAGGAACCATGCTTTTAAAAGCAAGGGGAATATTTCAGGTTCCTGATCTATAGGAATAAAAACAGATTTTTTTAGGGATCTGCCTGTTCTTAACAACAGTTTTCCATTTATTTTGCTACATAAACTACTTTGCTAATTTTGTTGAAAGCATTACACAGTATAAAATATTTTTAATAATATTCTCAGAGCCAATAAAAATGGAAAAAGCAGCACTGGAATGCATCACTCGCACTTTCCAGTTAGAGTATGCTGTTGTGTAATGCTGATGAAGCTACATAGCCACCAACCTCTTGGTCTCCATCTGTATATCCAATGGCTTCACAAGCAGAAATGTGACACAGGACTTCAGGATTCTGTAAAAACAAATACCAGTGTAATACTTATAGATTTTGTTAGTATTTTTATCCTGCCTTGCCCCTCAAATTAGTAGGTACCACAGGCGACTTACAATAAATGTATTTAAATACCAGAAGTGCATGCTAAGGCTGGGGTTTTATTGGGAGCTTGAAGCAATTGTGAGAGTGCTCTCTGTTGCAACAGAAGGAACTACTGTTAAGTGGGGCAGCATGAAGAGGGAGGAACAGAAGGAAGAAGCCCAAAGGGGTTTTTCTGGTCCCTCTGAGTACTATTTTTCTAGAGCAGGGCTTCTCAGACTTTGAGGGAGCTTTACTCCCTCAGTAAGTTCTTGCAGGGAAGGGGCTAGGGCAGCGACGCAATCCCCAGCAACCCTGCCTGCCTTGCCTTTTGCCTTTTAGAGAAAGGGGGTTGGGCCACAATCCTATCCACACTTACCTGGGAGTAAGCCCCATTGATTAAAATGAAGCTTACTTCTGAGTAGACTTGGATTGGGCTTCTGGTCGCACTCTATTTTCTTAAATACATGAGCAGGCAATTGGCACTTCTCCCCCACGCCACCCCCTCCTATAGGCACATTCCCCCCCAGTCTCATAATTGCAGTTAGCACCTCTCTTACTGTCCCTCCCCACCTTCCCAAAGTCTAGAAACACTTGCCTCAGATCCTCCCTCCCCTCCACTCCAGCTGAATCCTGCAGTTGTTTCAATCATGTCTCCTCTTTGCCCCTCACCCCACATCTCTCCACTATGTGCTTAATCTGACCTCTCTTTGCCAGCACTTCCTGGTATAACATTTTCATAACATTTTTCCTCCTTTCCAGAATCATATATACTTTTCTCTCCAAGCTTCTTGTGAGTTTCTTTGTCATGTAATGATTTAATTGTACTAATTATATTAATTAAAAATTAATTGTTATGCAGTGATTTAATGTAAACAAAAAACAGGTAGTGTGCCTTGACAATTTTAGAGTCTTGTCAGTGTGCCATGAGCTGAAAAAGGTTGAAAGTGGCTGCATTAGGCATTTGTATCCTATGTCATAAGTAGCTTCTTGTTCTGAGCACCTATTGAAAGCTTTACCTCCCCCTTTTATTTTTTTTCTCCACTTTATAAATAATTCAATACCACATGCTAGACTATTTATTAGCCTTAGATGAAGTGCCCTCAGTAAATGCTGGTCCTGGTTCATGTCCCCCTGGGCTTACTGGACAGCAGCAAGAGAAGCAGTGCAGCGGTGAGACAAGGGGTGGGAAGCAGGAAGCAAGAGCTCCCTGGGCTGATCCACAATCACCTGCTGATGGAGGAGAGGCAGGGAAAGTACCAAGTGGCCAGGAGAATGGGAGAGGAAAAGGGGAGCCAGATGCAGCAGTGGGGCCCCCAATGTTTGCCTGATATCTGCACAAAAGATTTATATGAACCACCACTATTAGCACTTCACAAAGCAAAACAGCAACCCCATTTCTCGTGGTAATTTCTTTACCTGACCTACGTGAAATTTTACAGGAGCGAATTTCTTTCTCTGGGTCTGTGAATTACCAAAATGTTTGGTAGAATCAGGACGCTGCTGTTCCTTCTGTTTAGGACACTTCCAAAGTTCAAATAGTTCAGGCAAGTGACCCGAGGGGGCACACGGCATCTCTCTGTCACTTTTATGAGGTAATTTTGAAGACGTGCACTCAGCTTTTTTAAGATCATCTTCTTGGCAAGCCTGAGTGTGCAAGTTAGGACCTACAGAGTTATCAGAGACTGAAAAGGAGGGATATGGCTTCTTAAAAGTGTTCTGTTTTCTGCTGAATTCATAGGTTTGGGAATAATTTGTCCTGAGGGAAGAACATTTTGTAGAAAGTATTCTTTCCTTGAAGTCCTCTAGCACACTGCTTTCTTTTAATTTGGTGCATTCCACGTTGGCTGTCTTCTCCTTCTTTTCACTACTGTTCCGGATTCTCAAATCCTGTAAACTCCTTTTCCTTCTTTTAACATCAGGCTTGCCACACACATCTGAGTCTTCCTTGCTAGGGAAAGTTGCTGCAGAATTCAAATTTCTTCTTTCTCCACAGCGATTAGCCATATTTTTAAAATGCATAGTGATCTTTTCTCGCTGATCAGCAGGCTTCAACATGCGACAGGTGTATTTGGTACTTTTCAGAGTATCTTTTTGGAAACTTTTTGTAGTATCTTTGAGGTCCAAGCTCCATTTTGTTGTCGTCACTCCTATACTATCATCCAAGCTGAAGAAGCATAATAGAGAGAAAAATTACAAACAAATTTGACAACAGGTATTATAAACAGAGACACCTACAACAAAATGTAGCAGTTCCCAACTGGGAATTAGGATAGGCTCAACCAGGCTAATTCACTCTCGTAAGAAAATAAGAAGAGCCCCACTGGATCAGGCCAAAGGCACATCTAGTCCAGCTTCCTGTATCTCACAGTGGCCCACCAAATGCTTCAGGGAACACACTAGATGACAGACACAACCTGCGTCCTGATGCCCTCCCCTGCATCGAGCCATTAGAGGAGGCCTACCTCTACCTTGCACATACCTACCATGACTTGTAACCCGTGATGAATTTTTCCTCCAGAAATTTGTCCAATCCCCTCTTAAAGGCATCTAGGCAAGATGCCATCACTACTTCCTGTGGCAAGGAGTTCCACAGACTAATTACTCCTTGGTCCATCTCCATGTTCTCCTGTTTCTCCACCTCCCATTGACACCTCAATGTATGAGGAGCACTGAACACACTCAGCCCACATCAGGAGGAGGGGTGTTCTTTTCATTTAGCAATCTACTTAATCTGCATAACTAGGGAATACGTACCACTGCCTAGTGAGCGGGTGAATCTGTTTTGCATCTGAAGTGTTCATTGGGATCATCTGAGTTCACTATTAGTATGATACATTATGATGGTTATATTTAGCATTTGTATCATGCTGTTATTGTGATGTAATCCATACAACAAGTGTGTAAGGCAAGGATTATTACCCCAGTTTTGCTGAGAGGGAGTGGTTTGCCAAAAGCCACTTAATGAGTTCATAGCAAAAGTGGGATTTGACTTGGGAAATCCTGATTCATAGCTCAGTCTCTTAGTCACTACACTACTGCACCAGCTTGGAACAAGTCTAGAGTTTTGGAATTTTAGTTATGTTCATCGGAAAAATGTTGGAGAAGAACACTGATTCCCTTATCAGATTATTATGGGAACTGTATACTTAGAAAAAGTTTAAACGATTTCGGCTCTGTTCAAGTAGACAGACTCGCTTCTACCAGCTCTAGATGCATTGCAACAAACTAGTAGCTCTGGATAACAATGCTCATCCACATGCATTTCAAATGGTGCAGCAAGACAGTCTGTGTTCAGCTTGTGCCACTGTTTGTGACAATGTGAGCAGGATGTGCACTGTAGCACAGGTACGGATGCGCACTCAGAAGCATCTTTCCACTCCCCTCTCTCTCTTGCAGATCAGGACAAAGAAGCAATATAATGACAGATACAACAAATGAAGAACACTCACAATTTTAAGAATGAAAGCAAGTGGAACTATGGATAACCCCTGCTAATTGGGTAAGAGGCACTTTTTCAAGTGGGTGCTCCTTTTTTAGCAGGGGGAGAGTAATTGGCCCACCTCACCCCAGCACTGTCTGTTCTAGTGGTTGTCTGCTGGTGTTCTCTTGCATCTTTTTAGACTGTGAGCCCTTTTGGGACAGGGAGCCATTAGTTATTTGATTTTTCTCTGTAAACCGCTTTGTGAACTTTTAGTTGAAAAGCGGTATATAAATACTGTTCATCATCATCATACAATTGCTTGTAATTTAGGGTAACAATATAAGTGAAGTTATCAACAAACCAAGTAATGAAAGGAAGTTAGCATTATAAACAGTCTTAAAATTTGGGGCCAAACCCAGAAAATAAAGGTTAACTTTCTTTAAAGCAAACTCCTAAGAAATATAGTGCATGCTGAAAGGGACACATCTCAGAAACTTCTGCTATTGCAACTTCCTGAGTCAAAAAGAATTGTCTCATGTGTCCAGGAGAAAGCTACATTCACTCCATAGGGTTGCATAACATCAGCACTTCCAGGACAAACACAATGGCTATCAGTTTGTTTCTGGGCACAATTAAAGGTGTTTGAGTCCAAAACTAGGGTCCCAACCACATTGGGACACAGCAAGAAGCTTTGGCTGCCAATTCACAGCTCCACAACTGAGATCAAACCTATGAGGGAGTGGCCGCCTAGGGTTGGTCGGGGTTACTCCATGAAGAAAAGTGGTCTCTTATTTCCCTGTTAGAAAGAACTCAAGCCCAGTCAGTGCCAAGGAATACTAGTCACTTTATTGACAGTAAAAAGACACGCTGTCTTAGGGCCCAATCCTATCCAATTTTCCAGCACTGGTGCAGCTGCAATGCAGCCCCAAGGTAAGGGAACAAATGTGACTCTGTGACTGCTGCCCCACCACAAGATCCAGTGCATGCCCCATTGGCATAGCTGCACTGGCAATGAAAAATTGGATAGGATTGGGCCCTTACTTGGTTTAATCAAGCAAGCTAAGTTTTCACTTACTCATAATACACTCTCCCATACCCACCAAGCTAGCCAGCCAATGCATGTGTAATGGAGTTGTTGCCTTGGGCCAGGAGAGAGCCAGTTGATCACTATTTTTAGTTAATTGGGGGCTTAAGGAGCCCTGCAGAGGCTAGCCCAGGGATCAGAGCCCCTCCCAAGAGAGATCAGGTTGATGGAACTAGAGGAGCCAACAAGAGACATAAAAAAAGTTTAAAATCCCTGACTCTTAATTGTTGCCCTGGGACAGGAGAGAGCCAGTTGTTTTGAGTTCTCTGCCAGGTTCCTTCAGCACCTTGTCTTTTAAATCCCCAGGGAGGTATCCTTTACTATTCAAGATACCTCCCTGGGGATTTAAAAGACAAGGTGCTGAAGGAACCTGGCAGAGAACTCAAAACAACTGGCTCTCTCCTGTCGCAGGGCAACAATTAAGAGTCAGGGAATTTAAACTTTTTTTTATGTTATGCCCCAGAACTCTATGTGCAATTCATTCTTTAAATCAGCGGTTCCCAAACTGCTGGGGTCACAACAACCCAAATATGGTCCCGGCATTCTTCTTTTGTGGCAGTCTCTACTTCCCAGCTCTCCCAGGCACTACCATCTTGGATTGCATGAGTTCATACATGATTCAAGATGGTGGCACCTGTGAGAGCCAGGAAGAAAAGGCTACCAGGGACATCTTGCAGCATCCCTCAGGAGCTATAGCAAACAGTTTGGGAACCACTGCTTTAAATGTTTACATTGAAAAACTAACAGTTTAGGTTTGTGGATCCTTAAGTATTTTCCTTTAACAAAATCATTGCTATCTTTAAAAATAAGTACGCTTAAGGCCCAATCCTCTCCAACTTTACAGAGCTGATGCAGCTGCAATGCATACCCAAGTAAGGAAACAAGTGTTCCCTAACCTTGAGGAAGCCTTTGTGACTGCCTCCCCCACTGCAGAATTTAGTGCACACATCATTGGTACAGCTGCATTGGTGCTGGAAAGTTGGATAGGATTGGACCCTTAAAGGTAAAAAGACAATTTACCTTTGACTCACTGACTGATCCTTTGTAGTGGGTGTCCCAATTTCTGGCTCTTTGAAGTCCTAAAACAAATCAAGAAAGATGGGTTTTATGATTACCAGTCTCCAAAACAGAGCAGCCTTCCTAACATTCACAGTAGCTGCAATAACCCAGCACAGTGTCATGGCTACTATATTGCACTAATTCTGCACTATTTCATTCTGTACTACTGTTACCTCTAGGATCCTCATATTGGTGTTGACATTTCCCATTCCTGCAAGTGTCAGCTGAAGCTTCAGAGCTAATGGGTCCCGTCCCCCCATTCACAGGCCCTCTTTCATTCTCTGTCCCCCACCTTTGCCTTGTCTCTGTCATTCCCTCACTCAAAGGACAACGAGAAGCAGAGAGAATCAGCACTGAAGCTCTCGGAAGAAAAGTTTAGAGAGGGAAAGAAATCAACATTTGAAACTCAGAACTTACACTTATGTGACCCCCATTTTTAGTTTTTGCTATCATTAAAGATGAAATATATCATTCTGAATCTTTATTCAAAAATTATTCAAATCTTTACTCAAAGATTCACTTTTGGTAAGCAATTGTCATCAGTGGTGTCATTAGGGTTTGTGTCACCCAATGCAGGAGACCAGCGTGTCACCCCCATGCAATGGGCAGGGCAACACTCCAGGTGGTGGGTGTGGTGATCTACCATCGCCCCGCCCCACTGGTTTTTTGGCTGTACCTTTTGGTAGAATAAAGATATTTCAACGCAGTTTGTTTCATTGCATTCTGCATGAAATCACACATTGATTGATATATAACATGATGATATTATTTTTACAAACTGTAATTTTAGTGATTTTGGTCACTAGTGGTGTCAAAGCCCCCCCCCCCCCATATCAACTTACTAACACCTTATTGGAGCTGTTCTCAAACTTTTAGCACTGGGATCCACTTTTTAGAACAACAGTCTGTCCAGGACCCAACATAAAGCAAATTAAAATAAATAATTATAATTAAATTAAAGTAAAACAAATGATTAAATAAGGGGAAGCCAGCCCTGTTCCACCAAGTGAATTTTCTCTGTAGCCTGCCTACAATAAACCCTCCCCCCCCCCAAAAAAAAAGAATCAGTAAGATTTTCACCCCTACCCAGTACCCAGTTCAATTTAAGTTCTTATATTTCAAGCATATCACTATCAGGACCCACATGGCTTTACAAGTCTGAGAGCCCAAGCCTATGTCTGTCTACTCAGAAGTAAGTTCCATTATAGTCTGTGTGGCTTATTCCCAGGAAAGTGTAGATAGGATTGCAGCCTAAAACAGAAAAAAATTCACCTTACCCTGTCAAGCCTCTGTTTCATTCTTTTTAAGGGGAGGGGCTGCCTTCTGGAGCATTTGCTGAGCTCCAGCTGCATCAAATCAGGACCATTTTGGTGGGCTCACATTTCCCTTTGCCTGACCTGCCCAGGAGCCAAGGTACGTTTGCTTACTCATGAGTAAATGCAACCAAGTGGCTTCATTTCGCTTTCCATAGGGCTCAATACATTCAACAGCTTGGAGGGAGGGACCTCATTCTCAGGTGTTTTTGGGGGGCTACATTCATTGGATCAGGACCATTCTTGTGTTGTTGGATTCCTCTCAGCCTGCCCTTTCTGACAGACTAAGGCAAGTTTGCCTACTCGTGAGTAAACACACGATACAGCTCAGTATAACTTTCCATTGGACTCCGTGCATTTTTTGTTTTCCGGTTTTTTGGCCATAACTTTTGATAGAAAGGAGATATTTCACTTCTGTTTTTTTCCATTGTATTCTGCTGGAAATTCAGCATCCAACAGTATATAAGATGATGGGGTTACTCCTAACCACCAGAATTTTATCACGTCACCCCCAGTGCACATAACCCCCCTTGCGTGTCACCTTAGCGACGCCACTGATTGTCATTTGATGCTTACATTATGCCTTTTGCCTCAGAAGACATACATAATACAAAACAATAACTCAAGGAATGTACAAGAGTTGTTTTGAATACTGGTAATATGTATAGATAATATTGTCAGTGATTGAATCTGTTCCATATATGATGTCATACTAGCCAGTATTACTCATTCCTTCTCCAATCTCATTTTCAGTTAATATTCTCACATCGTACTTTCCTACCTTACTATCCAAAGTATTATCCTTTTTCTTGGAATGTTTTTTGTGTTTTTTAGACATTTTTAAACCTAAAAAGAAGAAGAAATCTTAGAATGTCATTTACAGTTATTTCCAGGAAGGAGGTATTTAAACAACTTGCTAGATACAATACAACCTTTAATTACTCAAATGCAGTTTCTATTGTTGTTTTTTAATTTAAAGTAACAAAATCAGTTCCACAACATTTTTGAGTGCAAAAGAAGTCAGAGAGAAACTAAAATCAATAAAAAAATTTCCCTTGAATCAATGCGAAAGCAACAGAAAATTCTCATATATTCATTCAAACTATCAAAACATTTCAAGATAAGTTCTACTGCTTTTTCAAGTCTTACCATTCTGGCCATTGAGCATCAACACCCCCTGGTCACAAATTGTCTATAACAATGTTTAAAACCAGTCAAAAAAGGACTGGACAAGCTCAACTCTTAATTTTCTAGGCAAACCTGATTCTTGCTTTCCCCTTAGTTCTCTCTTGTATCTATAGTAAGGTAGTAATCAACTTGGGCTGTATTAGCACTGTCAGTTTTCATAGGTCTACCCCCACCCCAAACTGTTTGTTAAAGTCTAACCATTTTCTCATCTGGGGTACCATTTCAGGAACAAAAGGATTTACAAAAGGATTCAAAAGCCTGTTCTTGGAAATAAGATTACAATGGCAAACACAGTACCTCACCAAGGGTGTCATATAAGGTTTCTTGAAGATTTACTGTTAGTTCAAAAGCTTATTTTGAATATATTCAAGGCTAAATATGTGAATTTATTCAAGGCTAAGATATATTCAAGGCTAAAGTGCAAGAGCCAACAGTCAGGATGATGTCTACACTATGAAGGGAAACACCTGGAGAAATGGAAGTTCTCATGGAATAACACTTATAAAAATCTCATTGAAAGATGGATTTATGTTTAGCCTACCTATGTAAACCACCTTGAGTCTATTGAGAAAGGTACTATATAAATATTGTAATAAATGCTACAAAAAAGCTGTATATTTTAAGATGGGCAATGGGAGATATTGTGGTGGAGGTAGAGAAGGCCGTTACAGGAGGAGGAGGAGGGCAGGTCATAGGAAGACCAGCCTCTTTCTGGCCCTTCCTCCTTGCCTGGGGCCCTGGATTACTCTAGTGCAGGGGTGCTCACACTTTTTTGACTCAAGAGCTACTTTGAAACCCAGCAAGGCCCGGAGATCTACCAGGGGGGAAGGAAGCGTCTGACAGACACCCCCTTTAATGTATGGAGCCCCTGCTGGAGTCCAGTCAGTTTTGTCAGTTTTGTTGCTGCATGCCTGAAGAGCAGCTAAAGTGTCAGTTTCAGTGTCAGTTTAGTGTCAGTTAAATATGTCAGTTTCGTCTAGTCACTAGACAAAACTGACATATTAACAGTTTGGAGAGACAGGGCTCCACGATCTACTCATTTTGCCTCACGATCTACCGGTAGATCGCGATCCACCTATTGAGCACCCCTGCTCTAGTGGCTGCCCTGCAGGCTTAAAGCTACTGCTGCTGAATGCCAGGTGAATAATAAGATTAGCCTAATCTACAATTTAATCCAGAAGGAAGAATGGTGACCTGGCCTGTATCATGGAGACGTGGTTGTGCAAGGCTGGGGGGGTGGTCAGCTAGAGATGGGTATTTAAGTCAGGTGACTCAAGTCCAAGTCGCAAAAAGAATGTGTTTTTGCTGACTCCTGTACACTTGAGTCACCTGTGCTGATGATTCCGGCACTAACTGAAGCATGAGGCCACTTGACTTGGCACTGATTCCCCAAGCATGCGCATTAGAGTCTGTCTGTGCTTACTTACTTTTTCTGCAGCATGAAAGATCTTGAGGGGCCATCATTCAGACCAGGAGAGCAGCAGGGAAGTTCCAGCCAGGATGTAGGGAAGAGTTAATGTTTTGCTTTTGCATCAAGGGGGAGGGGGTAGAGATACAGGAGGCTGGACTAGATGGGCTTTTGGTCTGATCCAGCCAGGCTTTTTTATGTTCTTATGCTATGAAGTTATTGTCACTCAGGCCGCAATCCTTTTCATACTTGCATAGGAGTAAGCACATTGACTATAATGGGACTTACCTCTGAACAGACATGCATAGGATTGGGCTGTCAGGCAAGAGCAGGGGTGGGCAAATTTTCAACTTTAGGGATCCTGACCTTTAACAATTGAATAGAAGATGGAATTTCAGCAGGTGCAGGTTGTCATCACACAAATTAAAATTCTCTCTCCTACACAATCATTAAAAGTCCAGGATCCCTAAAGTTGAAAGTTTGGCCACCCCTGGGCAAGTGTAAGAGAGTACAGGGTGCTGGAAGAAGGCAGCCCTGATCGACTCTCACTTTTCACATTCTCAGAGCTATTACCATAAATAAATAAATATTCCATAGGCTCAATGACATTTGCTTTGAGGGCAAGGCCATTAAGCCATTTCTGCCCAACGTTGCATATGCTTAAGGGGGATCAAAATTATGCACCTGTGGGCTAGGCAGAAATGGGTTAATGCAAGATGGTGTAGTGGTTTCGAAGGAGGACTTCAACCTGAAAGATCCAGGTTCGAATCCTCCCTCAGCCATGAAGCTTCCTGGGTGACCTTGGGCCAGTCACATTCTCCCAGCCTCACCTACCTCACAGGGTTGTTGTGAGGACAAAAGGAGGGTAGCAGCTGTGTACACGGCCCTGAGCTCTTTGGAGGAAGGGCAGTGTGAAAAATAAATAAAATGTTGCTGTTTTTCATTCTAAAATCCAACAGAAGAAACCAAGTTCACTCAGTGTGAAGTCCTACCCACATTAGCACCTTCTCTGTGGGTCCCCAACAAAGCCATTTCCCCCAGGAAAGGTCCTTGCCGAGCCCCAGAGTCCCAACCCCCCAAGCCCCCCCAGGCACTGACCTCCCCAAAGGGGCGCCTTCCCTTCAGCCCGTTCTGCTCCCGCCCCCCTCTCCAGAGCACCTGTCGCATCACAAGGAAAGTCTCAGGTGGTGGGTTGGAATAACGACCAAGAATCTACCCCGAGATGCATGCTGGGTCCTGTAGTTTTCTCCCCCTCTCAGCTTAGAACGCTTAGAATGTTTCGCAAAGGTTCCAACAAACAAGCACCATCCCTTCCGCGCGCCCCTCCCCCCCGCAGGGGCCATGGAAGAAACAACAGGGGCTTACAACGCTGGACTTGCAATGCAACCCCATGCATGTTTCCAGGAAATAGGTTGCAATGCTATGCACACTTACCTGAGAGTAAGCTCCGCTGACTATAACAGGGCTGAGTAGGCATGCATAGGATTGGGCTTTAAATTCCCAGGGATCTGATGGGGCTTAAAACGCAACTCTATGCTTGAATTCTTAGAAGCCCCATAAGAGTTCCAGGAAAATGTGCATAAGATCGCAGCCTTGGCAGGCTGGCAGCCCAATCCTAGGCATGTCTACTCAGAAGTAAGTCCCATTAGAGTCAATAGGGCAAAGGGTGGGTAGGATAGCAGCCTAGGTACACAGCAATCCTGAAAACACTTACTTACAGGGGGATAAGCCCTATCGAGCAGAGTGATTTCCAAATAAACCTTCGTAGGCTTGTAAAGTAAGAAAAACAAGGAGAAAAATAATGTAAACTACTCTGATGATCCCATCACACCGAGTTATAGTTAGGGTGACCAAATACAGAGGGGGAGAGACAGAAGAGGGAATTCTAGCTCCACTCCTATCCACACTTTCCTGGGAGCAAATTCCATTGAACACAATGGGACTTACTTCCAAGAAGACCTGCCTAGGATTGGGCTGTTGGACTGCAAACTGAGCCACATTTTCCTGGAAGTAAGTCTCATTGAACACAATAGGACTCGCATCTGAGTAGACATGCCAAGGATTGTGCTGTGAGGCAGGTGCAGCTTCTCAAACCCTTCCATGTTGTTGCCCAAACTCCGTCTTCTTTACAGTGGTGCACAGCTCCATCCTATGCATGTCTACTCAAAAGTAAGTTCCATTAGAGTCAATAGGGCTTACTCCCAGGAAAGTATGGATAGGATTGGGCTGTAAAGATATGCCCCTGTCTGTCCCTCTTTGGTTCCGGTCTCCCAATACATTGGAACAGTAACTGCAGCTGCTGCTGTGAGCCTCCCTGGAGGCCCGTATGGGAGCAGAAGGGCAAGACAAAAACGTTGACCATACCTGGCTCTTGCATAGACTTTTCGGAAGGATTTTTAAAAACAAGCCCTCGACCTCTTCCTGGCCACGTTCAGCCTCGCAGCTTCCTTGCGCGCTGCATCCTGGGTACTGTAGTTGTGAGTCTGGCTTTGCATCCTGGGTAGTGTAGTCCTCGAGTGCCATTGCATCCTGGGTAGTGTAGTTCTCGAGTGCCCGAGGCCCTTCGAGGCGAGTAGCGCCTTAGTGTCCTATCAGTGTTTTGAGGCTGGCAGAGCCGCGCTGAGCGACGAACGCTGCGGCAGGGGCGCCGCTTGACGTGAGGAACATGGCGGCCCAGGAGGCGACACCGCCGCCCCCCTGCGAAGACGAAGAGACCCAGGAACTCAGTAAGGACGGGGAGGGCTGGCAGGACTTGGCGGCCGGGGGAGCCTTTGGCACGGGCTGCGTTTGCGCCGGGCCTGCCTCAGCTTCTCCTTCTGCCCCTCCGAAGGAAGCGTTTCCATGGGGCCTCAAGAGCCCCATCCTATGCATGCCTACTCAGAAGTAAGTCCTGCTGTAGTGAATGGGCCTTACTCCCAGGTAAACATGAATGGGATTGCGGCCTAAGCCCCTCAGCGGTTTCCAAACTTCAGGTAGATGAGGGGGGCAGACTTTGGGGTCTTGAACTTAGAACTGTGTGCACACATCTCACCCTTAGTGCCTGATGACATTAATTCCTAAGATGCATGAAGAATGACACAGTACTGCCAGCAAGTGGTACCTAAGTAGTCACTACTCAGTTTGTGTCTCTTGGTTGGTGGAGGCGAGCCTAGCCTGGAGCAGTGAACTCTCACAGAGATGCAGCTGGAAAATTCCCTTTGAGGGAATAACATTCCCCATCTCTGCGGTTGTGGTTTCTGCATGAACCAATTGTGCTGTTACTGTGCTTGCTCTCAGCAGAAGTTGATGGGGAAGGCAAAGCCAGAGCAGGGAATCATGCAGAGAGGCAGTAGGAGCTTCCTCTTATGAATGGAATGGTGACTTTGGCATCACAAGAATTTCTAATTTATTTAAACCATTTCTGCCCAACATTGCATATATGCAACAGGGATCAAATGTGTGCAGCTGTGGGCTTGGCAAAACATGATTAGAAGTGTTTGGAAACTATATTATTTTACTCAGAAGTAAGCCCATTGTGTTCAGTAAGACTTGGACTGTAATCATATCTTATTCGACAGAAACAAACAACTCTAAACATGATGCATCCTCATCTCTCTCAGGGCACATAGTTTTGGACTAATACTCTCAGTTGAGAGCTGGTGCAATATAGCAGATAGAGTGAGACTAGGATTCAGTTCAATTCCCTCTCAGCTACAATGTCTCAGGGTGAATCTTTCAGCCTAGCTCCACTGTGTAGTGCAGATGATAAAAATGGGTATGGAGAGAAGTATGTATGCTGCCCTGAGCTCCTTGGAAAGAAGGCAAAATTAAAATACAGGAATATATATTTTGAAGAATGTGAGGTGGGGAACCCCCCCAAAATGAAGACAAGACAAAAGGAAAATCTCAGACTGATATTGAGAGAAAAAATAAAATTCCGACATAACTAAAAAAAAAAAATCAAAGGGATCCCAATATGAGTTCATTCGCAGACAACTGTAGTGATGAAAAATATTGTAACACTAAGTATAGAATAAAAGAAGGCACCATTGAAAGTGTATTCTTTATAAACAGTGAAGAGTCTTGTAGTACTGTTAAAGACTATTACATTTATATCACCCTCACAGCTTCGCTCTGCACTGCATAGTTTATCAGATGTGCAAAGTGAAACTACGTTAAATTTCATGCACAAAAGCATATGGAGAAATAAATGTACAGTTAGTTCTAGATATCCGTGGGGATTAGGTGTCTGGAAAACCCAGTGGATACCTAATCGAAGGATGCAGAAAGGCTGCATTCTTTTTTTAGCTTCTAGTGCTAGAAGCGATAGAAAGCTTTTTTTAAGGTTCTAGCACACTAGGGTCACATTCTTTTTTCAGATGCTAGTGTGCTAGCCACACTAGAATTTTGAAAAGCAAGTTCAGAGCTAGAAAAGATGGCTGCCTCCTTGCAGATGTCACTTCTGCTTATTTTCTATTTAAAAGACTACAAGAACATGGTGACCTCTGAGGGGGCAGGGCCAGAGGCATTGCTTTTCAGTCTAGCACATCTCTTGCTATAGTTCTTAACCTTTCTTGTCCTAATTTCTGTACAGTATTTGTTAGGTGGGGCAGCACAAAATAATAATTTAAACTGCAGAGTTTGTTCTCCCTAAAGTGATGAACAAGCATATAATATTAACTTTTTCTTCTCTAATATTCCATGTAACTTTTATTTCTGTTTTGCTTGTTTGCCTTAAGGTACTAGGGCAAAATATTAATTGCAAACATGTCACACTGAGGTTACCTTGCTCTTCTACAGGAAAAACAACTATTTAACCTCTCTTGTACAACACTGTACAAGGAGTGCTCATAGAGGGGCCATTTGTAGCACACTGGTTGAATGTACTTGTCGTAAGAGGCGACTAAACAGCCACCGGGTAGATGGGACTCGTCAGCCTAGGAAGGCAGCTCATCTAAGAGAAGGAAACTCTGACCTCAAACCTCCACTGCCTTGTGGCTACATCCAGTTGTGGAAAAGGCTTCAGGAGTCAACCTCGAGGCAAAATCAGGAGCCGGAGTCCCTTAGGCAGTTCATGGCTGAACACAGTCACGTTCTGGCAACTCCTGCGACGCCGCTGGAACCAACCGTATTGGCTTCTGCCTTTCCATTGGACCATTCCAGCGACGTGGAGAGGGGGGATTTGCTGCATGGGTAACAGCCTATCCTCCATACCTTCTTTACCCAGGCTTCGCGCACTGGAGAGGACACTCCAACTTCGCCATATGGCGTCGGCACAACACGGGAAGCAGCAGTTTACTGGTTATAAGTCTTTGCTCGATTGGCGTAGAGCATGACGCCAGGGGCTGCTTCCGACGGTGGGAGAGATCATTGCATCTCATTGGGCAGCTACCGCCCGCCTTAAGCTGGGCAGTCCCCAGCCAGTAAGGTGTTGCCTCGCCACGGTCCGTTAACCTCATGGGGTGCGTGGGGTTTAGGGTGAAAACCGACAAGCGGATCGACAACTCTGCACCATGCAACAGAAAACAGAAAACTACTGCCCTAAAGCTGGGCACCTGGAACGTTAGGACGATGACACCTGGCTTCTCTGACAGACTGCACTTGCTCCCGGTGTGGAAGGGATTGTCACTCCCGGATTGGCCTTTTCAGCCACAATAGACGCTGTGCCAGAGCCACCTTTCAGAGCGCGATACCATAGTCTTTCGAGACTGAAGGTTGCCAATACAAGGTTGAACCTCTTGCTCCTGGTAGTAGACTGGGAGAGGTGGTAACATGATGAGGGATGCTTCTCTCTTCAGCATCCAAGCATGTGAGAGGAGGATGGTGAGGCTTTCCTGCTCCTGCTCTGCCACTGTTTTTTATAATGTAGGCAGAAGAAAAAAATGCTAGGCATAAGTAGGTTCTTGGGATTCTTCCAGACAAGTCACTTAACATAATGTAGTGGTGGACCAGAAGCAGGAAGAGGAAGCTGTTGAGATACAAGTTGGTGGGGATGCATATGCTCAGGTTTAGGTGGTGGATTGACTTGGATTGCCCAACCCCCTCTTGTATACAAATTCCTCCTGCCCTTTCTTCTGTTGTTCAGGATCACATCTTTGGCTCGTCTAACTGAGCCGTAGTTTGTTAACCAGGTTCTCATTTAACAAAAGTTTGGAAACTTTCTTCCAACCTTGGTTTGTTATTATCAATGTTAAGGTCTCTGTTTCCGTTAGCAACCTTCAGTCTCGAAAGACTATGGTATCGCGCTCTGAATGCTGGTTCTGGAACAGCGTCTAGTGTGGCTGAAAAGGCCGATTCGGGAGTGACAATCCCTTCCACACCGGGAGCAAATGCAGTCTGTCCCTGGTCTGTCTCCCTGGCTATGGGCCTTCCTTCTTTGCCTCTTTGCCTCAGACTGTTGGCCAAGTGTCTCTTCAAACTGGGAAAGGCCATGCTGCACAGCCTGCCTCCAAGCGGGCCGCTCAGAGGCCAGGGTTTCCCACCTGTTGAGGTCCACTTCTAAGGCCTTCAGATCCCTCTTGCAGATGTCCTTGTATCACAGCTGTGGTCTACCTGTAGGGCGCTTTCCTTGCACGAGTTCACCATAGAGGAGATCCTTTGGGATCCGGCCATCATCCATCCTCACTACATGACCGAGCCAATGCAGGCGTCTCTGTTTCAGCAGTGTGTACGTGCTAGGGATTCCAGCTTGTTCCAGGACTGTGTTGTTTGGAACTTTGTCCTGCCAGGTGATGCCGAGGATGCTTCGGAGGCAGCGCATATGGAAAGCGTTCAGTTTCCTCTCCTGTTGTGAGCAAAGAGTCCATGACTCGCTGCAGTGCAGAAGTGTACTCAGGATGCAAGCTCTGTAGACCTGGATCTTGGTATGTTCCGTCAGCTTCTTGTTGGACAAGACTCTCTTTGTGAGTCTGGAAAACGTGGTAGCTGCTTTACCGATGCGCTTGTTTAGCTCAGTATCGAGAGAAAGAGTGTCGGAGATTGTTGAGCCAAGGTACACAAAGTGATGGACAACCTCCAGTTCATGCGCAGAGATTGTAATGCAGGGAGGTGAGTCCGCAATGTTGGTGTAATTATGGGAGAAACCTGCACCTGGGAGTAGAGAAGTTGGGGTACAGGAATGTACAATCCCTCTCCTACTCTCTTAACCATGGTTAAAGATCAAAGTATTAGATGTGTACACTACCAATGCAACATACTACAGTACTTTTCACAAGTTCTTATCTTGTGTACAATAATAATGAATGCATTGTAAAAGATTGCTAATACACTGAATTAAAATTAATTGCCAACATGACTTTCCATCTTTCTGTAGATGGCATAAAAAGCTGCATAAAAATGGAATGCACCCCATCAGATGCGGACATAGCTGAAGAAGTAAAATTTAAAGAAGAAGAGGAGCAGGAGTCTATAAAGGAGCCTGACAGTAACCCATTGAAAGTATCATCTGAATCTCCCAGAGGTTTGCTACTAGAATGTAGAAATCCTTGTAGTATGACGGAAATGTTTACAGGATCTGTAATCTCTGCCTGGGGATGCATCCATCCATTCATATTCTCAAGTATCAAAGACTAATACTGGAGATCTACATGTATTTTTTGGATCTATTCTTGGGCTCTTGAAAGGTGTTCTCTGATTGGGAGAACATGTTGAAAAATGTTGTGGTGTTCTAATTTGAAATGCCAGTTTTTGCTCTTTCATTTCTTAGATGTCTTTTCCAAAATTTGCAGGCCAAATATTCATTTATCACTTAATACTGGTGGAGCCCCATTCGTTCAACCAAAACTGTACCAATGTGACAATGACTGAGCTGCCCTCAAAACTAATGTGTTTTGCACCAGATACTCCAAATTCTGCCCCATAACAGATATTGTGGATTCAGTGCCAAAACTAATTATTTATTTGTAGCTTTTCATTAAAAGTGCTCAAAACAATGTATGGAATATATAATTTAGAAAACGTACAAATGACATACTGAATTATGCAGACCTATGCTATTTTGTGCACATTTTGAAAACTGTGTCTTTGAATGTTTACAGCATGCAAATCATTAATATTAAGCAATTCACTTGAATAGAGAGATCAGAAAAGTTCAGTAGGAAAAAAATTGTTGATGGGATTGGTTTTCCAGGAAGGGCATTAATCTGATATTCTTCTATGCTTGCTTGTTTTGTACTGAAGCAAATAGAAACAAGAAAACATTTACTTTTATATTCTGTTGTCAGAATAAGCTGAAGCGATTCTGCCATTATCTTCTTTTTCCTCTTCTGTCTTCATTTGTTATGCTTTGTTGTCAATTATGCAGGAACTTATACAAAACTTGATACATAATTTAGAATGTTTTGACATGGCTTTTGTATTTTCCTCATAGAGAGTATAGAAGCAGAAGGAGATATATTGGTAAGTCATAGACTGCAGGAGTATATAGGTAGATGGATATGCACAGTGCCATGGGATGAGGGATGCAGTGATGCAAACGCAAAGGAATCATGCTGCTACAAAGCTATTAATGAAGTAAGAAGCTGTTTATTTTAAATTTCCATACATCAAGAAATCTTAACTGAAAAACAAATGGAATTGTTTTGTTCTAGAGAAACACATTTCAATTCAGAGAACCCTTGCTGATTTAGAGAAATTGGCTGGTCAGAAGGAAGGTTGCCTTATCTCAGCTGTTTCTCCCAGCACAGACCTTCATATGTCAGGTATTTAAACTAGCTCCAGAGGAGAGAAAGGTGTGACTGAATGATAATGTTTGTGATAGTGAACTCTTGGAAGTGTGCTTGACCTAGTAACTGCAGCAAAGCCACTAATGTGGGAAATTGGTTAGCTAAGGAGAATGTAGTTGGCTTTAATCTGGGATCCAGATGCTTCAGTAGTGGGTTATGAGCTCAGGGTAGAGATATGTGTGTATCAACAGTGGGAGATAGTACTGGCGAGTAAAAGAATTATGTTTAGGAAAAAAGAAAGCCAGAGAGGTGAATATAATTTCACGTTCAGCAGTTTATGAGGTACACATGCATCTTAGTTCTCGTTGCCAGTCCCATGCCAAGAGATGCACTCAAGCTAGTTCCACAAAGGGAGGTGGGAGGAAAGTAACTGGCAGTGGCACTTATAACATGAAAATTGGGGAAGAACAATATTGATGGGTAGAGGTTGAAAGCCCCCCCTGTTTTGTTATTTCCGTAATCAAATATAGATTTAGTGAAGTTTATCTTAATTGATCTGTAAAGGAGATAAAGTTTGTCTAGAGTTTGTGCTTTGATCTAGCAGTGCAGATCCTGTTAGGTTACCTGCCCCAAAATTGAGCTTACTAGATTAAAGCAAAGCAGTCAGCAATGCAATTCAGCTTCTTTATAGCAGGTATGAGAACTTGAGTCAGGTGACTCAAGTTCAAGTCAAAAAAACGTGCTTTTTGCTGACTCTTGCAGACTTGAGTCATCTGCATCAAAGACTCAGACATTAACTCGAGTCTGAGGCTACTGGTTAGGCAATCAGTCCCCACACATGCAGACTCAAGTCTCTCTGTGTCTGGGTTTGCTTGCTTACTTTTTTTGCACTTTGAAAGACCTCATTGGGCCATCATTCAGACTGGGCGAGTAGCAGGGAAGTTTCAACCAGGAGGTAGGGAAGAATTACCATTTTGCTTTTGCATCGAGCAGGAGAGGGGGAGGTGGGAGCGTGCTCTCTTGTCTGTCTCTAAAGGACCTGATGATCATTGAATGAAGGATGGGCAATCTGATTTTTTTTTTCCTTTGAATGAGGTAGGGCAGAAGGAGGAGCCCAAGGGGGTTCCTGCCTTAGAGTTGGCTGGAGAACCAGGGAGGGAGCAAAAGGGGGTGGAGAAGCCAGGGGGAAGTGATTTGTAGCAATCACGCTTTCCAATCGCATGGCTCTGTTGTTACTTTGGAAGAGAAAACTTCATTGAATGACCGATGCAAATGGGACTACTTCTGAGTTGAGCTGCAAAGGATTGGGTCATACTGGTAAAACTCCCAGCTGCTGTGCGTGACCATCTTGCCACTTCTGTCCCCACTCTGGGATGGGGACATCAAGGGAGTGGTTAAAGAGAACTCTGCTACACACACACTCCTGGGCAGCAGCCCTGTTTTTTTCCCCCTTGGAGCCACAGCTGGCTTTTTAAAGGGAAAGACTTGTGACTCAAGTCTTTTCGAGTTGCCAAAATGCTCTGGGCAACTCGGAAAGTCTGCCGGTTAGGACTCGTTTTTGAGCCGTGGGAGCGGAGACTCAACTTGAGTCAAGCTGTGCTTGACTCAACCGTTCCTGGTTTATACTCTGATTTGGTTGGAAGAGTGCTTAGTGGTGTTAAGAAAGTCTTTTCATGAACAAATATTCTTGAAAGTCTGAAAATATTTGCCTAGATAACTTGAGGCAATGTTCTGTCAAGATTTCAAAGCAGGAGGAAGGGTTATTGCATCACTTATTTTTGTCTGATTTGCATTGCCAGCTGGCAAGAAGACTTGTCCTCTATGCCCTGAAGAGAAGTTTAAAGCTTGTTATTTTTATAAGCTGCACCGGCACCTTAAGAATATTCACTGGAAAGTGTCTGTCGAATTTGAAGGTAAGGATGACTGACATACTATAGATGCCAGCTAAACATGAGTTAGGCCAGGGCTTTCAAAAATTTAAGCATCAGGACCTACTTTTTAAAATGACAATCTGTCACAACCTTCTAAACCCCCCCCCAAAAGGACCTAGAAATAAGTGCTTTTATTTATTAATACTAATTATTATTATTAATAATCAGGTCCTGTGCTCCTGGGTCACTAGAGACCTTACGTATAGTATGTGTGTTTACACATTTGCTAGACTCTCCCTAGAAATGGAGTTTAAGGACTGTTCCCCCAAACCTTTTGCAGCCATTCCAGGGTACCCAGCAAGATGTGCAGTTAGGGACTTCCAGGCTGGACAAAAGGCTGAAACTGAGTTCATGCATGATCTACAGTATGCTAATTATTAGAGAAAATCATACCAGTGACTAGACAAAATTGGAAAATGTGACATTTTAATTTGGGGGTATGAAGATTACCTCATACCACCACAGGTTAGCATTCTAGCTAATGATTTTCTATTGCAAACTGGCAAGGGTGCTTACAAAGTGTTTTTTAAGTTTGAAATACTTTTCTCAACCCACTGGTGGGTCCTGACCAACAGTTTGGGAAACGCTGAGCTAGACTGCTATCTAAACAAGCTCCTTGTTTATAACTTGTCCAATACGTTAAATACCAAGACCAAACCCATAGCCCATAGTTAGTGAACAGCCTTCTGTAAATTATGTGACTATGCATCACATTCATCCTCATTTTAAATGAACTGCAGTTACTTCTGCAATCATATACAGACAAATTTATTTTTTCTGTTAAACTTAAGCTTTAAATCTTAACAGATAAAATGCTGATAGGATACTGGGCTGCAGAAATAACTGCAGTTAGTTTAAAATGAGGGCCCCTGTACTATCAAATGTACTGCTTTACACAGAACAAACATTGGAATGTACCAATTTTGAGGTGACGTTTCTGAATTCCAGGCTACAGAATGTGCATCTGTCACTTACCTTGTCGCCCTGTGAAACCAAATGTTGTTGGAGATCAGGTAACTTATTAGCTACAGAAATGTCTGTCTTCCCCCCCCCCCCCTTAACAGAAATAGCAGCGCTCTGTTCCATACTAGGCTTTTATGTGTGTTTTGTTTTGTTTCCTCAATAAACTGAAGTTTGCTTGTTAACCCGGGAGATTTGAGCTTGTCTTCTTTGCCCATCTTCCTATCCATTCTAACCTATAGAATTGGTGCACAGAGTTATGGTTTGTATTTTTTTTGGCCTGAGTAGAGGGATAACATCATTTGTTTGATGTGTAACAGCCCAATCCTAAACTTCTCAGCGCCTACTGAAGCAGTGGCTCAAAAACAGTGACTGCTGTATCCAACAGGCACTGGGAGTCTCCTTGGGGGTAAGGGGACTTTTGTCCCCTCCCCCCCCCAGAAAGTCCCAAGCCCTGCAATGGGGCTTCTCAAGTCTGTGCTGGCTGACTTTAGAGACTCCATGTCATGCCTTCCAGCTGGAAACGGCGTTCAGGATCCAGAGAAGCAGAGCTCTGCTGGTTCCACTCACCCCCCCCCCCCGCCTTCTCAGAGGCCATACCTCCACCCGGTGACCTTACTCACCCCCAGCAGCAGTACGTTCTTCTCCTCCTCCTGGTGCTGGGCCCAGTGCCAGCACTCCCTACTCACTGGGTGATGTAAATATGCTTTACAGCATGTTTATTGCGCACCCAGCACTGGCACTAGGGCGCTGGGTATATTAAAGATTGAGCCCTAAGTTAGTGTAGTGTAGTAGCTGAACTGCAAATCAGGACTTCCCTGGTTCAAATCTCACCTCTGCCAAGAACTCATTAGCTGGCCTGAAGTAAGGCACTCCTTCATAGTCTCAGCTCCCCAGCTGCAATGTGGGGATAATAAACGTTAATTTACAGGGTTGTTGTAAGAAATAAATAAAAAGAAACATGTGAAGCAATTTACACGCTCGGAAAATAGAATACCATTGCTAAGTATTCTAAATAGATTGCAGGTCCAGCCTTGTTATACATGGATCTTTTATACATGGGTTTGACTCAACACGAATGGCCCCTGCAAATGAGAAGGAATGTGCTGATCCCTGAAGAAGGGTCAAAACACACCCCTTTAAAATCACAGTTTAAAAAACTGCTTTTTACTGTTGCAGAGAGACAGTCATACAAGTGATTACAGGTACAACCTAAGTATCCACAGGTTTTCTATTTCAAAGCTGATGAGAAGGGCCCTTTAAATTAAAGGAAAACATTTAATAATGCCAGAGCGAGCAGCAGGCTGACAATCCATCAATCATTCTCTCTGCAGGCTTCATTCCTCCCTTCCCCCTGAGCACATGAAAGAAGGCTAAATGGCAGTGATTATCACCTTCTCCATTCTTTCCCCCTTGCTGGGGCTCCTGGAGAAGGGAGGGAATGCTGCCTCCTAGTGAAGCCTAAGCTCCTGGAGAGAGACTGGTTGACTCTGTGTGCATTACAAAGGTCATCAGGACTGTTTTTAAATCACCAGAGCAAAGAAACTTTGTTTTTTAAATTGATTTGCTGTAGTGCGTTTTTTGCCATCCACATGAGTTCTTGGAAGGGAACGCTCCGGAATAATGAGACTCAACCTGTATTTAAATCTTAATTGCTTAAAAGAGTACAGTCCTCCTTATCTGCAAATTTGAGACCTGCAGATTAACACACTACAGGTTCCGAACCCAAGGTGGAGGGCCAGAACTGAGCTCGTGGTCGCAACTGGAGGTGTTCTCTGGTCACATCCAGGAGGCTTTCCAAGGCTCACAGAGGCCTGAAAAAGGCCTTTGGAGTGTCGGAAAGTCACTTATGATTTTTATGATCGTTCAGTGGGACTTACTCCCAGGAAAGTGTGTTTAAGATTGCATTCTAATAAGACTTCAGCTTTGATCCTGAGGCTAGAACTGTCATGCAAGTTCTGAATGACATAGAAGACCTTTGTTCTTGTCTTTTCCATCCTGCCATGTGGCTCTTTAGAACCCTAAGGGCAGCTTATAAGCTACAATGAAAACTTAAAGGATGGTATCCAAAATCATGAAACTATCAAGAAATTAAAATTAGCAGCACATAAATCAGATTTTGAAGCCATTGTAAAGTAGATCATGTTCCACTGTAGAACTCGATTGATTCACAGACTAACCCCCAAGCCTGTTGAAATGAAATGGCTTCCACAGTCTATTTCACTTAATATAGCAGGCATGATGGCAGGCTTCTTAGTGCAAGGAATTATGCATTGCAGCATTTTTAATTTTTTTCTGATGACCTTATTTCTGCATACGATATCTATTATAGATATCCATAAAGATGGGATCCCATTATCACTGTATTATCTGTTCAGCAACTATTACTCGAAGGGGTGATATGGTAGGGCATATTAGCCGCCATGTGAATAAAGGAGAAACTGAATCAAGGTATACCCCAGGTAAGTACGTAAATAATCCTGTTGGCTTTGCTGTGAGATGTTGTGCTTTGTTCATTATGTGTTATTGATTGGGATGGACAGACTTCAGGCAAGTGGGATTTCCTTTGTTCTTTACTAGATGTTGAAGTCCACTAGCAGGGAGCTAGATGCAAAATGCAGACTGGGGGTGTGGAGCCAGATACCTTCTGCATTCCATGATCGATGCACTGGGACAAACTTGCATAAGCAAAAGTATCAGTTTGCCTCTGAGTTGACACAGATCAGGGATTTGAACTCAAAACTCTAAAACTGGCCAGCAGAACTGCAGAGAAGACCTGGTAAAAGGCAGTTAATAGGTTTTTAAGGTGGGGGAGATGAACAGTTAGCACAGTTAATAAGAACAGCCCCACTGGATCAGGCCATAGGCCCATCTAGTCCAGCTTCCTGTATCTCACAGCGGCCCACCAAATGCCCCAGGGAGCACACCAGATAACAAGAGACCTCGTCCTGGTGCTCTCCCCTACATCTGGCATTCTGACTTAACCCATTCCTAAAATCAGGAGGTTGCGCATACACATCATGGCTTGTACCCCATAATGGATTTTTCCTCCAGAAACTCGTCCAATCCCCTTTTAAAGGCGTCTAGGCTAGACGCCAGCACCACATCCTGTGGCAAGGAGTTCCACAGACTGACCACGCGCTGAGTAAAGAAATATTTTCTTTTGTCTGTCCTAACCCGCCCAACACTCAATTTTAGTGGATGTCCCCTGGTTCTGGTATTATGTGAGAGTGTAAAGAGCATCTTCCTATCCACTCTGTCCATCCCCTGCATAATTTTGTATGTCTCAATCATGTCCCCCCTCAAGCGTCTCTTTTCTAGGCTGAAGAGGCCCAAACGCCGTAGCCTTTCCTCATAAGGAAGGTGCCCCAGCCCCGTAATCAGCTTAGTCGCTCTCTTTTGCACCTTTTCCATTTCCACTATGTCTTTTTTGAGATGCGGCGACCAGAACTGGACACAATACTCCAGGTGTGGCCTTACCATCGATTTGTACAACGGCATTATAATATTAGCCGTTTTGTTCTCAATACCCTTCCTAATGATCCCAAGCATAGAATTGGCCTTCTTCACTGCCGCCGCACATTGGGTCGACACTTTCATCGACCTGTCCACCACCACCCCAAGATCTCTCTCCTGATCTGTCACAGACAGCTCAGAACCCATCAGCCTATATCTAAAGTTTTGATTTTTTGCCCCAATGTGCATGACTTTACACTTACTGACATTGAAGCGCATCTGCCATTTTGCTGCCCATTCTGCCAGTCTGGAGAGATCCTTTTGGAGCTCCTCACAATCACTTCTGGTCTTTACCACTCGGAAAAGTTTGGTGTCGTCTGCAAACTTAGCCACTTCACTGCTCAACCCTGTCTCCAGGTCATTTATGAAGAGGTTGAAAAGCACCGGTCCCAGGACAGATCCTTGGGGCACACCGCTTTTCACCTCTCTCCATTGTGAAAATTGCCCATTGACACCCACTCTCTGCTTCCTGGCCTCCAACCAGTTCTCAATCCACGAGAGGACCTGTCCTCTAATTCCCTGACTGTGGAGTTTTTTCAGTAGCCTTTGGTGAGGGACCGTGTCAAATGCCTTCTGAAAGTCCAGATATATAATGTCCACGGGTTCTCCCGCATCCACATGCCTGTTGACCTTTTCAAAGAATTCTATAAGGTTGGTGAGGCAAGACTTACCCTTACAGAAGCCATGCTGACTCTCCCTCAGCAAGGCCTGTTCGTCTATGTGTTTTGAGATCCTATCTTTGATGAGGCATTCCACCATCTTACCCGGTATGGATGTTAGGCTGACCGGCCTATAGTTTCCCGGGTCCCCCCTCTTTCCCTTTTTAAAAATAGGCGTGACATTTGCTATCCTCCAATCTTCTGGTACTGTGGCTGTTTTGAGGGACAAGTTGCATACCTTAGTCAAGAGATCTGCAACTTCATTCTTCAATTCCTTAATAACCCTTGGGTGTATGCCATCAGGGCCCGGTGACTTATTGATCTTTAATTTATCAATGAGGTCTGAAACATCTTCTCTTTTAACCTCTATCTGACTTAACTCCTCGGTCAGGAGGGGCCGTTCGGGCAGCGGTATCTGCCCGAGGTCTTCTGCCGTGAAGACAGATGCAAAGAACTCATTTAATTTCTCTGCCATCTCTAAGTCTCCTTTTATCTCCCCTTTCCCTCCCTCACCATCCAGTTGCTAATTGCCAGCCATGGCAGATCATTTTTTTAAACTTGCAATATAACTGGCTACTAAATATAACTGGGAATTGAAGATCCTTGCTGATCTATTACCAATCACCTAACCTACCTTCTACCAAACTCTGTTGTAGTGGAATATGTGTTGAAATTAGAATATGCATTATTGCCTCTGCACAGAAATTTATATTCCTGTTTAGCCAACAAGAATTTAAAGCCACTTTTAGGCTGCAATTTACAGATTTTCTTAGGAGTAAGCCCCATTGAATACGATGATACTTATTTCTGAGTACACATATATAGGACTTCACTGTTAAGAACCTACAAGGTTCTGTTAAAAAAACAACTACACTGTTAAAAACCTACAAGGACTTAAGTCTGTATACCTCCTAGATCATTAAAAGGCATTTTTGTAGGGTTTTTTGTTTTGCTTTTTAATTTTTAACCCTGTTTGCCTAATCTGGATAAATTAGCTGGTGTTTCTAAGAATATTTTATAATAAAGTATATATTACCAGCATTTTAATATGCACAACAGAACCATAACACTTTCCTTTAGATTCAGTTGTCATTGAGAGACAACAATCAAACAAGGCAGAATCTTATTTAAAAACCAATTTCCTGCTGGCAGTTTTTTTGCAGACAAAGCATTTGTCCCTAATTCCTGTTTTTTTCTTGGAAGATTCAGAAACTTATCTGTAGGAATAGATTTGATCATCTCTGACCTTGAATATGAAATAGTACAGTATCTGGGATGTTCTCAAAGGCTCAATTGCACCTTTTGCCATAAGAATAAATCTCTCCTTAATATGGAAAGAATTGCTTAAGGAATGTGATTGAATGGAAATTTTGGCTGCCTTTAGTACTAGGCAATTTCTCAACTTTTGTTCTTTATTTTGCAGTTGTTCTGAGAGTAGTTAAATGTATTATTGCCTAAGATGTCTCTTGTTTGATACTTAATTAAAACCAGAGGAGTTTTAATAATCTTGATGGTTCTTGAACTTTTTTTTTAATGCAAAAGCAGTTTCTCTCATGCACTATTTTCTATTCTGAAAATCTTATTCTTAGTACCTACTCTTAAAACATCACATGAAGTACTGAAAGAAGCAGATACAGATGTGCAAGTTCTGCCTAATTATTCTACACCACAGAAAACGAGTTCTTATTTTAATCCCAAAATGAAACTTAACAGGTAAGTTTGTATAGGATTTTATGTGAATACTATAGGAGGAATTTAAAAAGTTATAGATTTTCATATTTACATAAACCTTTAAGTGTGGATGTTCCTGTGTATTTCACTTGTTCAACAGAGGGACTATTTTTCATATCCAACCAGTAAACCCATGATGAAGGTAGAATGCAAGCTAAGATGAAAATAAATCACAATCTAATGTACACACTGTGAACATGGACTTACTGGCAAAAGTAAAATTGAGGACTGTAATATTACAAAGCTGAAAAGTTTTTTAGTTCTACCAATAATGAATAATTTTTTTTAAGAAACCTACAAAATACAACAGTAGTCTGTAACTTCTAGATTTAGTACAACAACATGAATGCTAAGTACGGAATGTAAATGTCAACTGTTTGATGTTGAATCTTGTACAGCAGAAACTGTCCTTAAAGGGGATAGAGCAAGAATAAGCAGTAATTGGAATATTTTGTGTTTCTTTTAATTAAGATTCTGTTCCTCTTCGTTTAGGCAATTGATAGTCTGTGCTTTAGCTGTTCTAACCGAGGAACGAAAACCTTTGGAATGTCTGGATGCATTTGGAGCCACTGGTAGTGTATTGTTCTGCACTTTAGTTTACCTGGTGTTCTTTGCTAAAAGTGATGGTCTAATTATTCTGTTAGCTTCTTGAGCACCCGAGGGACAAAGAGTAGGACATTAAATTTTTGAAATAAATACTTTTAATACAACTGTAAAAATCTTGATGATCACTCTAAGTAGGAGAAATATTTGCTGTGTTTGCAGTTAGCATTCAGAAATGAAAATTTTTGAATTTTCATTGTCTTTCTGTAAAAATGATTTAAAAAGCTCTTACTCTTTTATATGCCTTTAATAATAATGTGATAATAATAATAATGTTCAGTGTCCAGAGGTTTTACACTAAATATCTCTGGGCTGGTTAATTCCCTTTCAGTGAGTGATTTATAGTTAAGCTATTATTTTACTACTATTCTGCTGCTTTTATGTGGAAGAGACGGTAAAGTTTTTTTTAATTTGTAGAGTGTTGTCTTCATTCTTGTTGCCACTTTGGGGATTAGTTGCAGCTGCAAAGATAGACGAAACATTTTCTGTCTCTTGCTCTGCAGGTATAATGGGATTACAGTGGGCAAAACATCTGAGAAATTCTGTGAAGGTCACAATTAATGACTACAATGAAAATTCTGTGATGATGATACAGGAGAACTGTCATTTAAATAAGATGAAGGTGGTGACGAACAGGGAGGTTGGTTGTGGTGAAGAAAACTTGCCTGCCATTGAGGTGACAAATATGGATGCCAATGTCATCATGCACTTGAGAGCATTTGATTTTATGTAAGTGGCGTTTGTTCTTTAAATTGTTTTTATCAAATCCTTAAGTCAAGAATAGCTCTGATGTAAAATGTCCAAAATGGCAATACTGTGCAAAATACAGCATTTGTCAATATAAATTTGCCCAACTTTTTCATTTCATGAAAAACTTTGAGACACATTTTAAATATTGTAAAAAAAATTTAACTGAGTAAAACTTAAGTTTTCCAATATCTAAAAATGAAAACAATGTTTTATTTTATACCCTTTCCTTAACATTTAAAACTGGAGTAAGTACTAGTGAAATTTCAGTGCAGATAAAAGTAAGATTCTGGTTGGAGAAACCATCTACCATTTATTGTTTAATTTAGGGTGCAATCCTAACCAACTTTCCAGCACTGGTCTAGCCGCAATTCAGCCCCAAAGTAAGGTAACAAAGATGCCCTTACCTTGAGGAGGCCCCCTTGACTGCCTCCCCACTGCAGGGTGCAGCGCATGCCGCATTAGCACAGCTATGTCAGTGCTGGAATGTTGGTTAGGATTGCGCCCTTACATAGTTAACAGCCCAATATTAGCTGCGAACCACCCCCACCAATTCAGCTGCACCAGCCGAGTGCACGCTGCATCTTGTGGGGGTGCAGTTGCAGAGGTCTCCTTGAGGTAAGGGAGTGTTTTGTTCCCTGGTATCGAAAAGGAGGCATTTCTGACAGGATGGGAATGCCCTTGCGCCCCTGACAAGGTAGGGTCTGCTGGCTAACAAAATCTCCTTGTGCCAAGGGCTGACCATTAGCTTCAGTTTGACCCTACCTCACAAGATGTAGGGAATTGACTGAGAGAGCACTGTCTGAGGCACTTTTAAAGTGGGAGAGAAATAGCCGTTTTTGTCTCCTCCTTCCTCCCGAGTCTTTAGTTAGGGAGGGACCTTGTGGAGGCAAGGAGATTGTTTTTTAGGCTGTGGCGCAGGCTCAGCATCACAGTTGCTATTGGAGCCACGCCAGAAGTGGTCTGGTGATTAAGCCTGTCCAACAAACAGCAGGGGCGAAGTAACCTGTGAAGTTCTGTTCCTGGTATAGGAAAAGCTGAATTCTGCCCACCACATTTATTGCTCAGGTAAGATAAGGAGAAGGGGTGTTTAGTTAGGGTCTCCTGGGGATCATTCTAACATCTAACTTTCAGGAGATGAATATTGATGCAGTTTGACTATGAATGTGGATGCAGAGGCTGATGTGGCTCGGTTACATGAACTGAAGCTAACAGTCAGCCCTTGATGCGAAGAGACTTAGTTAGTCAGCTGATCCTACCATGTCAGGGGTGTGAGAGCATTCCCATCCTGCCAGGAATCCCCTTTTTCCCACACCAGGATCAGAACTTCACAGATAAGGAAACTTCCTTTTTCCCTCACCTTGGGTCAAGACTTCTCTGCCCCATTGGGTCTCCTTGGATCTACACCAGTCATTTTACTGGCATAGGTCTGAGCAAAGTAATGGAGAAGGAATTGGGGAAGGAACAGGCTAGGATACTGGCATAAGTCACTGCCACTGGTATCTACCCCTTTCTGCCACCCACCTGCCCCCACCTTGTCAGCTTACCTTTGGTCTTGTGTGTAGCTGTTTGTGGTGTCAGTTCTGAAATGCCTCAGGTGGTGTGCAGAGTGCACTGCTGAGTGGCCATTTACGACCTCTGTTCCACTGCTGTAAAGCCTAGTTAGGACTGGGCCGTAACTCTTATTGAAATCACTGACATTTTTGGTACAGTTATGATTCAAATAAATGAAATTTACTCCCAGGTAAGTATAGAACTGCAACCTTATTTATGTAAAGGATAAATGGCTCATTGAGAACAGATATCGGACCCTTAAGGAGGCCATAGCAAGTGACTGTCACTGTTTTTCAGGCACGGTGTTTGTCTCTGCTGTGCCAAGCCAGCTCCTGGTTTTCTTGAATGAATTAGAATTGTTTCAGTCTGATTTTTGGCCTGGAACCGAAACTACTTTGGTCACCTTGAAGATGTTCTGTGCCAGGAGATGGACAGGAAGATTGCAATTCTGTTTTTGCTGGACCTTGTAGCAGCTTTCAGTACAATTAACTGTGGTTTGCTTTTAGACTATCTAGCTAGAATATGATTAGAGCAGTGTTTCTCAAACTGTGGGTCAGGACCCACTAGGTGGGTCACGAGCCAATTTCTGGTGGGTCCCCATTCATTTCAGTATTTTTATTTTAATATATTAGTCTTGATGCTCCCATGGTATGTGACTGCATTTTGGGAAATGTTACAGACCTGTACTTTTAACAAGCTAGTATGTATATTCTTTTCACAATGACAGTAAATGGGACTTACTCCTGGGTAAGTGTGGGTAGGATTAGCAGCCTAGGATTGTTAACAATTGTCCTGCCTGATGATGTCACTTCCAGTCATGACCACTTCCAGTGGGTCCTGACAAATTATCATTCTAAAAAGTGGGTCCCGATGCTAAATGTGTGAGAACTACTGGACTAGAGAGTACCATTTTGTAGTGGTTTTGGTCATTTCTGGAGAGTAGGTCTCAGAAGGCTGGACTGAGGAACTACTGCTCCATCCCATGGCCTTTGGCATACAGAGTGCCGCAATTTTCCATCTTTTCTCCTTGCCAATGACATCTAGTACTATATTTTTTTTTGTCTACTCCTGGATCTAGTTCTGGGTGCCCAAGTAGTAATCATGACAAGAAGCACCTTTTACCAATTGCATCATGTATGCCAGCTGCACTCTTTCTTAAGGAAATAGGATCTGGCCAAGGTCATTCTTACTCTCATCTGGATTCTGGGGCTGCCCTTGAAGACAGTCTGGAAACTTTGATTGGTCCATAATGCAGCTGCCAGGACTCTGTTCAGGGACAGTGAATTGAGCTTTTGTGTCAATGCTTTACCAACTTCACTTGTTGCTAGTGTCCAATTCAGTATGCTGGGTTTGATCAATGAACCCCTCCAGAATCTTGGATCAGGATATCTTATCCTCACATATGAACCTATCTGAGCACTTTATTACTGAGACCCTTCTGTCTGCTCCCCTGCCAACAGATATGCAGTGAGCATACGGGGGGGGGGAGTGCCTACCATGTGGAATAGCTTCCAAGAGAGATCCTCCCAGCCCCTTCATTGCCTGTTTTTAGGTGGACCTTAAAAATGTCACCATCCCCTCTACTACCACCACCACACTCTAATGACCTCAGGGGAATTAAAGATCTGATCTTTCTTTATTTATTTTGTACTCTACTGTTGCTTTTAAGGTTACTGGTTGTTTTGTTCTGCTTTTTAAAATTACTGTTGTGATTTTTTATTATTTAAATGCTGTGAAACATCTGACTGTATTTTAATATAGAAAGGTGGGATATAATAAAAATAGAGTAAACAATTATGCTATAAAGCTCTTTTCCTAAATTATTTGAATAATTTTTTTCTTTTCTCTCTCCTGCCCCATCCCACAGACATCTGGATCCATTTGGATCATCTGTTAATTTTCTTGATGCGGCTTTTAGAAATGTAAGAAACCTTGGAATTGTGTCAGTCACATCAACGGATATCAGTTCTCTCTATTCAAAGGCTCGGCACGTGGCTCAGCGTCATTATGGCTGCAACATTGTCAGGACAGAGTACTACAAGGAACTCGCTGCTAGGATGGTAGTTGCTGCTGTGGCAAGGTACTGTTTTAGTTTTAAACTGTGATTGTTTTCAACTCTGGCACTGAGTGATTTCCGCATTGTATATGTGCTCTGGATTATGTTTGGATTTATCTACCTCAGTATTGTCTACACCAGCACTCCAAACCATGGCCCAAGTTCCACCAGAATAATCATTCCAGGCACAGTGCAGTGATGATGAAGCCTTACCATTCTGTCCTGCAGCCACCTTTCTTTTTACCATGTGGTTTCAGAGCCTCACGCTGGAGAGCCACTTCCACTATATATCACTTCAGAAGGCTCTGCGCCAGCATGAAGAAAGGTGACTGTAGGGTGTAATGGTAAGGCTTTGCTTCTGCCACGCCTCATTATTCTGGCACACTGGATCTGGCCCACAGGCTGGAGTTTGGAGGCTCCTGGTCTACACTAACTGGCTGTTGCTCTCCAGGGTTTCAGATGGGTCTTTCCCAGCCACACCAGAAGATGATAGGAATGGAATCTGGGGCCTTCTGCATGCAAAAGGGGGCCCTAAGATTAGTTAACAAAGAGCAGAACTGAGTCTGTTCTTCAAGCAAAATAAGCAACTTTTATTCTTGTGTATAGGAGGGGGGAGAGTGCGAGCCTGCAGCTCCTTTAGTCTTCTTCACATAGTGCTTTTATATTACATCTGGCTTGGATGTCTGAAGAACTATGAAAGCATCTCAAGCAGTGAGGAATTATACTCATCCGTGCAAGAAAGGAATATTCTTGCATCCCTACATCTTACATCCAGCATTGCCCTATATATTATTAAGCTTAATCATTACTTAATACTGCAGATGGGAGTTGACATAGCTACTTGCTTCTCTATATATCTCCAAAAACCCTCTAGTTTTATATGTGGAGGGAATGTTTTTATATGAAGAGCATTTAATCATGAGCTCCTACAGGTAATATGAAGCCCAGACTCAGGCTTCCTACCTCAGTGAGGCCTGAACCACACTTCATCTGAGATGTTGTTGTGAAGGATTTTTAGTCACAAAATTCTAAAAATTCCCAGAGTGAAGACATGGAATACATCCCAGCTTACTGCTGCACTCGCAGAAGCTCCTTCTATGAGCAGTAGGAGGGTTGCACTTACAGAAGGGTTTGTTCTGTGAGCAGAAGGGGTCTAGCATTAGCACAGCATTCATTCATGATCCCAAAGGATCTCCTCTATGGAGAACTCGTGCAAGGAAAGCGCCCTACAGGTAGACCACAGCTGCGATACAAGGACATCTGCAAGAGGGATCCGAAGGCCTTAGGGATGGACCTCAACAAGTGGGAAACCCTGGCCTCTGAGCGGCCCGCTTGGAGGCGGGCTGTGCAGCATGGCCTTTCCCAGTTTGAAGAGACACTTTGCCAACAGTCTGAGGCTAAGAGGCAAAGAAGGAAGGCCCATAGCCAGGGAGGCAGACCAGGGACAGACTGCACTTGCTCCCGGTGTGGAAGGGGTTGTTGCTCCCGGATTGGCCTTTTCGGCCACGCTGGACTCTGTGCCGGGGCCACCTTTCAGAGCGCGATGACATGGTCTTTAGAGACTGAAGGTTGCCAATACATTCATGAATGGAAGGAACTTCTATGAGTGTAGTGATAAGCTGGGATTCAGCCAGATGTACTTAAAAACTATTGTGAACAACAGTTTTTTAAATGTATTTGGAATGAAAATCCTGTTTTATATTCAAAATCTAGTTTGATGGCCTCTTAATGGCAAAGTGTATTGAAATGGAAAAAAGAAAATAAGGCTAAAACGTCATTCCATGAAATTGATTAGTACGTGGAGATTAAAGCCCTGGGGATGCAAGAATTCACGGTCGGAGACATTCTGAAATTAGGAGTTTTCCATGTAGAGTCAAATCTATACACGTGTTTGGAAGAGTGGGCCTTTCCCTGCTGAACTATATTTGATGGTATATCTTTTTGTAGAGCTGCTGCACGATGCAACAAAGGCATTGAAGTTTTGCTTGCAGTGGCTCTTGAACATTTTGTGCTAGTAGAGGTGAGAGTATTGAGAGGACCTACTTTTGCTGATGATACTGTCAAGAAAATTCGATATCTCATCCATTGTCAGTGGTGCGAAGAGAGAGTATTTAAGAAAGAGGGCAACATGATAGAAGGTACCTATGTTTTAACTTAAACTACTGTGAGTTACAGCTCATGTATCGGGATGAAAACAGATCTTTCACAATTCATGCATCCCCCCCCCCCAGTTGTTGAAAAGTTCGGCATAATTTTACTCTCCCTTGCTCCAAGCGTACGCAAGTCCCCCACCTCAGAGTTATGCTCCAAGCGTACGCAAGTCCCCCACCTCAGAGTTATGTTTGCAATAATTTTTGTGAGGTACATGAAGATGTAGCTGGTTCAAGGTCTACCACTGAGCTTTGCAGCTGTTCTAACCTAGAATTCTGCCATCCTAGCACTCTAGGCAGATAAAGGGCGCAAGCCTAACCCACTTTTCAGCACCAACATAAGGGCAATGCAACATACATTCCCTTACCTTGAGGAGGCCTCCATGACTGCCCCTCAACTGCAGGATGCAGCACATGTCTCACTGGTACAGCTATGCCAGTCCTGGAAAGTTGGTTAGGATTGTGCTCAAAGACTGCCTACTGTCTTTATTAAGCTCCTCTGAGATATAACAAAGAGAAAATAAACCCAACTGGTTCTTTCATAATTTTTTTTAACCTTGCTAAAATCTCCCATTCTTTTCTGAAATGGCACCTACATGTGATAACACCCAGATTCATACATTCTAATGCCAAAATAGCTTAGAGCAGCAGTTCTGAAACTCTGGGTCTAGGACCCACCAGTGGGTCATGTCCCAATTTTTGTTGGGTCATGAAACTGACAGGGCAGATTGTGCTATGTGCATCAAGGGTGAAACAAGTTGCTACTGGAGGGGGGAAGCATTTTTGCCTAGTCACCACTATAGCCATACTCCTTGGCATTTATAAATCGGGCAGCAGCCTCTAGGGCCTCTAAGCCAGGGGTTCCCAGACTTTTTAGAGCATTGTTGAAAGCAATTGATAAGATAATTTTAATTGATAATTCAATTGATAATTGATTTAATTTCCCACTAATGTTCATGATTTTTGAAATCACGTTTCAGACATTTGTTTATAAAAGAAATATTAATGCTGTTTTATACAGAGAACCCTTATAAGCAACTCCCATGCGACTGTCACAGCAGTATGACAGGGAAGACAGCAGTTGAGCTTGGTCCTTTGTGGTAAGTTGAGTTTCTTGATCCTAAACTAGACAGGTAAGTATGTCTTAGGAAACACTGACAGTTGTGATGCCAATTCTATATCTGGTAATGTGATGGGTTATGTCTGCTATGTAAATACAGAAATAGATATTTAGATATCCCAGATATTTTTCAAAAATAAATTTCTATCCCCCTGATACTTCAAAGACTTGGAAGACGGTCTCTGCAAGGGTTGTGAAATGGCCTCTCAGATGAGGCTCACCACAGCTATGTTGGTTTTTACACAAGGGTGCAAGACCTGCTTATTTAGGAGGGCATTGTAGAATGAGGTCAGTTAACTTGAGTATTTAGTGCCTGCTGCTTTTGATACTGTGTGTTTTTTTCAACTATGTTATGATTTTAATGGTTGTGAGTGGTTTCAAGTGTGGAATGATCCAAGAGTAAATGCTTTAAGTAAATAAGTGAAAAGGCATAGGCTCTGCCTGCTGGTGTTGTCTCAGTGTGACTTAAGAATTTTCAGTAGCCATGGATCAAGAAGTCGGCATCCTGCAGTTTTGTCCTTGATTAGAAGTTGTCATTAGATACTATTGTCAATTTGCCCAGTACCTTTTCTGTACCATTACAAAGTAATCATTGTTTCTGAAAAAGCTCTTCTATTTCTGTTGGTAGAAGTAATACATCAAACCACAGCAAATGCCTATCAGCAAGCCAATTATCTTCCTATCCTTTTAGTTGTGTGTTGTGTACACATCTTGCAAATTTAAGGCATACCTACAATCCACTTTGCTTTTATCAGAATGCTCTTCTGCTTGCAGCAAGAATACTTCCCCCACCACCACTCAGTTCACATGAGGGTGGGATGTCCCAGGGAGAAGTGAAGTGAGTTAATGCTAATGTACTACTAATGTAGTTGAATGGAACTTTTACATGTCTCAGAAGGGCCATAGTCTCCTCTCTTTCTTCTAATTTGATATTTTTGGTTATGCAGTTCCCCAAGATGCACTGTCAATGCTTCCTTAAAGTGCTTTAGTGTTTTTTTTAAATAGCTAAAGCAACTCGGAATAAAGGCACTAAAAGTAGGCAATTTTTTTGAATCCAAAGAAACTTCAGCCCAAAATGAAATTACCTCTCCTATATTTTAGCCACGCTCTCTCATGGCAACTTTGGCTTTCATAATACTAGATTAAATGCTTACCTTGCAGCATAACTGAATTAATGTGAAAGTAGCAATACCATTTTCTGTCTTTGGTGGTTGAATATAATTTATTTTCTTGTTTCAGAATTATTTATAAAAGAATGTAATTAGTTTATTAATTATACTATCAAACATGCTTTTCTGTTTTTTTTCTAGGTCAGGATCCCTCTTCAACACTGGATTTCTCAGAAGAATGTTGTTTCGAGCAGACCAGTATGATTTCGATGACATCCAGACACTTCTAAAAACAGTAATATGTGAAGCCGAGTGCACAACACGTGAGCAGTTTTTAAGCCAGCATCCCAGCAGCCACAACAAACAAGGTGAGAAGATACAATGACAAGTTGAGAAACTGGTGGTGGTTCAAAAGGAAGCTCTAAAAAGCAATTGCTGAATGTTGTAGTGAAGGGCTTTTAATGTATAAACACGTAAGATTATTATAGTTTGACTGAAGTGTTTCATGTCTAATCTGGTCAAAATGGTTTTAGCTACTGTGGTAATGTTTCTCATTTGAAATACATGCTTTGACAGCTCCAGTCTCCAAGTAGTAAAAGATTATTTTGTTGACTAATACCTCATTCTACCTGCTGAATAAGAGGTTTGACAGCTGCTATGAAAAGGTGACATGGCCACAAAGTAGCATACTTTTAGACTGAAGAGTAAAGCAAAAGTGTTGCATCTTACTCAGCAGGATGCAGCAGAGTACAGTTGTCCCCAATATAATTCCCCAGTAGTTTCACTTTAAATGCAACATCCTGCCTCTGCAAGCATTTTTAACCCCTTTGAAGATCACAATGTGTGTCAGTTTCTAATCATGTTACAGAAAGCTTCTTGCTCAGTTTTCAGCTTGAAGTAGGAATAACTTGGCCCCCCTGAGCATTGCCTGTGGGTTTTTCATCATACATTGTTCCAGAATTCCATGTGTCAACAACAGCTATGGTTTTGCCATGGAGACCACACATCCCTCTTTCTAGGAGCCTGAAAGGGAGAGTAGATTCATTCTCATGGGCTTCCAAATCAGAATTCCTGTTTCTGCATAATAACCTCTCCCAGAAAGTGGATTTCAAACAAACCCGGATCAAACAGAGTAATATTGACAGGAAAAATAAAAGCTAAACAAGCACTCCAGCTCATAGTCACTAGTGAATTACAGCGACATACAGTGCATTGTCACCAGTGCTACATAAACACCTATCTCAGTGTCAGCAAATTGAAAACTATGACAGATTTCAGTATGTGCCATAGCACTCAGATATGGTGAATGACTAACCGATACAAACTAGGTCATGTAACTACACTTAATCCTTTGGTTATAATGGTACAGGTCCAGCCTATTTATGCAAGGATTTTTTATACATGGATTTGACTCAACACAAATGGCCACTGCAAATTAGAAGGAATGTGCTGATCCCTGGAGAAGGGAAAAATGCACCCCTTTAAAATCAGTTCAAAAAACTGAATAGTCCTTTAACAATAGCCTCCTTAATGAGAGAGAGGGCACTGGCTGACAATCCATCAATCCTTCTCTCTCCAGTGAACCCCGCCCTTCCCCCTGAGCTTTCTAAGTTCTTGGAGGACTGATTGATGGATTGTCTTCTTAATGACTCTTATCTTGCATCACAAAGGTCAGCAAGGCTGTTTTTAAATCACCAGAGCAAAGAAACTTTGTTTTTTAAATTGATTTGCTATATATTTTTTGCCATCCAGGTGAATGCTTGGAACAGAACCCAAAGACAGCCTGTATTCTTCCAATTACTCTAACATTCTGTAGCCTAACAGTAAATTTATTGAACACCTCCAAACAAGGTGGTTGTTTCTATATACTCCTGGGACTTTCTAGGTACTCAGAAGTAGATTAAAGACATGTATCCCCAAAAAGCTTGATGCAGACTGAGTATGCTCTGAAGACAAAGAATGTCGGTGTGTAAAAAAAAAAACAGAACACTCGGGGGGGGGTCCCCTTATGCCTTAAACTAAGGCTAGGCATTGCCGGGGAGATAACACTTTGTTGCGGGTCCTCTTGTCTACCAATAGCGAACTTGAGTGGTTCTGTGCCTTAAAGATAGTGGTTTCTACTCCCCCCCCACCCAAAAAAACCCAGCCTGATTGTACTTAGTGACCTCCAGGACCTACAAAATGTTGAAGTGGGTAGCTGAAGAATATCATTAGCAAAAGATGGGGTGGTTGTGGAAGAAATCAATCCACTTGAGTCTAACAGCCCAAAGTGGGCAAATAAGATTGAAGAGATGCAACGTTTTGTTGCTGAGCCCCCTTAGAATTCATTATTTCAAAAATTTGTTTCCTTGTAATGACCAAAATATAATTCTGATTTCCTTGTATTTTAGAAGAGTGTGGTGTGTTTATTAAAATACCAGATGCTGCACCAGATTACTACGTTGTACATGGTAGGTAGCTGTTAATCTGGCATAGTACCTGCTATGCAGGATGTGGGACTAAAGATAATATAACAAGCTAGTACTGAAGTGTTTATTTATGAAGGGTTAAAATTTTTCCACTGTATGATAAGCTAGGTGTAGTGGAATCGAAGGAGATCTGGCGAGGAGGTAGGATGTGGTGTTAGCAGTGGCCCCTTTAAGGGTAAGGCCTGGGCATTCAGCAGAGAGTGTACTGCACAGCTGCAGCCACTTGAAGGCAATAGGAGCATAAAAGCACCTGATGAAGGCACAGTTGGGTGTGGGTAGTAGGAGGAAAGGGTGAGACTGGAGACATGGACTGATGAACTAATTGCTAATGGATTACTGGAAATGCTGGTGGGTAAATGGACTGGAGACTGCTGGAACAGACTGCTGGAGACAGAGATTGGTGTTTGGCTGCCATGCACAAGACCTGTGGTATAGCAGACCTAAAGTGCTGCTATAGTGGTGGGCAGAAAAGCTGGAAGGAGGACCTCTGCAGGTTGAACAGGCGAGCTATCCTTCTGGTGGGGTCCAGGGTCATTTTTGGAGAAAGAAAGGGGGTTAATTAGCTTAAAGTGGGCATAATTCTCCAGGCGGAACTTGGACTGGAAATCTGGCAGAACACTAGGTCACACAGCTCAGCTTGTCTGGATTTTAGAGGTTTTTCCTTGGGTGTTACTGCTATGGCATTCTTAAACCTTTCCTATGTTTCAGGTAAGAGAAAGAGTAGTGAAATGAGCCATGCTGCAACAAAGCGACAGAAGAGTAATGCTGAGCATCCTGCCTTTTATTATAATATACACAGACACAGTATTAAAGGAATGAACATGCCCAAGTAAGTAACATGTTCTTACTGTGTGTGGATTGCATGAGGGTGAATGAGTAAAGCATTTATTTTGTTTAATTTTTTCAGGTTAAATAAGTTCTTGAATCATCTCTCACAAGCTGGCTATAGAGTAAGCCGGACTCATTTTGATCCTATGGGTGTCCGCACAAATGCCCCCTTGATGCAGTTTAAATCTATTCTTGTGAAGCACAGCACTCCTACGTACACAGGAGGTCAGTCTGAAGGCTCTCTGCAAACTTCTGAGACTTTCCAACCAGGAGCTGATGGTGACTTTGCAGAAGAAGGCATATAAAACACCACTTCTGGCAATAAGTTGTGACTTTTTTTAAATTGAAGAATGTTGAAAGGTACAACTGAGCCAACAGTCCCCAGAGGCATAGGAAGTATACATTTGACTGCTAAACTCTTCACTGTTTCAGAACATGTTTAAAACCAAAGAAGAATGGTCAAGTTATGCAACTACAAGTGATTTAAAGTTTGTTAGACTATTCTGTAATTACCCTAAACTTCGCATCCTTGTAATACCTTGTTCAGATGTATTATATTGTTCAGATGTATTATATTAACAAAACAAGGAAGTTGGGGGTAGCAAGTAAATAGCTGAACTCTACCAATAAAGCATTCTTACTTCTGTGGAAGCTAGCAGTGACTAATGCCTCTTAAAAGTATTTTGAGAATCACAGCTCTAGTGTATATCAAGTAAAGTCCTGAGTAGGAGTACTCTTACAAAGTATATTTGTGTTTAAACACTCCTGACCAACCATTGTTTATAGTCTGCTGGTGTTTGCAAACTACAGCTTCATCATTTTGCAGAGATTTTTTTCATACAGGCGTCTATTGTGCATGGAACTATAGAGGACAACTGAATATTAATAGCATTAGAAGCAGAATGAAACAGTTTAGTCACCCATAGTCAAACAAAACAGCTCTGAATTCCCACACAACTGCAATTGGTGCAGTTACCCCCAACAATCCAGGGGAGAGTTCAAGGACACACTTACAGGGGACTGGCTGGAGAGGAAGGTACTGCCTACCTCAGAATATATTCCTTCCTTGGGACACCTTTTAAAGAGTGTGTATGTGCATATATATATATGAATGAAATTCCCCAGGGCAGACTTGCCTCATGCTTGTCACTCACAACCAGACCAAAATGCTAGACTTAACAGGTGTATCAGTAACACATAGGCCTGTAACTAGTTCTCAAATATCTGTGACTGGTCATAATAGTAAAAATTCACAGTGCGATTAATAGTTTGATTAAAACAGCTACTTTATGTATTTAAGTAAATATAAATATTCAGTAAATTCACTGTAACATAGAAGTAAAAATTCACATTATCCCACACTAAGTTGGGAACACCATGCACCCTAGGTAGATAAGCTTTTAGACATCTGTTTACAGGGCTAAACATTATCTTGAATAAATCACAATGCAGATTTGTTCTACTGCAGCGTTTGCCCGTACAAAAGCATTTTTCACAAAAAGAGTAACCTGATTATATTTAGTGGACATGCACTAGTAAGCTATACAAGTTGTACATTACACCAGAAGTACTGAATAAAACCAAACAGGCATGGTATAGCTTCCCTCCCCACCCTAGCCTTTTAGTTATTGTAACCTTCATAGCACAAACTGCTACCATAATTTAGGAATATCTGATATAGGACAAGTCCTCAAAAGGAGTAGTATACAACAATTTTCTACAGAACTTGAAGTAATCAAGGTGACGTTTGAACACATTTATTTCCATCCCTACCTCAATACCAAATGGCAAAGACACATCTTATGGTACTGAAGGGAATCCCTGTTATATCTGCAGCCTTACTGGGTGAAAATAGCATCAGAAAGAATAATACACAATAGCTCAATAAAACCAATTACTACATTGTCCAAGAATATACAACAACCGATTGTTGAGTTCAAAATTTTAAATCTGTTATGAACTAAGGCCTTAACACACTTGTTAAAGTCAATACTTTTCCTCTTAAGTGCCACATGTGTATTAAGCTGGCTGAAAAATATTAAAGATATTTTTGAAGAAGTTTACTCTCAATGAACTTTTTTGTGCAAGGAAGTGTGGTGGGAGTCTTTTTCTACATTCTATATAAAGAATCCCACAGATTCAAAATTTGCAGGTGGTATAGGGAATGCAACACTGCTTTGCTTATTTAATTAGGTGCTGGCTACTAAAGTTACTTAAGCAAGCAGCCGAGATTGATTTTTAAAATGTACTTATACTAGTGTTTCTTCAATGGGCCAAAAAGAGGTGAAATACTAGCTCTTCATCAACCAGTTAACAAAATTTGTATAGCTACCTGAGAAACATGCTTTTTCTTTCCAGACCAAATTTCCCCCTCACTTTTTAACTATTATTAAGCAGTATACAGATATAACTAGGATTCTCTTAACCATAATCTAGAGTAGGTTTCAGGTCATAGTGGTTTACCTTGAATTTTGTGAAGAGGGGAAAAAAGTTTGTGTTCCCAAGGCTGGCTCCCAATTATAAAACAGCCAGAACTATATGTACACTGGGCTTTTTATTTACAGATAGGACTCCCTACCTGGGCACTTGAATGCTTAAGTGTTCAACTACTGTCTCAACAGCCCGCAACATCAACCATTTCTTTAGCATCAAAAGTAGTCAGTTGCCAGTAAAAACTAACTTTATAACCATATGCTCCAACACTGTTATAGTTCAAGAGAGCTTGTTAGGTCCCAAACATTCCTGCTGCTTCTTGTCAACACTTATCAAGATACTACTATAACTCTGCCAATGCAATGCCCACCAGCATGGACACACCCCATAGAAAACTTTGCTGCTTCTAATATCATGCGAATGAAACAAGAACCACCAAATCAAAAAAGCACATTTGAAAGCAACAATGGAATGTATGGATTTTTCAGTCTGCAAGGGAAAAAAATAAGTTAAATATCACACAATACTGTCTAATTATTAATATGGATATTCTTCAAGAAATCCGTTTCAATAGTTGTCCATGATGTAGAGGATGGTGCTTCACTTATTGAAAGTAAACTAGAGCTATAAAATCAAATTACAGTTCCAACTCAAAGCCTTACTTAGGCTTATTTGTGTTCCTTTGTAGGTGCATAGTAGAGTTCCATGGGTTTATTCACTTTCCAGTACTTTTCACTGACCAGCTCTAAGGAAAAGGAGCCATTTAACACCTAAAAAAAGAGACAAAATTAATGCCAAAGTTACTGCCATTGAATACATAGCTAGAAAGCTACCCTGTTCCGATACCACAGTCTGCAACAGAATCAGGATGCCAGAGCACTTAGTCACAGCAATCTATAAATAGTCTAATATAAACCAGATGTCAGCTCCACTCCCAAGAAGTAGCTTCACACACAAGGGTGAGGATTCTTTACTGTCCATACAAGTCTATGTTTTTATAGTTATTCTTGCTAGCATAGTATGAAGCATAGCAGGAAGCTATCTCTGCCTGCTAATTTAGCAAGGGGGCATCTTTAAAAGTAACAGTCCTCTCTTTTAGCAGGGGGAAAGCAACTGTCCTTCACTCCAACATAGCATCTTTTCTAATGGTGGTTTGCTTTGCTTCAGCATCTTTTTTAGATTGCAAGTCCTCCTGCGACAGGGAACTGAGTAAATCACTTTTGTGAACTGAAAAGCACTATATTAAAAAAATCATACACTTGTGGAATGCAGCTGAAGTTTAACTCAGCACTCTAGATAGCAAAAGTACTCAGTTAAGCCCTTTCTGCCAAAGGGATGCCCATATATGCAGCAGGGATCAAATGTGTACACCTGTGGGCTGGGTAGAAATGGGTTAAAAACAGAATTAAACAGAACTCCAAACCTGTACCAATAACAGTCCAGATAAAGAGGTCTTTAGTTTCTGATCTTTGCATACTTGTATGGTGATATCTTAACATACTTTTATGGTAACAGATCAGGTTCTAACACTCAAAGTTTGAGGGGAAACCCCAATGCTTGAACCAAGAGGTATCAGGCATTTTTTTAAAAAGCTTTCAGGTTGTGCCTGCTCTTCTTCCCAACATTTCACACAGAAAGGGGCAGGTATCCTGACTAGTGTTTCCACTGTCAGGAGTTCTCCCTACAAACAGAAGCTCCCTCCATGAATAAAAGGAAGAATTCCTGCACAAGCAAAACACTCCTTCTGTTTATAGAGGGAGCTCCCAATGAACAAGAAGTACTAGTCAGGATACCAATCAAAATACACTGCTCAAAACAATAAAGGGAACACTTAAACAACACAATGTCACTCCAAGTCAATCACACTTCTGTGAAATCAAACTGTCCACCTAGGAAGCCACACAGATTGACAATCAAGTTCACATGCTGTTGCACAAATGGAGTAGACAGCAGGTGGAAATCATAGGCAAGTAACAAGACCCTCAATAAAGGAGTGGTTCTGCAGGTGGTGACTACAGACCACTTCGAAGCCCCTATGCTTTCTGGCTGATGTTTGGGTGACCTTTGAATGCTGGCGGTGCTGTCACTCTAGTGGCAGCATGAGGCGGAGTCTGCAACCCACACAAGTGGCTCAGGTAGTGCAGCTCATCCAGGATGGCACATCAATGCGAGCTGTGGCAAGAAGGTTTGCTGTGTCTGTCAGTGTAGTGTCCAGAGCATGGAGGCGCTACCAGGAGACAGGCCAGTACACCAGGAGACGTGGAGGAGGCCGTAGGAGGGCAACAACCCAGCATCAGGACCGCTACCTCCGCCTTCGTGCCTGGAGGAACAGGAGAAGCACTGCCAGAGCCCTGCAAAATGACCTCCAGCAGGCCACAAATGTGCATGTGTCTGCTCAAACGGTCAGAAACAGACTCCATGAGGGTGGTATGAGGGCCCGACGTCCGCAGGTGGGGGTTGTGCTGACAGCCCGACACCGTGCAGGACGTTTGGCATTTGCCAGAGAACACCAAGATTGGCAACCTTGCCACTGGCACCCTGTGCTCTTCACAGATGAAAGCAGGTTCACACTGAGCACATGTGACAGACGTGACAAGAGTCTGGAGACGGCAGGGAGAACGTTCTGCTGCCTGCAACATCCTCCAGCATGACCGGTTTGGCAGTGGGTCAGTAATGGTGTGGGGTGGCATTTCTTTGGGGGGCCGCACAGCCCTCTATGTGCTCGCCAGAGGTAGCCTGACTGCCATTAGGTACCGAGATGAGATCCTCAGACCCCTTGTGAGACCATATGCTGGCGCAGTTGGCCCTGGGTTCCTCCTAATGCAGGACAATGCTAGACCTCATGTGGCTGGAGTGTGTCAGCAGTTCCTGCAAGATGAAGGCATTGATGCTATGGATTGGCCCGCCCGTTCCCCAAACCTGAATCTAATTGAGCACATCTGGGACATCATGTCTCGCTCCATCCACCAGCGCCACGTTGCACCACAGACTGTCCAGGAGTTGGCGGATGCTTTAGTCCAGGTCTGGGAGGCGATCCCTCAGGAGACTATCCGCCACCTCATCAGGAGCATGCCCAGGCGTTGTAGGGAGGTCATACAGGCACGTGGAGGCCACACACACTGATCCTCATTTTGACTTGCTTTATGGACATTACATCGAAGTTGGATCAGCCTGTAGTGTGTTTTTCCACTTCAATTTTGAGTATGACACCAAACCCAGACCTCCATGGGTTAATAAATGTGATTTCCATTGATGATTGTAGTGTGATTTTGTTGTCAGCACATTCAACTATGTCAGGAACAATAGGAATATTTCGTTCATTCATATCTCGGATGTGTTGTTTAAGTGTTCCCTTTATTGTTTTGAGCAGTGTATGTCTTTCCAGATTACCCTACTAACTAGGGCTAGAAACAACTTACAATTCCTTTCCTTGAGCAGGAATTATATTAAAGCTAAGAAGCTGACTAAGGAATTTTTACCCTCATCAACACTGTAGATCTCTCTCACATGTATCCAAAGTCCTTTTAACTTTTTTGATAAGGACATGGAGTAAAGTCTTGTCAAAGTGTCAGAAGTTTCCTAGATATTGGGGCAGTGTATTGGAATTGCGGAAGATCTGGCAAGGAGGTAGCTGTGGTGTCAGCAGTGGCCCCTTTAAGGATAAGGCCTGGGCATCCAGCAGAGTGTGCTGCACAGCCGCAGCCACTTGAAGGCAATAGGGCCCTCAGGGATATAAGGAGCACCTGAGGCAGGAAGGGTGTGGGTTGTAGGAATGCAGGTTGGAGGTAGGAGAGAAGACTGACTGGGTGTATTGACTTTGGAATCTGACCTTGTACTGTGACCTGGCTTATTGTTTCTGGACTCTGATTTGGCACCTTGCACTGACTAACTGGCTTACCTGGAATCTGACCCTGGACTGTGACCCAGCATATTGACTTTGGACTTTGACTTGGATACTCTGACTGATTTGACTGGCTTATTTGGAATCTGTAGACTGGAACTGGACTCTGACTTTTGCTTACTGCACTTGTGAGTTAAACAAGGAAACTAACCAGCCTTAAGCGGGCACAATACCCAGTGGGGAGGAGTTGTGGCAAGACAGGCAGCCGATTGGTAGGTGGAAAAAAATGAGAACAATTATCAGAGTCACAAGCATCATGTTCTGCCAAGCACTTCCTCCCACCCCATATCATCTAGCTTGAGGTTTCAGCTTTGTGAGGAACAAGTAAGTTCCGTGAGAGAAAGATATCTAATTCTGGGCTACAAGTTTTTCCAAACCTATCACGTACTATGCTGTCAAAAAAAGGGAGGGGGGGAGGAAGGACCACAATTTAGGAAGAACATATAGCCAGTGACTGGCATAGTTCCATCAGTTTACAAAAATATATGGCCACAGAGGACAAGCATCATTTCTTATGGTTCTTAAACCTTCAGTTGTACAACATTCAGGGGTTGTTAGATAAGGCTGTTAAGAATTTTGCCTTATGCCAGAAGTCTCAAATCCTGCAATATAAACTGCAAGAGTAAAAATAGTTTTATTAAGCCAATTTCACCTGTGGTTTTTTCACATCAAGACAGCCACCACACATTAAGTTCAAGTGTGTTAACCCATTTTTGCCCAGCCAACAGGTGTACATATTTGGTCCTGTTGTGTTTATGCAACATTGGGTAGAAATGGCTTAATATGACAAAATAAATGTATCATACAGGTACATCTCAAAAGAGCTTGTGAAACTTGTTCAACATAGTGGAGAAAGAAGCTTGTAGGAGCAGGAAGTAGGGATATTATAGGGAGCACAGGCATTTGGCCCATGGATACTAGAAACACTATCCACATGCTTCTGTGGCTCTAGGAGGAAGAGACTGCATGTTTAAGCTGTCCAGGGACTAGATGATCTTATGCAACATTTAAAAAGATGCCATAATTTCAGAAAGATAACAGGCTACAAGGCCAGATTCTAGCAATTACATTTGTATCCTGAACTCACTTCAAGTTTGAAATAGTATTACTTTTTGTTTAAAAGCAATATCAATATTCTTAAACACTTTATAGTATAATAACAATAAGTAGTACTTCAATTCTTCCCAGTCAGTTACTCACAGTGAATTGGCCATTAGCTGTAGCAATATAAATCGTGTACTGCTTCTCACTGGCTGTTTCAAGATTCATCTGATTTGACTCTCCTTTGCTCCGGAGTTCTTCCAAAGCCAGTCTCACAGCTAGGTACTTTGACAGATGATCAACTGTGGCATTGCCAGAGGTCTTTATGTACCTTAATCAGGAACAAAGACAATCCATGCCATTACTTATTCTGGATCAGAAAATACAATTGTGGAATTTAAAAGTTCATAAGCAAAGCAAGCTAAGCCATCAGTCAAGAACAGCAACCTGGAAATTCTCTTTATCTTGGAGAGTGCACATGTAGAAAATGCATAGCACAAAACACTTTAGGAGACCTAGCACACCAATGTGCACCATGTGGTTTCTAAAATAAGAACTGTTACTTACCTTGTCTGTGCACTGTCATCATTTTCCATGAGTGTAGGATGGGGTCTGAAAACAAGTTCTATTTCACTTGCACCATCCAATACTGGGTCTATAGCAACGGTTGTATTGTTATTGTCCAGTTCTAGCCCAGAATCATCAGATGTCTTGGTCCTTTTGTTACTTGGCCCCGCTTCCTGATTGCTGTGAGTTGAAGCATTGCTACAGTGTGAGCTGTCACCATTGTCTTCTGCTCCACTACCATTCTCTATTTGTTGCTTCTTGCCCCTCTGTAACCTAATAAGTAAACACAAAATGTTCATAAGATCATGCAAGCTCTTTGGCCATTTTTCATAGTCAGGCACTTGCTAACACAGGCATGCTACACCCACCAGTCTTTATATTAAATTCAACTTTCAAAGGGTTAGCTGTGTTTGTTACAGTAAGACAGCAAGAGGGTCTTCTGGCACCATAAAGACGAACAAATTTATTTTAGCATAAGCTTCATTGACTAGAGGCCTTAATGTGTCTAATGAAACAGATTCTAGGCCATAAAAACTTATGCTAAAATAAAATGTTAGGTCTTTAAAAGGTGCTCACAAGACCTTTGTTGTTGTGTTGTTTTTACATGAAGTACAGGGCCCCAAACATGCATAGAAATTAGAGAGACAATCAGCATGCACTTTAATAAAACCCAAAGATCTGAAACATGGTCTACACATGATCAGAGACCAAACAAAGACTCGGTTGACATTGCAGCAGGTCAATTAAAATTGGAGAAATAAAACAAAATAATACTTTAAAAAACATTTCCCCAGTTCTTTTTCAGGCCTTTAGATCTCTGTACAAGATGGTACATTATCAGGATGAAGTCCACATACCCTTTAAGGCACTGTGGGCACAATCCTAACCAGGTCTATTCAGAAGTAAGTCCTATTTTGTTCAATGGGGCTTACTCACAGGAAAGGTTAGGATTACAGCCTAAATGTGTCATTTTTACACATAAAATGTGTTCCTTGCAATGGCTAAAGTGAAGCTAGATACAGTGATTCAGTATCTAGCTTCACTTTTGCAAGAATCACTTATGATTCACTTATGGCAAGAATCATAATTTTACATAGCCTGTCATTTTATACTTAACAGAAGAAAATATAAAAGGAACTTATTCATGGATTTTGCCTTTCACACATGAAGGTAATCAAAACATGAAGCTGCCTTTCATGGAGTAAGAACACTGGTTGGTCTAGCCCAGTATTGTCTACTCTAACCAGCAGCAACTCTCCCAACCCTGCTACTCAAAATTGTTTTTAGCTGGAAAAAACTTGGGACCCATTCTACCAAACTTGGGATCCATTCTACCACCCAGATATCCTCCCACTTTTAACTCCAGAACCTACCTGTTTAGGGCCTGAATTTTCAGGCCTTCCTCAATGCTGTGGCTCAGAGCTTGCTGGTTGTTGTGCTTGCTTATCCTTGCAAGGACTCTTTCCTGATGAGCTTCATATTCATCACGACTTGGATAAATTTTGCTGATAAGGGCATCAAAGTTTGGGTCTGGTCTCAGCGATCTTTTAGAAACAAGTTTTTTACGACAAGTAGGGCATTCTTTGTTTCTAAGAATAAAAAGAGAAGAGAAAACCAATTTTACCAGCATGCTCTTCCCACCATGCTTTTGTAATCTAGGAGTTTGTTGTGTGAACCAATTTCTGGGCTGCTTCTTCTCAAAATAAGGTCAACCCAACCTTTTCAGATTTGGCTTCTGTCTGTACCCATTTTGGACATCTCAGGATCCAAGCATCCAAAGCTTTTTCCTTACCCACTTCTGAGGGCTGTAATGATACAGTCAGCACAAAAACGATGTAGACATTCCTTAGTAGTCATGGTGTTTTTCAGCATATCCAAACAAATGGGACACATCAGCTCACTATGGAGGCTTCGAGGTGACACCACTATTTCTAGGCCATCTGTTATTGCTTCCTAAGGATAAAGTAAAAATTAAGCTCTCAGACAATCATTTCCTAGTCAAGTTTAAAATTCTATTTTAAAAGTACCACAAAGTGAAAAAACATTTCCTCTTACAAGGCTATCTGCTCTATTTACTTCTTGCAGAGCAAATCTGAGATGCAAGTGGTTTTGGACCATCTGAGACAGAAAATTAGAGATTAATTATTTTCCGGGGGGGGGGGGGTGAGGTGGAGTGGAGATGTCATATTCAAAATAAGGTGGAAACCCCTACATAATGTTATGATGAAAACTCTGCAGTACCTGAGGTGTTCTCTGAAGTTCATACAAGCTGAGCTCCCATGTTTTGCTTAAAGGCTGTGTTCCATTTGTTTGCACAACTTGAGACATGGCTAAAAAGACACACATCAAAACAAACTATTTTAATAGGCAGTGCAAGTTGGGCTTCACAGAAACAGCATCTTAGGATGGATTCAAACACCATTTTTTCAATTTGGCAATTACAGTGGGGTAAATAGGAAGGCTCCATGCACTAGAATCCCCATGAAACTGTCATCTCAAGGGATAGGCTGCTTTAAAAGTTGTGGGAACCATCTGCAAGGTTTTTAGTTCAGCTCCAATCTGACATGCCTTCCTCAAGAAGCTCTACATTTTTCCAGTGCTTTTATTCTATAATGCAACAAGGACAGTAATTACTACCAACAGTGGACAGTTATGAAAATGCCACAAAAACATAACAGAAGATGGCCTCCTCTTTGCCATGAGTGGAGCTTTTGACACTGTGCCATCACAATAGCCTTTCCCCCATGTTTACAGTCAGTTTATTTGAGCCTCACATTTTACTCACATAATATAATATGTAAATATACAACATCTATTTGGACAAAGCTTACTTATAAAAAGTTTGACAGCAAAGATTTATAAAATGATGCTACATCTATCAATGCTCTTTAAATTGCAGTGTCAAAAAAATGAATTCTTGACCACTATTAATCCTAATATGGATTAATAGTGGTCATGAATTCATTATTCAAGAAGTCCTTAGTATTATCTACTCCCAGTGCTGTAACTGATAGCTTGTTCAGCAAGGACAATACTTAAAGTGTGTTGTATTGTTTGGAATAGTCTAGGGCTGTGCTTGTGAGCTACATCTTTAATGTAACAACCATAAAAAGGATTCTCTTTTCTTTCAAGTGCTGCCTTGATGCATATGCTTTCATTGTCCAGGGGAAATTAAAAGATGAACATTATACGTATACAATAGAGTGCCAACAAAAAAGGCACTCAGATCAGGAGCAAGAGGATGTGATGATTCATAGAGACCAGAGGCTAGAATTCAAGAAAGATTTTCATGAGGAAACAGGCAAATATATGGAGATTGATGGAACAATAAATCCTTAGAACTACTACAGGTGAAGTACCTTTGAAGACCTCAGCTACAATTACAACTATACTGTAAATATTCAGAGGTATAACATCACACATGTATGCTTTCTCTTCCTGAATCACTACACCGCTAAACTGTGTAGAACATAAGCATAATAAAATGAAACTGTTTAGTTGTGTGCCAATGAACTTGAATTATGCTGTAACTAAACCAAGGTTAACATATATGTCTTCAAAGTCTGAAGACCTGCTTTGGGACAAATGTTGATGACAAAGACAAACTTTAATGGCTGGATTCAGATGATCCTCTAAACTACAGTTTGAACATTCTGAACAAGCACTATGTGTGCATGCTTCCCCTGCCCCTTCTGCTTAATTACTTCCCAGTTTACTCAAACCATAGTTTGTCACTGCATCTGAACTGTTTTGAGTAATATGGTTTGAGATGAAGCAGACTTATGAGTTAGCAGGCAATCACTCAGTTGAACTGGTCACATGCACTACACAATTCTACTCCATTAACAGATACTCAAGCAATCCTTTCTTTTGGGGAGGGGGGTTCCTATGTGTGTGCGCGCATGTGAAAGAAAATTCAAAAGTAAAAAACTTTCTAGATAGCATGAGTGCATTCTATTAAGGAAAATTAATCGCCCTTTTGTTTTTTAAAAAAGACTCCCTACATATCCCTACTACAGAACTTTTCTATTACATTTGTTAAGCAAGTATCTAATCTAGTACTCAGGCAAAAATAATCTTGTATATTTTTCATTCCCTTTGGCCGAAGCATACATGATATTCATGATCTGACACAGCCTAATTAACTCTCTGAAAGTCTGGGATTGGAGAAAAATGTTGTTTCTGCTGATGTGTGGGTTACAAAAAGTGTACTCCAAGTCTGCACAGTAACACATCTCAGTGACATCAAATAGCAGCATCAAATGCAAACTTGTCATGCTTTTCCAAATTATTTTCCATTGGAACCAGGTGTTTCAGCTCCTAGAGAGCTGCAATTTAAGTACACCAGTGTGGTGAATGGGCTACTGTTGGGTAGAAAATTGAGAAGTCCCGCTTCAAGTCCCTGCTCAGTTATGAAGTTCTCTACATAGTTTTGGACAAATCATCTCTCAGCCTAACCCAGCCTCACAGACCACTGTGAGATTAATGCTGTGAACTGTGGAACCTGCAAGAAGAATGGAATACAAATCTAAAATCTGAAGTAAGCATGTTTCTTGCTGTGCTGTTCTTCTATACATGTTAACTAGACTAGATAGCTGAGTATGCCCCCACCACATCCATGGATACCATGTAGTACAATATAATGAAATAAAGGAGAATCTCCTCTCTCCCTCATCAACATTGCATATGAGACAGCGCAAACACTATTGTCTCCAGTTGTCATACTTTTGGACTACAGACACCAAGACAGGCCAAAAACATCAACAGAACTCTGCTAAAGGCACATCTAGTGAAGTGTTCCAACTACAGCCAAATGGATGCCTCTAGAAAGTTTTCAAACAGGACAAGAAGAAAATAGCTCTTCCCTATTTGTCCCCAGCATTTGGTGTTCAGATGCATATGAACTCTGAACATGGAGGTTCCATTTAGCCAGTGGTTCTCACACATTTAGCACTGGGACCCACTTTTTAGAATGAGAATCTGTCAGAACCCACCAGAAGTGATGTCCTGACCAGAAATGACATCATCAAGCAAGAATTTTTTTAACAAACCTAGGTTGCAATCCGACCCACTCTCACTCAGGAGTAAGTCCCACTGACTATAATTGTTAGAAGAATATACATAGTAGCTTGTTAAAACTACACGTCTGTAACATTTCCCCAAATGCAGTCACATGCCATGGCAGTATCAAGTCTAATATATTAAAAATGGACCCACCTGAAGTTGGCTCGTGACCCACCTAGCGGATCCTAACCCACGGTATGAGAATCACTGCATTTAGCCCTAATGACTAAGAACCACTTATAGAGCAATCCCCTATGATAAAAGCAACCCAAACCCACAATGACTCCCAGAATTGGGAAGGTAAGATCTGAACACATGCCAAGCAACAAGCCAAGTGCAATTACCAAAACTAAAGAACTGTGCAAGTGGTTGAAAGACACTGCATTAGCTCAAGGAGCCACATGTGCTGAATATGTGCCTCTGACTGGGCCTGAAAAAGCCCAATACAGACATATCTCTCGCTGTGGTGACTGGTGCCAAGGTCCAAAAAAGCAATACTGAGGTACTGTCTGTGGCATGTTTTTTTGTTTTTTAATTCTTTCCCTTCTAGAAAAGTATAAACATGTTGTACTCCGTTTCCTATTAAAATACTCAGTCCTATTACAGGACATGTAGTCACAATAATTTTGTTTTAGGGTCACTTATAATGTTCTGAGCTCAAGATCAATTCTAGATAAATAATCAACTTGCATACCAGCAGTAAAGGGCATCCACATGTATAAGTGGTACTCATTGCTTTCAGAAGATATGTAAGTGGCAAAAGAGAAAGGATCCAGCCCCCACTTCTGTACATTTTAAAGAGGGAAAACTACAATGTGTACCTGTGGAAAGCATAATTTATGACATGTGGCCACACACATATTATGCATAAAAATTGCTTCCACGTACAAAATGTATTCTTATGGATGACTCTTAGCTTTTATTACTGGCCTTCTTTCAAGGAGTTCAGGTTAGCATGTGTGCGTGTCTTTTTTATCCTAACAAGCTGCTGAGGCATGTCAAGTTGAGAGAGTGGAATTCGCGTACGGCAGACTTAATGTATAACAAACCTCACATACAAAAAATAAGAAGTTCAAGAACTCTTTTTCACAGCTATATTAAGCTTTCACAAGTCAAACTTTCACAAGTAGGAATGTGCAACCCCCACCCCCATAACAAGTATGCCCAAATTTATTCAGTCTTCTCTTAAAATTCCTTGGGACTTTTCATCCACAGAGAACCTTCACTATGAGTTTCATTTCAGGACAACATTCAGTGGTAACTCCAGCAAAAGTACTGAATTTATTTGAATGCTTCTTTTGTTTTCATTCATCATCCATTCATGAGCTTAATCAGCTGGCCTACTAACCTGACCTACTCAGTCAAACACAGATACCTGTTTTCCAACAGATGCAGAAGCTAAATGTGAACAGTAGCAAGTCACTCAATACTGATTCACCTATTTCTCTTGACCAATTCAAAACAGTTGGATAAATGTCTATTGTATAGATGTCTATTGCAGGCTATTTCATCTAGGATTTGCACTCCTATTTTTGCTTCGTTTAACACAGACTTTTAATCTAATTTCACTCTGGACAATATTTAACATATGGAGAGAACAAAATGACAGAACCACATCTGCATCATGTTTAAATGCAGTCTGGAGCAGGAAGGAAAATGTAATTTTTTCAGACACACAAGTTGTTCTTTGTTATACACTGCAGAGCCTATGGAAGTGGCAAATTTCTCTTCAGTACATGTTTTAAAGCATCATTTTATTAAAACACAGCAATAGCCACAAGAAGGGAAAGTAAGATTATGTCAACTTTTTTAAGCACAGGGCTTGGAAAATTTTCTTTGGATCTAGGAGCCAGATCAAAAATGTAGGACCTAGGCAAACTTGTCAGTTTGATGATAAAAATAAGTTTAAAAAAAACCTCAGATGCCACCACTGAGTGGTATAAATTAGATCTTACATGTAAACAATCATGGATAAATGTTTATGAATGACTTTATGTCATACAATTATGTAAAATGACAAGTGTGCTATATACACTGATTTCTGTGATTGCTTGCATTTTGTCTCTCACTGCACATCATTTTTGATATTTGCTAATAAAATACCTCACAACGCAAACACAACCTCACAACTATAAGAGTAATTTGTCACACGTCTGTGCACTTACACAGAATTTCAAATCCTTACACAAGCCAATCATTGTGCTCCTTGCTTCACGATACAGGCAAATGAAATGCCCACCAACCACAATCACAAATGTCACTAAAGGAAGAATTTGGCAATTCAATTCACTACCTCAGTGTTTCTCAAACTGTGGGTCGGGACCTACTAGGTAGATTGCGAGCCAATTTCAGGTGAGTCCCCATTCATTTCAATATTTTTAATATAAGACTGGTATGTGACTGCATTTGGGGAAATGTTACAGACCTTACTTTTAACAAGCTACTATGTATGTAGTTTTAACAATGATAGTAAAATAGGACTTACTCCTGGGTAAGTATGGGTAGGATTGCAGCCTAGGGTTGTTACAAATGTTCCTGCTTGATGATGTCACATTCGGGGGGGGGGGGTCCTGACAGATTCTCATTCTAAAAAGTGGGTCCTGGTGCTAAATGTGTGAGAACCACTGCACTACCTGAAATGAGTAGGTAAGTGGCGCAATCACTGCTGTTTATGTTTCACTATTACAATAACTTAAGAAGTTAATCATTATAAAAAATACTAGGGACCACATGAAATTTCTAAATGCCATGGAGACCTGGCACCTGGGATTTGTTGAGCCCTATTTTAATAAGCTTTAGTATGATCAAAGCATTTTTAATAGAGACAATAAATTGCCTTTCTGTTTAAAAAAAGGTGACGTACATTAGACAGAATTAAAACAATAAAACAGAACAGCAGAAGAAAAACCAAACACCATTTAATCCATTAAATGACAAAAGATCAGCAGCACTCATATTAGGTTTTGGAATACAGTTATGCCTTGACATGTGCAAGGGTTCTGTTCCCGGAACCCCCATGAATGCTGAAACTTGCAGTTAATCAAATCCACAAGTCAGGGCATACTAACCCTCTAAACACAACTGGAAACTCTGGTTTTCAGCTTTCTGGATGCCTCAGAAGGCCTCCTGAGAGTTGGGGAGGCCACGCATGGCCTCACAGGCCCTCTGAAGGGCCTCCAAATATGATCAGAGAACAGCTCTGGTTGCATTTAGAGCAGTGGCTCTTACACATTTAGTGCCTGGACCCACATTTTAGAATGACAATCTGTCAGGACCCACCAGAAGTGATCTCATGACTGGAAGTGACACCATCAAGCAGAAAATTTTTTAACAATCCTAGGCTGCAATCCTACCCACACTTACCTATGAGTAAATCCCATTGACTATCATTGTTAAAAGAATATACATAGTAGCTTGTTAAAAGTACAGGTCTGTAACATTTCCCCAAATGCAGTCACATACCATGGGAGCATCAAGTCTAATATATTGAAAATACTGAAATGAACGGGGACCCACCTGAAATTGGCCTGCAACCCACCTAGTGGGTCCCCATCCACAGCTTGAGAAACACTGGTTTAGAGGATTATAGGTCAGACAAATCCGCGGGTTCGGGACCAGTGGTGAGGTAAAACCATGGGGCCCAAATCTGCAGATATGCAGGCACAACCTGTAAAATTTAGTCACAGAATAATGTTAAATAAATAAATATTAACTATGTTGAAATATTAAACTGCCTGTTTTACTGGAAAACTTACACTATTGCCTCTTACTGGATGAATGAGTTGTATATGTGCTTATCTGTCATTTACAAGTTTCTGGTAACAGACACATTTTTCTTCTGAATTAAGATGGGAGAACACTTCACTTTTAAGACTGAAAAAATTTACATGGAGTATAACAAGTACCAGATCTGTGAGAAACCCACCTGCTCCCTCTCCATGAGTCACTTAACAGGACATGTCTCTTGACTGAAAGGAGGCAAGTAAAAAGATGTGACTCCTATAGAAAAACAACATACATCTTCCTCCAAGGTCAGGCAATTCTGTTGTGTCTCTTTATCAGAAGCAATGACCCATATAGTACCTATATGGCATAAATAGCAGTTTTACAAGGGCATTTGGTGAGGGGTCTCCCCTAGCTCCCATCTGCTTTTAAGCTGACAAAAGAACCACAGTAAACTGCATGGATTTCTTGCTAACTTCATCTAGTTTGACCCTAAATCTGTATTATAAAAGAAATGCAGACCAGTACCATCTCAATAAGTTGTTTTACTTTTCTGACAAGCCCATACACATGAACAGCATCAGCAGCATATTAAATATAGCAAACACACTGGAGGTGTCCTAGGAAGCTCCATAAAGACTCATAAGAACATAAGAAACGTCTGACTGGATCAGGTCAAAAGCCCATCTAGTCCAGCATCCTGTATTTCACAGTGGCCCACCAGATACCTTAGAGAGTGCACAAGACAACAGAAGAACTGCATCCTGGTGCCCTCCCTTAAATCTGGCATTCTAAGATAGCCTACCTCTAAAATCAGGAGGTTGCACATACCATCACGGCTTGTAACCTGTGATGGACTTTTCCTCCAAAAATTTGTCCACTTTTAAAGGCATCCAGGCCAGATGCCATCACCACATTCTGTGGCAAGGAGTTCTACAGACTAATTCCATGCTGCATAAAGAAATACTTTCTTTTGTCTGTCCTAACTCTCCCAACACTCAATATTAGTGGATGTCCTCTGGTCATGCAGCGCATGTCCCCTGAAGACTCCATGCAGGAACGTCCCAGATTTTCCATATATCCTGCGAGAGCGCTCCAAGACATCCCTTTAAATTAAACGCACCCAAGCAACCCACATGCAGGGCGCCACTGCCATTTCGAAGGACTCTGGTGGGGAGGCTCTGCCTCACCTGCCTCCCCACCCACCACACGTCCCTGGGCAGTCGTGACAGCTGAAGAAGCCACCAGGACTGGGGTAGGGAAGAAACCTTCACAGCAGCCTTCGGGGTCCTCGAACGGAAGGGGAGGGAGGGAAAGACATGTGGGAGGCGTGCACTGCTAAGGGGGCACCGGGAGGGGTGGCGTGTGCAGCCTTACTTACTCGCGAGTAAGCCCCACTGAGTTCAAGAGGGCTTACTCGCAAGCCGACGGCCTCGGGGTGCCAGCTCTGAGGGGGAGCCGGGCTGAGGCTCGAGCACCGAGGAGGGTCTCCCCCTTGGCGTCCCTCCCCCCGCACGCGCCAGCTGAGCAGGCGCCCCCTCCCGCCGCCGCCGCTCCTCCCACTCACCGGCCCCGTTGCTCGCTCCCTCTCGGTTGCTCGCCCGCTCCCTCCCCCCAGCCCGGCTCTCGTGCCCGTCGTCGTCGTCGCCTCCCCCGCCGCCCCTTCCCGCAGCCAGGGCTGAGGCGAGACGAGGCGACCGCGGCTGCCCCGACCCCCTTCTCCCCACAGCCACGCAATATGGCGAGCGCCAGGCAGCAACCGCCGCCGCAAAGGACGCTGGGAAGACGAGGAGGGCGATTATGGATGGCTACCAAGGCCGGGCAGGAGCTAAGCGGGGGAGGGGCGGCGAGGGGGCGTGGCCTCGCCGCCCCTCCCCCTCGCCACAGGTGTCAGGCGCGCCTGGAGGAGGCGGATGTCTCAGGGTTCTGAGGCTGGGCGCCAGTCAGGCTGGGCCTGTTTCAGAGCCTGAGCCTCCCTGGAACACCGTTTCCATGGGAACATAAGGAAAGCCCAGCTGGGTCAGGCCAAGAGCCCATCTAGTCCAGTGGGGTTGGGGGCGGGTGAGGCAGAGCCTCCCCACCAGAGACCTTCGAAGAGCGCCGCTGCCACCCTGTGAGGCATCCAAGCACCACAACCCACGCACTAAAGCGTGCTTGGGTGCCTCACATGGTGGCAGCGGCGCTCTTCGAAGGTCTCCAGTGGGGAGGCTCTGCCTCCCCCTCCCCCCACACCCCTTATCTAGTCTAGCCTCCTGTATCTCACAGTGGCCCTACTGATTAAATGATCTCCCCCCCCCCCCAAACTCCAGTGCCATTCCTGGCACAGCATTGTGCCTTGGCACACTAGTTGAAAATGGCTGCCCTTACAACTCAGCTTGAGCTTAGGTCCATTCAGAGCCGACCCTAGAAGGATGCAGGCTTGGGACAACTGGGGACCCAATCCTATCCAATTTTCCAGGACCGGTGTAGCCATGTCAATGGGGTGTGCACTGCACTGTGTGATGGGGAGGCAGTCACTGAGGCCCCCTCAAGGCATAAGAACATTTGTTCCCTTACCTTGGGGCTGCATTTCAGTTGCACCAGTGCTGGAAAGTTGGATAGGATTGGGCCCAAAGTGGTGAGCCAAATGCAGAAACTCACTCCTTGTGTTTGGATAATATGGCTCCAAAGCACTAGTTATTTTAAAGGCAGGACTGGGGCTATTTAATAGCTACTATCTTGGGGTCTCAGTATGTAATTTGAGGTAGCTATAGCAGGGCTGGCCCATCCATGAGACTGAGTGAAGTAGCTTAGGCAGCAGATTGATGGAGGCACCCCCCTTTATTCTCCCACTCACCTCTATTGCCGTGTCTCTTCCCACTCTCTGGATTAGGAAAAGAAAACAAGGTGGGCAGGAAGAGGAAGTGTGAAGGAAAAGAGTGGTGGATTAGACAGGTATGTCTGCTATAGCCTCCATGTTTACTCTTCCCTCTGCCCCCTCCCTTTCTACTCCTGGATGTGAAGAAGCAGAGGCTGGGACATCACCAAGTAAGGGGGGCAGAATTTGGAACATTCCCTCAGGCACCAGGAGGTCCTGGGCCAGCCCTGAGTGATGACCATATTTGGGGGGAGAGAACATACCTCTACATACCTGCTTACAGTGATAGTACACACACAAGACCCAGAAGGGACAGCATAGTGATAATGCCAATTAACAGCCCAATCCTAACCACACTTTCCTGGGAGTAAGCCCCATTGACATTAATGGGGCTTACTTCTATGTAGACATGCATAGGATTGGGCAGTGAAATGCTCACTATGAGCAGCAAGTTGCGGGGGTAGTGGCAAATGGACAAAGGATGCTGCATATCTGACTTTGCCAACCACCACCCTCTGACCCAATGTCCATTAAACCACGCCAAGTAGTTCTCCATTCCCCTTAATGCTCACTGAGAGTGAGAGGCCAGAGGACTGGGCCATGGCTGCCCACGTCTTCCAGTGCTTCTGAGGAAGGGGGGACAGCTACTGCCATATTCTTGCTCAAACCCAGCTGCTGAGGAAAGCAACTGTGTGAGCTTTTTAAAGCATGCCTGGTTCATCCTGTTTATTTGAAAGAGCAAGGAGCTGGCACCTGCATTCATGGTAAGAGCATTTGTTTTGTACATAATTTGTGAACTATTTTTTGTTGTAAAGCAAACTATAAATATTTTTGTAAATCATAATAAGGCAGAGTGGATTGCTGAGCCTCCCTCTCCTTGTCTACCTAGCTGCTTTCCTATGGGCAAGGAGAGCAAGGTGGCAGTGGCAGCTTTGGTGGGGAGCTTGCGATAATGAGCCCATGAGATTTGAGGAGTTGGAATTTGCACACAGTATAGTACTTCGACTCAGACCAGATCTGAACTTCAGAATGCATTTCTGAAAATAAATGTTGTACATGATTAAAACTTGATATTTATTACTAACTTCTTAAAGAGGAAAGGAATTTGAAAATAGAAGCATACTGAAAGGAAATAAGATACCACAACATCCTTCATGCACTGTTGAACAAGTTGCTTACCTACTCTTCATAAAACTGAATACTATGCCAATAAAGGTCTTATGTATGTATATATGTAAAACTGAACAGGCCACCAACTCAGAAATTGGACCTAACGCACTGTGGCAAATTGTGAGCCTCACAGAGCACCATTCAGCATTAAACATCCAGGCCAAGAAGCAAACAAAACAAACATATGACAAAAATCTGACAATTAGGGAGTTTGTTGAAGTCTATTTAATGGTAGATTGTGTGTGTACACTAATATTTGATTAAAATAAAATATAAAAACTGAAATTTTCTAAGTACAATTTCTGTTGTTTTCTGTTAAACTTACATACAAGATGAAATTAAATACTGAGACCCCAAGATAATGGCTATTAAATAGCCACAGCACCAAGACATGAATCAAGTCCCGAGTCTCCACCCTCCCTAGGGTCCCCCACAAGTTATAAAGGCAGCCATCACAACACGTCCAGAGTCATTTTTCTGAGTCATTTTGACTTGAGTCCGAGTCTTTTTGAAAAACGAGTCAAGCCCCAGAAGCAGCGAAAAAAATAAAGCACATAAACAAAACAAAGTTGCAAGCACACACGAAAACAAGTTTTGACTCAAGTCTGTTTGAGTCTTTTCATGTTTAGGGTTAAACCCCCGAGTCCTGAGTCAGTGCCCAAGTTTTTGATGTACGTAACTCATGTTCTTATGAGTTGCAAAAAAATGCTTGTTTTCGTGACTTGAGTCTGAGTCATCCGAGTCCCAGCACATCTTGGTTTAATAGGCTCAGCACAGCCTTTAAAATGGTTGGCTTAGCCCACCTTGAATTTCTGCTTCAGACCAATGACCTACTAGATTCCATTGCCAAAAAAAATCCACACTCTACACTCGCTTTTACCTCTCAGTGAGTAATTGGAAGAGCAGGATTTAATCCAATGGCCTCCAGTTTTCAACCAGCAAGCCATGAATGGGCCTTAGGTGTTCCGTGGGCATACAGCAACAGCATGGGAAAAAGGGAACAAGTGGTTACTTGAGCCTCTGACAGCAGCACAAGCACAAGTAAAAAGGGGCTGGAGGTGAGCACTTTGCACCTCACGCAGCAGCATGCTGAGAAGCTGTGGCCAGATGCTGCAGCATTGAGCCTCATGCTGGGCTAAGTGTTTCTGTGCTGAGTGCTATGCTTGGCCTATACCTGCTTCCCATTCCTACTCACCTCACGAGAAGCATTGCAGTTCTTGTGGCAACCTGCTGGAGACCTCAGAACAGAGTGTCTGATGTTTTATGTGCACAACACATGTGAGTGAATTACATTCCTGAGGGGACCCCTCAGCTTATTAGACATGCAAGAGTTGTAATTTAAAAATGGAAATTTGATTTAACGTAATAATTTAATTGTATGTACATATTTTGTAATTAATTATTAATTGTAATGTAATGATTCAATGTAATTAAGAAGCTGGTGGAGTGCCTTAACAACTTTAGTGTCTTGTCAGTGTGCCATGGGTTGAAAAATTGCTGCCTGTCGTGTGGCTCTCATCAGTTCAACAGCAGTCACTGGAATGTGTCCTCCTTGCACTTTTTAAACTCCTCTTTCTACCCCTCATGCCAATTGTGCCTCCCGAAGTGGAGTGAAGAAAAACTGGCCCTAATTTTGGTAATTAATCTCTGAGCTATAACTATGCCCTACAATTTTTTACAATCTTCACCTGTTCCACTGAGGACATAAGTTCTGTTGGGAAGGATCCAGGAGAAAGCAGAAAATAAGTTAAATTCTTCTGCTCAGTTCTGGTTTGCAGCATGCATGTCCACAGGGCCATTGTCGTACTCTATGCAGCTGGCAGACTTGAGGGATTAGGGAGTGCAAGAGGTGATCGCTCTTCCGCATGGTAGACAGTGAAACCTATTGTGCCGTATGCAGCTGAATGGTAATGACTGAGCGTGAAGGTACTAACAAAAGTGGCTATGTTGAAATATATTTTACTCTGTACAGTTGAGAACGGAGGGAGACTGGTGCAGTCATGCAAACTTTTAACAACTTTTGATGTAAGTGAAACAGGAGTGAATCCTTGGATACCAATAACTGATCTTCAAAAGGTTAACCTAGTGGCTAAGGAGTTGGGTAATTTTATATCAGGATATATCCTTTATTTGACAAATTGCAGAAAAAGTATGGTCCACTTCTGATTTTCAGGATACATAACCAACCTAACATTGCAGATAAAATAATGGAAAGGATATAAGCCGTTCAAAAATACAATTGGCATGCTATGCTAAAAATGACTGCCTTTCCCAAGGTCTACAAAGGGAGAGAACAGTATCATTGAAATTAATAACACCTTTACAGCATCAACTTTAACTATTGACAAATTATGCAATCCTACTCCAAAGCTGCACATATTTCACTCCTGTTAGTGCATATCCTAAGCCCATTCAGTACAAAGCAGGAAGGGAGAAATGAGAGCCCAGGCAATTCTAAGCTGGCACCCATGGAACCACAACCCAGATCAATAGTCATGGGGTGGTGGCTTGATGTCAGTGCAAGGTACGAATCACCACACCAATCCAGTTTCTGTGCTGGTAGCCAGAAAAGTACCACCAGGGTGAATACCACCACCTAAGACAGCAACAGCCATAGCCACCAACCATGGAGAGATGCCCCAATGATTCCTCCACATACACACACACCATAGGGCCTAGACCAGTGATTTTCAACCTTTTTCATCTCATGGCACACTGGCAAGGCACTAAAATGGTCAAGGCACACCATCAGCTTTTTGACAATTGACAAGGCACACTGTACTGTCAGTAGGGACTCACATCCCCTAATGGTCCTATTGATAAATGACCCTCTCCCAAATTCCCGCAGCACACTTGGGGACCATTCGCGGCACACCAGTGTGCCATGGCACAGTGGTTGAAAATGGCTGACCTAGACACTAATATGCCACAGTAACTCCCCTTGCAGGAGCTACTATGGTGTGGACAGGAAGGCAGAAAAAGCAAAGAATTGCTAGGAATCATAGTACCCAAGGTTCAAGTCTCCTTGTGCCACTGAGAGATGCACCATTCTGCAGGGCCCCTCCAAGAGCAGGGCAGCTGCCCCAGTTGCCCTCCCCAATGGATGGGCCTGCTAGCATGGCAAAACTGACAAAACATGTGCAAATAGAAGACACAAAATGCTTTCAACCTTTTGAAAAATTCAAAAATACTTTTATTAGACACCATTCAGAAAATAAATATCTTGATTATAAATCAATACAGTAGTTTCTCTCTTAGTTCTTTTTTACCTATAAAGTCCATCCTAAAGAAACAATTTTCTTCTGTATCTTATTTTGTATTCTTAGGCTCAGGGTGGGTAACTATGTGTAAAGCATTTTACAATGTAAATGTACCATTGAAATAGAGTGACCAGGCACAAAGAAGATCTCTAAGCCATTTCTGCCCAACTTTGCAAGTACACAACAGGAATCAAATGTGTATACTTGTGGGCTGAGCAGAAATGAATTTTAACAATAATTTAGAAGAGGGAATTTTGGCAGCTACAGCTTGATATGCAAGGGTGAGAAAAGCTGCAACTGCTGAAAATGCCTAAACTGCATAACTATTAAAAGGTACAGAACCCCATCTTCCATTGCAACTGGTCACCCTCAATTAAAATTATGGAGAGAATAAATCAGTTTCATACTATTGCAATGATTGTATGTATATTTTCAGGAATACCAATTTTGAATAAATCATCCCTTGAATCAAATTCCATGTTTCAAATCTAGCAGGGCTTGCTCGGAAGTATTTATTTGTGTATGCGTTACTACCCACTGCCACCTTGTGGAGGCTTCCTATAAGCCCGCACGGAGGAGCTGTTGCATGCTTTTCAAGGAGGGTGTCGCCATCATTGACAGGGAAGCACATATACAGGGGGCATAGCAAGATATGGCAGTGTGGTAGAATCTTTTCAGCATATTGTAGCAAAATATGGCAGGGAAGTATAAATAGTATAAAACAGAGTGTTGCATGAGATGGGAAGTGGATAACAAGATATGCCAGGGGCTGTGGAAGGCTCTTTCACAGGATATAACAAGGGTGACAGGCTATGTAGCAAGAATTAAAGAGATACCAGGGGATGTAATGAGGTGTGCAATATATGGCAGTGGATTGTCGTAAAATGTAGCAGGATAGTAGTGACATACAGCAGAATATGGAGGGAGACTAGCATAGGATTTGCCTGGAGTGTCCAGGAAACAGTATCAATCTCTAAGTGACTACTGAACAGGGTTCCCACTACGCTGTGCAGTTATACAGTTTAAAGTCAAGCTCCACACAGCACAGAACTCAGCAACCCAGAGGTTCAGCAATGATGTGTAATGTCATCACCAAGCATCCGGAGTCAATGTCATGATGCAGTTGCGATGCTGTGCAGCAAGAGAAGGTGTGCAGACCTTCCTGCAGACCAGGAAAAGTGGGGCCCAATGTGATGCATTCCCATGGAGCCCCTTCCCTATAGCCCCCTACTCACCATACAGCCTCAGTGGCAAGAAGAGTGCTTGTAGTGCTGCACACAAAGCACAGCACCCAGAATTAGTTGGTAGTGATATGATGATGTCACTACTGACCACTTCCGGGAGGCCCATTTCTGGTTGTTCCAACGCAGGGGTGCACAGGAGGGCCCAGTGGAGAGACACTCTGCTTGCCCTGCCAGCCTTTGAGCATGCCAATATCCTGGCTGCTTGCTGCACCGGCGCAGGGCCCCCCCAAAAGCACAGGGTCCAATCTGATGACTTCAGGCAAATCACCTAAAGCTGGTTCTGCACACCAGCATGGACATCTTACAGGGAATATAGCTACTGAAAGCTAGCTTGGAGATTTAAATTTAACAGATCCTTGGTTGAATAATGATGCCATGTTTGGAGAAAAATTCCAGGAATAGTTTCAGGAAGCGTTGACCACTCTATTTTAGCAAGATATGGTGGCGGAGAGCAGCACAACATGAGTCATTTAGTAAAATAGTGTTGGACCATTCCCACTTCCACAACTAGTAATCTGTTCCAGGGACAATGATGTCTCTGTCTTCTTTCCTTTAGATGCAAGAGCACTGTGGATGTTTTTGCACTGTTTGCTTTATTTACACATATACAGGGGGCATAACAAAGTGGAAGCAAAAAGCACTTTTATGAGACAACAGATCCACTACCCCATCTTAAATTCACACAAAGAGATGCCCTGTACCCCAACTGCATTCTAGTCAACTAACTTTGGTGGTTTTTTTCTCTCTGCCTCTGCCCATTCCCAAACTACAAAAGAGAGTTATTTATTTAGACATACACACAAACACACCCCTGCCAGCTTCCCATAGCAAGGTGTGCCTGTTTCGACTTCTCTAACCTCCAGTGGACATGTGATTCAAAACATCTAAATATTATCTAATCATTCCCACCCAAGAGCCAAAATTTCTGGGCCATTATCCTAACAAAGGAATTGTCAACCAGTAGCCATATGTAAAGGGAGGGAGAAATATCTTTCAGGTGGGTTTGGATGATTGGGAGGTGTAGCAAGCTTCAAAATAAATGCAGTCTAACTGCAGCTATATTGGTCAAGTTTCCACCAAATCCATTTATTCTTTATTTCTGTGAAATTGCTGTCCTCCCTTTAATGTAAATCATTTCTGGGGTAGCTTATAGGCAGTAAGAAAATTTAAACACTAACAAATGAACCCAAAACAACAATTACAGATAGAGACCATAGCATCATCAGAAATTAAAAGCCTGGAATTTTTTTTCAAGTCTTCGTCTGACAGCAACAACAACAAAAACTCAATTAAAATAGGCAACAGTCAAGCCTCACCAGGAATAGCATTGTATAAATGACCAGCATCTACTAAGGCCCTCTCCATGTTCAGTACTCACCTTGCCTCATATGCAGCAAAAGGAACCATAAGAAGACATTCAAGGGATTAGCCGCCCTGGGTCCCTTTTTGGGAGAAGGGCGGGATAAAAATAAAGTTTTATTATTATTTTTATTATTATTAATATCCATGCTAGCAACTGGGGACTACAGGCATATCTTGCATTGGGTCTCTTATGGCACCCCCTGCCCAAGAATGGTACACTGCTGTTACTACTGCTCCTAGTATTGAGGGGAGGGGATGGTTGGCTTGGCCAGATCAGATGGACCTTATGATGTGCAGGGGTCCTCAGCCAGCATCCAAGGTATCCAAGCTCTGATTCAATCCAACTAATGTGTTGCCCAACATAGACCTTGACTGCTGACTTCATCCCCCTGGGTGTGTCTGCTGAGGCTAGTTCATTAACATTAAACCCATTTCAGCACAGACAAATGGCTGTCTAATAGGCTGATTTTACCATCCATCATGCATCATAAAGTTCAAATTCAGAGTTCACACTATATTCAGGCTACAGCTCAAACTGAACATTGAATTCCATTATGACATGTATTAGGAATGGGCCATCATAGTTCAAATGCAACAAATAGAACTTTCATGTCCCATCAAACACAATGTTTTACAATGGAGTCCACTCACACATTCAGCAGTGAGTCATCAAATGTTGAGTAACTTAATAGAACAGCTTCCCAATGGAAGGCCATGCTATTTTTTATCTACTTTAGTTGCCACGCTACTTAATTAAGGGCCCAATCCAATCCAGCTTTCCAGCACCTGTGCAGCTGCAATGCAGCCCTGAGATAAAGGAACAAATGTTCCCTTACCTTAAGGAGGTCTCAGTGTCTGCCTCCTCACCAAAGGGTACAGTGCATATCCTATTAGCATGGCTACACTGGCCCTGGAAAATTGGATAGGATTGGGCCCTAAGGCTGCAATCCTATTCACACTTTCCTGAGATTAAGCCCCTTCAAACAATAGAACTTACTTCTGAGTAGACATGCATAGGATTGTGACCTAATGCTTTTTTTTAATGTTTTAAACAGACCTTGAGCTATTGCTTTTTTGTCAAAATGTTTTGATTTTTAATGTTTTTTTAATACAATAACTCATTTTTATATGGTATGCTATCTTGAGAAGGCTGTCAACTCTCCTTTAGAGTTTAGAAAAAAAATTCCTTTGGCCTGTTGCCTTTAAGAGCAACTTGGTCTATAGAAATCAGCAGGTGAGGTTCTCTGTGGGATGGAGCTAGGGATTATGACCGCCTGCTGTCTGTCAATCAAACTGGGCCAGTAAGAAAAGTTGGCAATCCTCCCCATATCTGGAGACCAGGCAGATAACTTTAAATCTCCTGGTACAGTGGGTGACAGGGCAGCTATGGCTATTCACATTTGTTTGGTCTCAGGTCGTGCTGTTCACCCTCTCCCCACCCCATTTCCACACTAGCTGTGGCAAGCAGATCTCCAGGCACACCTGGGGAAGGAGAGGGATGGCTGACTGGAGAGCAAATAGGAAGGAGCTGCATGGTTGTCTTATCTCCTGTGGCATCAATAGATTTAAAGGTCAGTGTTCAGAATTCAGGATGAGAGGAGCCAATTCTACACCTTGTACAACTTTAATTTAAAAAGAGAGGTTATGGCTTCTAAATAAATGATGAAATAAAAAAAAGAAATCAATGGATGTATGCACATGTATGAACCTGCCCAGAATTGCTTACTGCTATATAAAACATAATATGCAAACAACTTGTGTTTTAATGCTAAATTCTACATGACTGAATATGTTAAAATAACAAGACTGTGATCCTGTACACACTTATCAGGGAGTAAACTCCATTAAATCCAATGAATTTCTGAGTAGAGATGCATAGGATTGCACACTAAAAAAAAATTATAAATAAAATAAATTCTAATGTAGGAATTAAGCAGTATATTAGTAGTTTACATTCAGGGTGGTTTTCAAACCAGAAATTAAACTAGGCTAACTTAAAACCTCTATTTTTGTCAGCAAATTTATCTGAACTGGGTTGGCTTCAGGAAGTGATCAGATCACAGTGTCATCACCCACATTATTTACAGGCTTTCACGCTGGTAACTGTTGCTATGTTATCTAGGAAAAATGCTGATGTCTGTTTAATACTATTGGTTTCAAATTTCTTCAGCTTCTAGTAGTGCAATCCTGTGCCAAAGATGTGCTGGTGTTGGTGCAACATCACTGCAGGAGGAACTGTTATATCCTAAGCCCATTCAGCACAAAGATGAAGGTAGAAACAAGAGCCCAGGCAACTCCATGCTGGCACAGCCCTCTCAGGGCCCAATCCGATCCAACTTGCCAGCAGCAGTGCAGCCACAATGCAGCCCCAAGGTAAGGGAACATTTGTTAGGAACATTTGTTCCCTTACCTTGAGGAGGCCTCCATGATTGTTGCCCCCCATCTCATTATTTGGCATATACAGGGCCTCTGAGAGGAATTTTATCAGGGGGTACAAAGTTTCCTTTGGGCCCCTTCCCAAAGGGGGAGGAGAGCAACGGAGGCAGGCAGAACAGGGGTCAAAATAGGCAGGGGGAGGGTGCTAATAGCCAGAATAATCTTTGGAACCCAGGTCTACCAGGCTTCTTGATGCAGAGCCCAGGTCTACCCGACCATGTGGCACTGGCAGCTGGATAAAGTAATATGGAAAACCAAGTACACTCCTTAAGTCTCTTTGAAATATAGAATGGACAATGTGCTGTGTGCACCAAAATGAACCTGCAGCAGATGTAGCCCCGCATCTCTTTCCCTGAGCTCCTATATACTCCTTCATGGCAAGTGGATCTACACACCAAAGAGCTACTGTAGCAGGCCAGTTTCTTCCCAGATTTGACACAGTGTTAAAGAGGGTCATGGATATATTCTTGGACCCAGTGTGTATGGCTTGCAGAGCAGTTGCCACTTCATGCCTGTGATCGTGCCCCTCAGAATCATGTGCAGGCAGCAAATTCAAGTGAGATAGGAAAATGTAATATCCCAGGAACTTTATGGGCCCCCTCCTTTGACTCCTGGGCCCCCTTTCTGACCCAGGGCCCAGGTGCAAATTACCCCCTTTACCCCCTCTCCTAGGCCCTGAGCACATACCCCATTGGCATGGCTGCATAGGCGCTGTTAGGATTTGGCCCTCAGTAACTCTGCCAGTAAATCATGACACAGCCTGACTGATGGTGGTGGCCTGATGTCAGCCCAATGTTGTCCTGAAATTACCCGAACATGCAAGGGCCTGGGATGAGCATTTGGCCAGCAGTGGATAGAATACCTGGCATTCACCAAGAGAGAGCAGCAGGCACACATTGCTGTTAGCTATTGCAAAGAAAGGGCTGGTTAGGCAACAGAGTTTATAGCAAAGACACATTTGCCAATACTGAAGGGGCAGTGTTTTGGGGAGGAGAGACATGAGACTCAGAATGTTGGAGCATGGGATTCCCTCCTCTCCTTTTCTTACATGTGTGGGGGACATTGCCCTTATTGGGATGGTGGAGGTTCCTAGAAGAAAAAGAAGGATAAGGAATGTGATAAATAATGCCAAGGCGGAATCTTCTTTGGGGAAGGGTCCATAGTTCAGTGGTAAGCAGATGCTTTGGATGTGGAAGTGTCAATCCCAGGTCTGTCTGAGATATCAGCTACCAGGCTTATCAGCTACCAGGATTGGGAAATCCCCACTCCGTCTGAGGATTTGGAGTCAAAATAGACAACACAGGGCCCAAGCCTATCCAAATTTCCAGTGCTGATGCTACCATGCCAATGGGTCGTGTGCTGCATCCTGCAGTGGAGGGTCAATCATGGAAACCTTCTCAAGGTAAAAGAGCATTAGTCCCCTTACCTTGGGTCTACATTGTGACTGCATGGGCACTGGAAAATTGGATAGGATTGGGCCCACAATTGACTAAATGGGTCACTAGTCTCAGCCCATATCTTTATCTGCTTCATCTGTTAATTTCAAGAGCCTCAAGTGCTACACATCCACTTCCAGCCTCTCTATAGGCATATCAGTATATTTACCCCATACTCCAGATGTGGGGCTAAAGCTGAGAGGGCTAGTGATTTGTGTAAGGCCACCCATGAAGCTAGAACTGCACTTCACTCCAAATGTATGGCTGCTACCAAAAACAGCAGTCACGTTGCACTGCTTCCCCCCTTCTGAAACATTCAGAACTTCCTTGCGTGACAGGATGATCTACCTCCACCTCACATAATTGGCTGGTGGGTGCAAGGAAGTGCACAACAGGACATCATACCATGAGGTAGGTTTTCTTAAATATTGTGGTGTAAAGATGAACAAGTAATGAATTTCCTTCAAGTGAGTTCATGACAGTGGTGAGATTTGAACCAGATAGTTGACTTTGCTACATTAAACCAGTTTGACCATGGGAACTAGCCCCTCCTGTGTAGTCAAAACAAGCTAATGGCATGGTTGGGTGCTTTGCTTCAGCACTTCCTCCTTGCCTGCTGTGAGGAGGCAGAGCAAGGAGGCGACACTGGAACTGAAAGTAAAGGGGCCAACCACACCATACCCCACCTACCCTGCTGCACTGGTTGCTTTTTTAAGCAGCCAGGAGGGTGAAGAGGTGTTGGTAGCAGTGGGGTGCATTTGTGTAGGAGGGTGCATGTAAGGATGGCAGATCCACACTGATCATTCCTGGACCAGCCCACCAATGAGGCTGGGGGAAGTGACTGCTTTGAGCAGTTGACTGGAGGTGGTAGCAAATTGGCACAGAGCAACTTGCAACAATGCTTGCCCACTGCCTCCCTTGGGTGTTCTACCCAGTTGCTACCATGGAGGATGGCAGTGATGGCTTACCTTCTCCTCCAGCATAGCTGCTGAGGATCATGGCAGAGTGGAGATGGAGGAGGAGGTCATAGCCACTGTGATCCTGTTCCCCATTGCCCTTCTTCCATGAGAACCATGGGGAAGAGGTTGTGGTCTCCTCCTATTCTGCCAAACTGGTCAGGTGGGGAGGGTGTTGGGAATAGAATAGGTGCGCCACTCCCAGGAAGAACATCACCATCTGGTCAGTTTTGTGGAAGTGGAGCACTGTGATGCATAAAGAAAGAAAAAGGTATGGAGGAGGGGAGAGAAATATGAGTGTTACTGTTGGATACTGTTCGGCTTGGGCCAGACCTGGAAGTTCTTCAGCATTTGAAAAAAGAGAGCCCTCCTGGATCAGATTCAAGCCCCATCTCGTTTAGCATTCTGTTTCCTGCAATGGCTAAAGAGATGCCTATGAGGAGCCCAGGAGTAGGAGACCAAGGGCCCAGTTCTATCCAGCTTTCCAGTACTGGTGCAGCCACAATGCAGCCCCGATGCAAGGGAACAAATGTTCCCTGGAGGAGGTCTCTGTAACTGCCTCCCCACCACAGGATGCAGTGCAGCCCCATTGGTACAGCTGCTCTGGTACTGGAACATTGGATAGGATTGGGCCTGAAGACAGCACCCTCATTGCTGTGGCCCTCTAGCCACTGATATGCAGAGGAAGGCAGGATTGCTTCTGAAGAGCAGAGACATGCGGTGGCTAGGGAGGCAAGTGAGGCAGAGCCTCCTTTGAAAAGCAGTGATGCTGCCCGGTCAGGTGCTCAAGCACAACACACTCAACCCACCTTACATGGTGACAAAGGGAGGAAGGCCCTGCCTCCCCAGCCACCACACATCCTGTAGCTGCAACCCCACCACAGAGCACATGGGTTGAGTGTGCTCCAGCAACTTGCTTTTCAAAGGACTAGGGCAGGGAGGCCCTGCCTCCCCAGCCACAGCACGTGCCTCCTGAAGAGGAAGCTTCTGTGTGGCCATCCTGGCCAACAGCCAGGGCTAGACCGCTTCGCCTCCACGAATAGGTCGAATCCACTTTGAAAGCCTTTTCCCAGCCCCATCCTATGCATGTCTACTCAGAAGTAAGTCCCATGAGAGTCAATGGGACTTACTCCCAGGAACGGGTGGGTAGGATTTGGCTGCAAGTTGGTGCGCACCAGGGAGGACTGTCAGTCGTATTAGGGGCAGCTCTGAATAAAATAAAAGAAAACAGGGAAATGGGGGGGGGGAGAAAGGAGGGGCTGCCCCTCCCCACAGAGGGGCGAAGGGGAGGGCCAGGCTCCTGCAGCAGGACACAGGGCTCCTGGAGCTTCCCCGCGCGACTCTGCCCCGTGCCAGGGAGCGGGAAGGAGGCGCCTGAGAAGGCGACGCCTTCGGGCTGCAGGAAGTTTTTCTCTTGGACGGCAGCAGCGGGCTCAGCACAACGAGGGCGAGCGAGAGCAGCTGAAGCCGCCCAGCTCGTCGACACGCCGCCTCAGGGGAGACCGACCACCGCGCTCTCGCTGGGACCCGCCGCCGCCCCCCCCCCGACCGGAGCCCAGGCGCGATGGGCGGCTCCAGCTCGAGCCTGCTGGACGAGAGCAAGTGCACCTACATCCGAGGTACTGTGCGGGCGGACGCGCCTCGGCTCCTTGCACGCAGAGGCTCCTAGTTGGCCAAGCCGGGGGTGGTCTTTCCTCGACGTGCAAGGCTTCTCCCCAGTCTTGCCTTCCCGTGCCTGGCGATGACTGCGAAGTCAGAGCCCATGTCTACTCAGAAGCAAGTCCCGTTGTAGCCAATGGGGCTTACTCCCAGGAAAGTGTGGATAGGATTGCAGCCTGAGTCTGATCCTATCCCCAGTAACCACGGAGTATAATGGGACTGACTTCAGAGTAGGCGTGCATAGGATTAGGCTCTGGCAAGGCGCAGTTCAGTACGTGACAGAGCAACCCTAGGCATGTCTACTCAGAAGTAAGCTCCACTGAAGTCAATGGGACTTACTCCCCAGTGGGTGTGAAGAGGATTGCAACCCAAGTTGCTTCCCGACAAGAAAGGGTGCATCGTTTGTGCACCTCGAATACCCCAAACTGTGGACTACATAAAGAGAGGGTGTGTGTGTGTATATATATATATAAGGAAGGCTAGAGCAATATACTCAAATTTCACCAGTTTTCACTTGTGAAAGCACTTTTGCACAAGTCAGTCATGAGGGCTGAAGTTTTGCACACACTTACTAGGCATCTCTGCATGCCCCTGGTTGGAGTGAGCCTGTTGAGCTCACTCAGCAGAACTGAGCAACCACCAATTGGGCTGAATTTCATGGTGGTAGACTGGGTTGCTCAATGGCAGGCAAGCATCCTTGTGAACGTAGGTGTGCACTCCTGTGCAGTAACAGCTGAAGGAAAGTTCCATTAGTTCAATGTGACTAAATCCCAAGTAAGTGTGCTGAGGACTGCGGAACCACATCTCGCTACCCATTTAAGAGCTTTGGCTCCAAATCGAGTCATATGCTGGATCTAGAAGTGTTCCTTGGAGTAAGTGGTAGGTGCAGGGTCATATTATTCATAAGACTCACTAGGCTGAAACATAGGGGCCCCCAGAGACTAGGGGCCAGTCCTTTTTTTGCTGGGGCATTGTTACTTGCACCCTATCCTTGTGTGTACTGACATATATACTGTCAGCAATAGTGGAGTGAAAGACTGAAGTGCCAGAGGGGGCCTGAAATATCTGAAAGCCTAGGGGTCCAGCCATGTGTTAATACAGCCCTGGGTGAATAGATAAGGAGATGTAACATACCATTTACAGTTTGCAACTCAGGAAAATAATTAGAGGTTTCTGGCAACTGTCCAAGAGGGCAGGGAATTCTGACACTTGATGGTGAATCTTGCACTTATATGTTAGAAGAATATCTAAAGAGGGTTCAATGTGTCTTGGCATCCTGAGTGATTAGCACTGGCTGGGGTTCAACCTTATAAGTGCACTGTTCTGTTGCTACTCAGAACATTCTGAAGAAGGCTTTGATTTTAAAGAGGAAACTTTTCACAAATGAGGGAGTTAGCTAATAGGACATTGAAAAGGAGAGTGAAGAGTTTCACATTGCTTCAGGACACTGGGAGGCTGCTTAAAACCACAGAAGCTAGGGTAGAATGTAACACCACAGATTAGGAAAGGTATAAACAAGCCCAGAGCGCGATACCATAGTCTTTTGAGACTGAAGGTTGCCAGCACACAAACAAGCCCAGGAATATGCCAATAAAAAGCAAGAGAATGCTGCTTTTTGCTCATGGAACTCTAGCTCAAAGAAGGAAAAAAACAATGAGCACAAATGCTGGCAAAACCAATGTTGGTAGCCAAGATGGCAAATGGTGAGAGTATCTGAGTAGCACAGGATTGCTAAAAATGCTTAACAAATTAGCCCTTCTTCACATGTTTGTAGTGTGCCATGAACATGCATGCTCCCCCTCACTTAGAACACGAGAACATCAGAAAAGCTCTGTTGGGTCAGGGCAAGGGACCATCTAGTCTAACGTCTCTTTTCCATTAGTGGTCTGCTAACTGCCTGGGGGAAACTCACAGGCAGGAGAGAAAGGTATTCTTTAACACTTTTGCTCCCCAGCAACTAGTATTCAGAGGCATTCTTGGTGCTAAACTTGGAGGTAGCACATAGTCATCCTGTCTAGGAGCCATTTATAGACCCATTGGCATTCCTGGAGGGGGTTCCAAGCACTAAGTTTCTTCAGGTGCCAGTCCTGGTTGCAAAATCTTTTGCTCTAAAGGTGAGGAGGAGGGGATGCTTTGCACCAGTGGCCAGGCATCTGAAAGAAACTTAGTGTCCGTCCCCCCCAGGTATGCCAGTGGATAGACGTATCCTCCATGGATTTGTCCAGTACTTTTTTAGAGCCAGCCAAGCTAGGGCCATGACAACATCTTGTGGCAACAATTATGGTAAGTCTTCCATCAGTCGGTTTCAGTGGATGATCCCTGGATCTAGTATTGTGAGAGAGGTAGGAAAACCTTTCCACAGCATGCATACTTTGTAAGTCTCACAGCCCAAACCTATGAACTGTTTACGTTGCCAGAACAAGTGTTCCAGTGGTGTAAACAGCTTTATGGCTGTTGCAAACATGATAATTCTGGTGAGTGTAGCTTGGCTGCTGCTGCAAGCAGCAAAACAGCTGGGTCTGCACGACAACATATACCAGATGTCCACAGCCATGGTAGGACAAAGGGGTCAGGAGGGAGGTGGTACTGGGTGCAAAGGAACGGAATGGAGTGGATGGAACGGGGAGGCAATCGGGAGGCATCAGGGGTGGGGTGGAGGGAAGAGCAGGTGTGGGAAGGGGGTGAGTTTGGCAGCAGCAGTGCCTGCCAAATTCTAACCCCCTTCCTGGGCCTTATCTGCCTTCACTGATCAACATGGACTTATGTCTGTCATATAGCTCACGCAGGTCTGAGTTGACTCAGGGTGGCAGGGGGATCTTACCCTGAGGAGGCCTCAACATGCCAAAACTCCCAGCAGGATACATCAGATACCGCATTGGCACCATTGCATTGCTACACAGGGAGTTAGTTAAGTTGGGCTGTCAATCATGTCCTCTCTTAATCACCTTTCCTCCAAGCTAAATGGTTGCAAACGCTGTTGCTCCAGCCCATGTTGGTTGCCTGCTTTTGAATATTTGGCCACCTCATTGTTTACCCTTAACTCCAGATGATTTGTACATAGGATAAAAAGCAGTCTAAGTATAGATCATTGGGGGAATCCCTAGTTCTTACTTCCAGTCACTGTAAAAATAGTTTATTTAGTCCTACAGTTTGCTGCTTGTTTTTTTCACTAGTTACCAATCTGTAAAAAGACTTGTTCTCTTATGTCATGACTGCTCAAGAGTCCTTAGTTAAGGACATTGTTAAGTGTCAACTGGATTGCCTTTATTCTTATGGTTGTTGACACTCTGAGAACTCTAAAAAATTAATGGGGCAGGAATAACCTTTGCAGAAACCATGCTGATTCTCCTGCAGCAAGGTTTATTCTTTTAGATCAGGGGTGCCCCAAACCCAGCACGGGGGTCATTTGCGGTCCTCTGGAACTCCCAACCCAGCCCGCGAGGAGCCCCCAGTCTCCAATGACCCTCTGGACACTGGCTGGAGTCTGTGTTGGCCCGATGCAGCTGCTCTCAGCATGAGGGCGACTGTTCGACCTCTTGTGTGAGCTGCAGGTCAAGGATCCACTGCTTGCAGTTTCTCATTTGTGATGCAGCAGTGGCAGCAAAGGAAAGGCCAGCCTTCCTTTGTGCAAGGTTTTTTATAGGTACTGAGCTATTGCAAGACCTTCATTCATTCATATAAGCTCCATCTCTAATATATTCATTTATGTAAATGTATTCAAGTTTTAAATGTTAATTTTTTTGTCCCAGCCTCTGACACAGTGTCAGTGTCAGAGAGATGTGGCCCTCCTGCCAAAAAGTTTGGACACCCCTGTTTTAGATGCTTAATAATCTTATTTTTAATCATGCTTCCCACCAGTTTAGTGGGTGCAGATGTTAAGCTGACATTCATGTATGAATCACTCACATGAGAGAGTTTGAAAGATCGAGTCAAATAGAGGTGACAAGAGCTGAAATTCTAAGGCCAATTAATAAATTAAAAACGAACAAGCCCCTGGTCCAGAGGGCATACACTCAAGAAGACCTAAGGAGCTCAAATGCATCATTGCTGATCTCATAACAAAAACATGCAATGTCACAAAAATTGACCTCCTTACTGGATGTGTAGAAATTAACCAACATAATGCTGATTTTTTTTTAAAATGGGAACTAGAAGGAACCAGAAAATTACAGGTGTGTTAATAAATCAATGCTTGTTCATGGTAAATTTGTAGAATACAGCTGTTATAGTTAAGCATACAGAAACACAAATTTTTCCTTAGCAAAAATTGCCTATCTTCTGCCAAGGGAAGTCCTGCCTAACTAACCATTAGGAAATAATTGAGAATGCCACTTGTTCATGCAGTGATTTGATTCAAAGTGTTTTGAAGAGACACTTTGCCAACAGTCTGAGGCTAAGAGGCAAAGAAGGAAGGCCCATAGCCAGGGAGACAGACCAGGGACAGACTGCACTTGCTCCCGGTGTGGAAGGGATTGTCACTCCCGGATTGGCCTTTTCAGCCACACTAGACGCTGTGCCAGAACCACCTTTCAGAGCGCGATACCATAGTCTTTCGAGACTGAAGGTTGCCAATACATGCAGTGATCCAGTAGAGTCTATCTAAGACTTCCAAAAAAGCTCAAAAAATTCCACACCAAGTGTAATGATTTCTTGAAACATGCATGCATTTAATGGGAATCCTATGCAGAAGGTGGTAGAGCTATTAAGGACATAGTTTTCAGGTGGATCAAATACCTAGGGAAAAGTTACACAAAATAAAATTAAGGGAAGACAAACTAATGGTTATCTTATCCTTAAGCAAAGGCCTTACAAAAGTCTGCACCAGGACAGGTAGTCAGCTTCTCCAAATTTCAGATAACTTAACTGCCGCCCAAATCCTAACCAACTTTCCAGCACTAGTGTAGTGGTGTCAGTGGGGCATGTGCTGCATCTTGCAGTTGGGTGGCAGTCACAGAGGCCTTCTCAAGGTAAGGGAATGTTTGTTCTCTTACCTCAGAACTGCATTGCCCTTATGTCGGTGCTGGAAAGTGTGTTAGGATTACGCATTCTTCTGTACATGTTCTTTGTTTAAGCCCAACTAAATTCAGTGGGTCTTTTGTCCTTAAATATGTGTATAGGATTGCACTTGAAATCAGTGGAACTTAATTCTGAATATAAGTATGTAAATTCAGGGTGTGATAGTACTTTCCTTCATTTGATCATATCAAGTCTGCTAAATAAAATATTGTTCTGTAGTCTGTGTGAGTGCTGAACTATTCCAAGTGTGAGAATCTGTATAAAACTCTGCTGGGAAAATGTGAAAAATCAATTGTGTGAATTCACTGTAGCTCTAATAAAACAAAGCTTTACAGATAAAGGCATAATGAAAATGTAGGAATATGACTAGTTGTCAGATGAGAGGGAGAGAGAGAGAGAGAGAGAGAGAGAGAGAGAGAGAGAGTAGAAATGTCTCAGCTTTTGGGCCTTACACTGTCCAACTCTTTTCCAAAGCCGAAGACTAGAAAGGGTAGTCTTCACATCTAATACAAAATCCTTACCTTTAGGCATCTGTGTATGATCTTTCCCTTTTTCATGTTTTTTGCCTCTTCCTTGCCAAAGGCTTGCATTTGCTATCTTGCCTCTGTCTTATTCAAAGTGATCCTACAATTTATTCTGTCTGAACTAACTTGAAGGAAAGGTGAGGTATGTCTCAACAGGCCATTATTGACATTCAACTTTCCGTCACCCACATTCAAAAAGATTGCTACCTCATGCACACAGTTCCAAAGTACTGCAGAAATTAAGAACGTAAGAAGAGCCCCACTGGATCAGGCCAAAAGCTCATCTAGTCCACCTTTGTGTATCTCACGGTGGCCTACCAACTGCCTCAGGGTGCACACAAGACAACAAGAGACCTGCATCCTGGTGCCCTCTCTTGTACCTGGCTTTCTGAGGTAGCTTACTTCTAAAATCAGAAGGTTGCACATACTTATCACGGCTTGTAATCTGTGATGGACTTTTCTTCCAGAAATTTGTCCAATCTCCCTTTAAAGGCATCCAGTTCAGATGTCATCACCACATCCTGTGGCAAGGAGGATTTGCATCCACTTTCACTGCTGTGGGGAGCCCTGCTGCAGGACACGCCGGGCTCCCCGCACCCCTAGGAGACTGCAGGGGCTTGGGTACGTGTACCCAAGCCCCTGCAGCCCCCCTGAGCGGCGCAATCCCCAGGATCGCGCCACTGCCTCCTCCCTGCCTCCAGGCTGCCCCTGCCCCTTAAGGGTGCAGGGGCCAGGGCCCACAGGCTGGGGCATTGTGACGCCCCAGTTTGAAAAGCCCTGCATTAGCCTATATGTGAAGTTTTGATTTTTTTTGTCCCATTGTGCATGACTTTACACTTATGTACATTGAAATGCATCTATCATTTTGCTGCCCATTCTCCCTGTTTGGAGAGATCCTTCTGGAGCTCTTCACAATCCCTTCTGGTCTTCACCACTTGGAAGAGTTTAGTGTCATCTGCAAACCTGCTGCTTATCCTTGTCTCCAGGTCATTTATGACCAGGTTAAAAAGCACTGGTCCCAGGACAGTTCCTTGAGGCACACTGCTCTTAACCTCTCCACTGTGAAAACTGCCCATTGACATCCACTCTCTGTTTCCTGGTCCTCAACCCATTTATTTAAATGAAATAAACTGTTCATTTATTGTTTATATATAGTTTATGCAGCAGCCTTGACTCAAAGTGCACTGATTTGAAGGATACTTTTATCACTTAAATTATGTGATGTGTGAAATATGTGTGGTCCTATGTGTTAATTCCTGTGGATGCTCACTGAGCATGCAGTCCTGACTCCTCGCCTTGCATCCAGGTGAATTCGTTTATCAGCATGCTTAGAGGGGCAGGTCAGAGGTAGCAGATAGACTGCTACCAACCCTGCACAATTATAAGAAAACTCCTGAATTTCTGTGGGTGGGCCAGGACTGCGAGCACACATGGCAATTAATCATTAGAGCCAATTTAGGTGATAAAATATTGTCAACATTAAGCATTTGATCTTGCATTATACTGAGAGTATGGATACATCTCACTCAGTATTGTCTATACTGACTGGCAGTCACTCTTGTATGTAGAGATGCTAGGGCAGTGATTTTCAACCTTTTTCATCTCATGGCATACTAAGAAGGTACTAAAATTGCCAAGGCACACCATCAGTTTTTTGACAATTGACAAGGCACACCATGCTATTGGTAGGGGCTCACATCCCTCAATGGCCCTACTATTAAATGACCCTCCCCCAAACTCCGCTGGCACACCTACGGACCATTCATGGCACAGTGGTTCAAAATGGCAGTACTAGGGATTGAACTTGGGATATTCTGCAAGCAAAGCATGTGCTCTGCTGCAGAACTGTAGCCTGTTCCCCAATATTTGTGCAATCCTTATCCCTGCTTTCCTTCTTCCTGCTTATGCAGTTTTGAATTAAACGAGGGACTATACTAGAAGGTCACAACTGTGCTCTGAATACAAAGGCTACATCGGACTGAGTTTGTGCCAGGGCTTAGCTCTTAGTACTGTTTTCAGGATACAGTATAATTAAACTTGAGTTTAATTTAACAACATTAAAAAAGAATAGGTGGAAATACTCTCCAGGAAGTGCAGAGTGGTGGTGGTGCACTCTCCAGAAAGTGCACAGTGGTGCAGCTAATGATCATGTAGCCTGGTGCCAAGCTTAAAATGATGCCCCAGAAGTGATGTGTCACCCAGGCTTTTAAAAAAGTGAAAATGGGGGAAAATCTGCCTCTTGCTTCCCACTTGCTCTGCCACCTCCCCACGCCATATTAACACCTAATTGGTTCCCTGCTGTATCATAATAATGGGTTGAAACTGAAACAAGGGAGATGTCAATTAAACGTTGGGAAGAATGTTCTGATGGTAAAAGCTGTTCAGCAAGGAATGGTCTGCCTTGGACTCTGCATCTCTGGAAGGCTTAAACAGAAGCTAAATCCCTATCTATTGGGGATGTTGTGGACAGCCTGCTTTGGCAGGGTGTTGGACTTGATCTTGTAGGTCGCTTCCAACTCTGTTATTCTAAATATAGATTACAATTAGGTGTGTCCCAAATTCTTAATAGGTGTGCCACCAAACAGATAGAACTATTTAGGGTGGTTCAGTGAAGGTGTGTCCTAACAGGGCAAAATTAACAAAAAAGATTGATTATCAGGAAAAACAACTTGGGCAATTAGATTTGAAACAAAATGGGACAGAGTAGTTCTGGTAGTGTGAGACATCTCATATGGAAGAAAAATAAGGGATTTGAACCTTTTTCCTTTTGTGTGTCAGTGGCATACAATGGGTAGGCTGGGGGAACCGTAAACCCCAGGTGCCAAGCTGCAGGGGGTTGATAGAGGCCACCTTCCAATTTTTAAAATCTTTGTATTTTCGAATAATACCATCATGTTATATATCATTCAGTGTGTAATTTCATGCAAATGCAGTGAAACACACAGCGTTGAAATATATTCTATCAAACGTCATTTTAACTTTTTTAAAAACCAGAAAAGCCTTATGTAATGAAAAGTGGATTACACTGGGAATCCTGTAACAAAAGGTATATACTGTAACAAAAAGTGGATTACACCAGGATTTCCACTGGGAATAGTTTGTTGCGAGCATTCCAGAAAACCAAATGTATTCCTCATAAATGTATGTATGTTTTGCCTTTCTTCTCTGCTGCAACAAAACTGCTTTTGTATGTATGCTAGACCACAAGCCAACTGCATATTATCTTGATGGGCATTTCTTCCCTGTTTTGTTTTGGGTTATGATCTCTAATGTTCACGACTTATGTGAAACTTAAGTTCAGTAAAAGAAAATGTTCACTGCCTGCTCTTCTTCTTTGGCCATTATTATTATTCATTTCATATCATGACTATTACGGAAAATAATTTTTTCATGGGGGGTGCCAAAAATTTATGGGCCCCGGGTGCCAAATGACATTCGTATGACATTGCATACAGGGGATTGGGAGAATGATAGTGTAGAGTTTGCAAGACTGCTTCTTGTTAATGTTTGCTATATGTCTTGGTCTGAGGTACTGGTCTACATTACACAGCTTCATACTCTGCAGTTAGCTGTTGGGCCAACAGCTTTGCTGTGGTATGTGACCAGTCATGTATAGAAGACCAGGCTTATAATAATGATTTATTTAAAATATATATACCATTCCCTTCTCTCCTGATAATGGGGTACCCAGTGCTAGAGGCTTTGTTGCCTGCCAGTGGTTGATGCAGAGGTTGCTCGTCCTCCTGTGACTGAAGTCAGCCGCTGGAGCATACATGGTCCCAGCTTGCCTAGGTCCCAATCTCAGCGCTTGAAGTTCTTGTTTCAAGGTCTGGAATAATAATAATAATAATAAACTTTATTTATATCCCGCCCTTCTCCCCAAAGGGACCCAGGGCGGCTTACAACATGTTAAAAACAGATTAAAAATATAATTTAACAGCAAATAAAAACGTATTAAAACACATTAACAGATACCATAAAAACAGTAGTCAGATAAAAAGTCAGATAAAAAGAGCAAAACGCAGCAAATCATGGAGGAATCAGGCCTGTAAAAATACTAAAAGATATAGAAAAGATGTTAAAAAGGCCATGAACTCAGAAGGCTTGTTTAAACAAAAGGGTCTTCAGGCCTCGCCGAAAAGTCTCAAGAGAGGGACCCATTCTCAAGTCAAGGGGAAGGGAGTTCCATAACGTTGGTGCCACTACTGAGAAGGCCCTGTTTCTTGCCGCTGCCCCACATACCTCCTTAGGTGGCGGCACTTGTAAAAAGGCCTTCTCTGATGACCTAAGAGGATGAGCCGGATTGTATGGAAGTAGGCGATCTCTAAGATACCCTGGCCCAGAGCAGTATAGGGCTTAACATCCCTAACATGAGGGATGCCTAACATCCCTCATGTGTGGTTAGATTGTATAATATAATCATTGCCAGCTCATAGAAATAACTTCACAGTTATGGGTCATAGATGCTGGGCTATGTGCAAAATCCAAAGGGAGAACTAGCACTCAAGTGTGGAATCTCTCTCTCATACACAACCTCTGAAAACAAATTTCTTCTTCTAAGGAGTGAAACTGAGGAATTCGGATCTCATTTTGATTAAAATTTAGCATGACTGCAAAGAGGCAGATAAAATGGATTCTTTGGCCACATTTAGCCTATAAGCTGTAGGCTGTCCAGTTCTTTTGTAAGCTAGTTGAAAAATGCACATTTCCCATCTGTCTTGTTTGCCCCAATAACATTTAAAGGTGCCCAAGATCTTATGGAGTAAATGACATATTCTTGACAATATGTTATGGTATGAATGCAGGACTCCAGTGCATACATGGAACTTCTCTGCCTGAAATTCTCTTGAACCCATTTCTGCCCAGTCCACAGGTGTACACATTTGATCCCTGTTGCTTATATGCAACGTTGGGCAGAAATGGCTTTAATGGGGAGACAGCACTGTATGTGCATGATTTTATATGCAAGCTGCCTCATCTCTTTTGGTGAATGGAGTAGCCCACACGTGCAGAAGCTCTACCAGAGTACATATGGAGCTCTTAATAGATGCAAAGGTTTTTACTGACTTATCAGAATGGGGCTTGAGCTCTGCTGGTGGTGGATACTTGCCATTTTTACATTATGACTATGTGAGTGTAATAATTTTGTGGGCCTGCCACAGTTGAATGAGCAGTTTATTTCTTGATAAGGCACCCCAGCCTGCTTCTAATACATGTACTATGTAGAAATAAATCCCACTAATTTCATTGGCACCTCCTTCATTAGACTGTGTTGTAGATTAGGAGACTGCTATTTAATAGACTGGGGCCTCCAAATTTTTTAATATGAGGGCCACACCATGTATTTAACACATTTTTGCAGGCCAAAAAAAAAATAGTTTTATGAATGAATGAATGAAATTACAATGAATGAATAAGTTTTACTTGGATCTTTTTTGTAATCGGCACAATATAACTCAGAACATAAGAGAAATGTGACAATTACAAAGTAACAATGCCATGCTTAAACCGAGACATGATATATAATGAGTGAAAATGTCAAACATTAGCAAGTGCTCTGACAAAAAAAGACTAGTTGCTGTGGCTGGATAAAATCTTGTGGCAGTCCATATTTGGTTCCCAGGTAATAGTTTGGAGACAAGCACAAGATCATGGTCCTAGAAAGGCCTCTGATGAACAAAGGAAAGAATGAAGCAATTGAGGAAGGTCGGGTTTCTGAAGAAGCTGCCTAAAATTCATATTGTGCTTATAAATCTGTTATGGAGATGCAGTAATTCCTTGCAAGTGGAATCGCAGCCACTTAATCACTTGAATACAGGATGCTGCAAAATCTAACACACAACTCACATGTTACTGGAGAGATGTGGTTTTTGTTTCCCTGTGATCTTATCTGACTTCCTGTACAATCCACCCCATGATGCTGTCATTTAAACAGTACTGATGAGCTATGAAATTTAGCCATAAGGAAGCAGCAGAATAGCTCAGCCATGACTGTTCAACTCAGCCATGACTACCCTTTGCATCAGGGGTAGGTTGAGGGGCAAGCTTGAAAGGGAATGCCCTGTGTCACCACATCCCCTGACATGTTGCCTGCCCAGCTACACTTGCCCCATCTTCTTTTGCATACTCAAAGGCACCAGGAGGTTTGTGGACGGTTTGCTTCCTACTGCTGGTCTGCTGCTGCTATTGCTCTGCTGCTGCTTCTTATAAGGCAGCTGGCCAGTAGAATGCTGGGAGTGCAGAGGTTCTGCTCCCAGAATTTTCCCTGCCAAGCCACTTCATGAAGGTGGTGGCCATTTGAAGCAGGAGGATAGAGATGGTGAGACGCATGCTGGTGTGTGTGGAGGTGGTAGTGGTTCACAGAGATAGGTGTAAGCAATGCAATTTGGGGATGGGTTTGAGTGGTAGATTGGCTTCTGTTGCCTTTGAAAAGCAGCAAAACCACTGCCCCGTTCATGCTGAAATAGAGCCTGACTGCTATAAGCAGCATGCCTTCTTGTCCCCAGTCAGAAGCATAATGTACTGCAAGACATGTATAAGGTTCTACTTGTACAGAGCCATGATTTAAGCTTTAATAAAGTACATGAAAATTTGACCTGATCTTATAGACCAGCAATTTTTAATCAGTGTGCCGCAGATGGTCCTCAGGTGTGAGACAGGAGATTGGTGGAGGGCCATGTATTACTAGGGTCATTGGAGGATATGAGCCTCCCACCAGTAGTGCAGTGTGTCTTGTCAATTGTAAAGAAAACTGATGGTGTTTCCTGATAATTTTAGCACTTTGCCAGTGTGCCATGGGATGAACAAGGTAGAAAATAACTATTATAGACAATTGAAACTTGAGGCTAAATTCAGCTTACAGTTATGATCGTCTGGCTGTAAGTGATCTGTCACTAGCAAGATGGCAGTCTTCAATAGTTGCTTCAAGAATGTCAGCTGTAATAAAACTCAAAACAAATTTCATGGTTGACTCATAAAGAATTCTGAACATGTGTGTCTTTGTTTACCAAAGTAGGTGTAGTTTTCCCCACACACCCACAGATGATATGATGCATGAAGTGAGCAGGAAGGTTACCATTTTGTTTATGGCCATCCTGCTGTGTTAATCTGACTGGTTACGCATATGGCGCTTATATTGGTTTCAAAAATAGAACTTTAGGTTGGTTTTTTTTTTCATTTTAAAAAGGCCCATTTGATTTGCATGAAAGCAAATTGGAATCTTTTTATTTACGTAACGTATCTTTCACATTCAGGCATCTTGAAAAGCTTTGGTGCCCTATGGAAATCCCAAGAAGAAAAACAGGGGGGGCGGAGTTAACTCTCAGTGAAGTAGCAGGGAACCTTGGAGGGCTCCGGGGGGGGGGGGACTGCTAAATAGATGTGTTTTCCAAGGACCTCAGTAATGAGGTACTCTTCGTTGTCAAGAAGGGACGAAGACTGAGAGCTTGAACGGGGCAGTCTCTTGAGACTGCGGTTTCAGAGATATTTTCCCCGATTGCTCTGTGCTGAATCACATTGTATCCTGGACGCCATCTTCAGAGACGATTCGGACAGCTGAGGACTTCCCCCCCAACGGCCTAGATAAAACATGAAAGCGAACAAAGCCTTTAACTGTGAATAACCAGCATTAAAAGGCTATAAAAAGAATTGCAATCAAGAGGTTGGAAGGAGGGAAAGACAACTTTAAGATTATTTATGTTGGCTTGCAGCCACCCAGAGGGGAAAAAGAGCGAATGTGGATTTAAAGAAGCCCCTGCTGGAGCAGTTTTTTTTCTTTTTCGTAACAAGGATGATTGGAAGAAAAGTAAATAAGGGAAGATAAAGGATCATCCTGTTGGAATAGTATGCATGGAAAAGAAATTAACAATTAATCTTTAAAGGATGGAACAACTTTCACTTTCGTTTTTGCTGCAAAAGGCTTGACTCAGACCTGAACAATTAAAGGTATACTAACTTAATTTGATAGTGTTATTAACTTGAATTGAATTACTGACCCACCCCTTTTAGATATAAAAACTTAACGATTATCTTTGACAAGAAGGGATGCAAGACAATAAGAATTGGATGACTCTTTAACTGTGGGAATGTTTGGACACTGATATTGACTTGAAGTGGATTATTGACATTCCTTTTAGATATAAAATTTGGGAATTAGCCTTACAAGAAGGTGAAGCAAGATAATGAGACTTGCTTGATTCTTTAATTGTTGGACCATTTTTTTTATAGCCAGAGTTATATCGGCTTGATTTGATACTGATAAGAATGACATCAAAAAATTCAAAGGATGATAGCAAAAGCCAGACCTCATTAATGGATATGTTGCGAGAATTCAGAAATGAACTGAAGCAAGAGGTTGGAAAACTGTCTGAAAAAATGTGGCAAATAAACTCCTCCCTGACAAACAGACAAACAAAGAAAAGTATGGAGGGGATGGAAAAAAGAATGGACCAAATGTCAGATGAAACTAAAGAATTGGAGATTTTTGTAATGAGACAGGAGATGGAAAAAGAAGCTTTTATTATTAGAACTCAGAATTTTCAGGAAGAAAAAAGAAGGAACTCTCAGAGAAAGAGAGCACTTCCTTTCATGAAGAAGAAGAATCTTTGGATTAAATTCAAAAAGAATAAAATGGAGAAAACGGAAGAAAAAAGAGGGAGATCAAGAAATAGTTAAGAGGAAGAAGGAGTAGAAGGAGCAGTGGGAGGAGCAAGAAGGAAAATATCAACAAGACAGAGAACAAAGAAAATACTAAGACAGGAAGTGAAAATGGCTGAATAACAAGTGGAAACTTTTTTGTAGATATTAATGGATTGAATTCTCCTCAGAAGTGAGGAGTATTCCATTAATTATGTCAAATCAAAGCAGACGTAAATGAAAACAAAGTTGGAACACAAATATTAAGATAATTGAAGTGGTATTAAGATAATTAAAGCAGTATCTTTTAAAGAGAATTTATATAAATTGTTTTATAGATGATATTTAATTCCAGAGGAAGTAGCAAAAATGTACCCTGGGTCATCAAATAATTGTTAGATATGCAGAGAGAATGAGGGAATTCTTTATTATATGTGGTGGATATGTGGAAAGTAAAGAAATATTGGAAAATGATATATTTACAAGAGATATTGAATTGTGTAGTAACATTCAAACCAGAAATATTCCTCTTAAATGTGATATCAGAAATTGAAGACCAATATAAGAAACATTTTATTGTACATATCAGTATAGCAGCAAGAATATTGTATGTGCAAAATTTGAAGCCTTTTTATGACTGGATAAATAATTTTAGTTAAACAATAGTGATTGTTTAGTTAAATCATTAATTAGTATAATGACAAATATGATAATTTTTGTAACAATGACTTTTTTTCCCCAGTCGTTGATTTCTTTTTTGGATTAAGACATGTTGTAATCTATGCCCAATATCCTCATGTGTAACCTATGTAGTCCCAGTCCTAAATTTAACCCATTTTCCTTACCTGTATCTGTAATAAATAAATAAACTTTGTGCACAAAATAAAAGGAAATCCTAAGAAGGAAGCAAACCTCCAAAGCATAGCCTTACAAGACAAGCTGTCATTGGCTGGATTATACACTTTGACCCCAGACGAACAAGTAATTTTCAGTGAGTGTCATATTGAGAATTGTACAAAGGTTAATAGACCAACAACATTGGATCTTACTACCGACTTATTCCTGTATCAACTGACAAGCAAAAGTGGTTTGTCCGTTTGAAGCACTTTGCCTTAGTGTGGATAGCTGCAGAGGCATTTGAAGAGTCATCCTCACCCACTTGTGTCAAGACAAAGACTAGGATTGTCTCACTACTTCCATCCTGTATGAATCAGTAGTTGAATTTGCCCATTACGCACTTCATGCTCTATACCTTGATAATCTGAAGGATATAACAGGCAAGCTCCTGGAGTATCTGCATCTATTGAGTTTGTGGCTTAAAGAGCTCTTTATCTTGCCTTATCTCACATGGGAGAACAAAACAAAGGTTTGTGATAAGGTGCCCTTGGATGCTTGGGTTGGGAGTAGATGTGATGTCTTTATGGGCTGGGTTGGGTCTCTAGATCTTATTCCTAACATAGAATTGTAAATCACCAAGACCAGAAGTTTTACAAAAGCAAGCTCTTCCTTCCTGTTTGTGAAACTACAGCTGTTGTTGTGCAGTGATAGGAAGACACATTTTTGTATGGTGATAAGAGGGCTGCAATGTTTGTAAAATTTTATTGCATGCACTTACCTGATCATGGGAATAGTCTCCACAAAACTTTTTATGCAGTTTCATTGGCACACAACACAGCCCTGTCATGGACACACCTCTTGAGAAGCAGATTGTGGCACTCTCCACATAGGAACTATAAATGAGCACAGCAGACCTTGATTATGGTGCTTGGGTTTCTTCCTGTACCAGAAGTGGTTTTGAACACCTGACTGGTATTTTAGACCTCAGTGCTCATATTTTAAATAGGCATTGTGCCTACATGTCACATTCCTATCTCCCTTGGTGTAGTGAGTATACCAGAAAAGCCACTATCAGTTCCTTCACTGTACTTCAGATAGAATTTTCACATAGAGCTATGAAAACAGTGATGAAGCCATTAATGATGGTTTAACTTCTGAAGGTGAATTTATGGTTTTCATTTCTAAGGAGGAAAAAAGATTGTTATAATTGAAATAGCACACTGGACTTCATTCAGTTTTCCCCCTTTTCCAAAAAAATAAAAAAAAACCCAGAAAATTAATTTCTGTAACATAGAATGTTTGTGCTTACAAAGTTGCCAGAGCTTTCATAATTTTCCAGCTATTGCATCAGAAGGAAGTGTGCCATCTAAGATCCTTGCAAACAGATCTCAGAATCCTGAGTGTTCATTTCCCTTTTCTGCCACACAAATAATTTCCAACAGTTAGAAAAATAGCTACCCTTTTTCAGTTTGCCTGCTTGCTGCTTCGTCTTCTTGCAAGTTAAGCCAGCTATGCATGCATTCCAGTAGATCTCAAAAATTGTCCAAAGGGAAAGGGGGAAGAATGAGAAGATCTTCAGGGGAAGAAACGCAATGGAAATTTTGAGATATAAGTAGTGGTAATGTGAGAGAGCTCAAGTAGACAACTCTGATTACACTCGAAAGTTAGTTTTCAGTCTTTTGCAAAAATGGGTCTGACTTTTGCATGTAAAACTAGAATTGGTTTTGATTGGATTATTGGGTTAAGTAAGAACAATATTCTCTTGAGTAATAAGGGGCACACCATCCTGCTGACCAGTGGCGTAGTGTGGCTTGTCCCTCCACAGCGACCCAGAGGTTTGTCAAGCTCTCCACTAGGGGGTGTGCAGATGCCGTCACCACATCCTGTGGCAAGGAGTTCCAGAGACCAACCACACGCTGAATAAAGAAATGTTTTCTTTTGTCTATCCTAACTCTCCCAACACTCAATTTTAGTGTATGTCCCCTGGTTCTGGTGTTATGTGAGAGTGTAAAGAGCATCCCTCTATCTACTTTATCCTTCCCATGCATAATTTTGTATGTCTCAATCATATCCCCACTCAGGCGCCTCTTTTCTAGGCTGAAGAGGCCCAAACGCCGTAGCCTTTCCTCATAAGGAAGGTGCCCTAGCCCAGTAATCATCTTAGTCGCTCTCTTTTGCACCTTTTCCATTTCCACTATGTCCTTTTTGAGATGTAGTGACCAGAACTGGACACAATACTCCAGGTGTGGCCTTACTATCGATTTGTACAACGGCATTATAATATTAGCTGTTTTGTTCTCAATACCTTTTCTAATGATCCCAAGCATAGAATTGGCCTTCTTCACTGCTGCCTTCTGAAAGTCCAGATATATAATGTCCACAGGTTCTCCTGCATCCACATGCCTGTTGACCTTTTCAAAGAATTCTATAAGGTTTGTGAGGCAAGACTTAACCTTACAGAAGCCACGCTGATTCTTCCTCAGCAAGGCTTGTTCGTCTATGTGTTTTGAGATTCTATCTTTGATGAGGCATTCCACCATCTTACCCGGTATAGATGTTAGGCTGATCTGCCTATAGTTTCCAGAGTCCCCCCTGTTTCCCTTTTTAAAGATTGGCATGACATTTGCTATCCTCCAATCCTCTGGCACCATGGCCATTTTGAGGGACAAGTTGCATATTTTCGTCAAAAGATCAGCAACTGCATTCTTCAATTCCTTAATAACTCTTGGGTGGATGCCATTGGGGCCCGATGACTTATTGATCTTTAATTTATCAATGAGGTCTGAAACATCTTCTCTTTTAACCTCTACCTGACTTAATTCCTTGGTCAGGAGAAGCCATTCGGGCAGCGGTATCAATTTCTCTGCCATCTCTAAGTCTCCTTTTATCTCTCCTTTCCCTCCCTCACCATCCAGAGGGCCAACCGCTTCTCTGGTGGGTTTCCTGCTTCTAACATATTTGAAGAAGCTTTTATTATTCCCCTTATTAATTCCCTGCTGGCCATGTGTTCCTCATAGTCTCTCTTGGCCTCCCATATCACCTCCTTACTTTTCTTTTGCTACAGTTTATGTTCCTTTTTATTCTCCTCATGAGTGCAAGACTTCCATTTACGGAAGGAAGCTTCCTTGCCCTTTATGGCCTCTCTAACTTGGCTGGTTAGCCATGTGGGCACCCTCCTGAACTTAGTCGAGCCCTTCTTCCTTTGAGGTATACACTTCCGCTGGGCCTCTATTACTGTTGATTTGAGCAACTTCCATGCACTCTGGAGAGATTGGACTCTTTTTACCTTCCCGTTCAACCTCCTTCTAACCAGCCTCCTCATTTGAGGGAAGTCCGCCCGTCGGAAGTCAAGGGTTTTTGTGAGAGATTTGCCTGGTATTCTTCCCCCGACGTGCATGTCGAAACGGATCGCAGCATGATCACTGTTCCCCAGTGGCTCAGTAACACTGACATCTCTAACCAGGTCCTGAGTACCGCACAATATTAAATCCAGAGTCACCTATTCTCTGGTGGGCTCCACGACTAGCTGCTCTAAGGCACAATCATTTAGCATGTCAAGGAATCCGGTCTCCTTTTCATGACCAGAACACAAATTGACCCAGTCAATATGAGGATAATTGAAGTCCTCCGTGATTACAACCCTGTCCCTCCTTGTCACCTCCCTGATCTGTTTCCTCATTTCAAGGTCCCCTTCCGATTTCTGGTCTGGAGGACGATAGTACGCCCCCAGTATTACATCACTCCTGAGGTCTGGTAATTTAACCCATAGCGATTCTATGGAGTCAGACCCACCTTCAATCTCTACTTTGCTGGATTCTATCCCTTCCTTAACATAAATGGCCACCCCACCTCCAACATGCCCCTGCCTGTCCCTCCTGTAGAGTTTATAGCCCGGGATTGCGGTATCCCACTGATTTTCTGCATTTCACCAGGTTTCCGTTATGCCCACTATGTCAATGTTTTCCCTAGTCACCAGACATTCCAGTTCTCCCATCTTTGCTCAGAGACTTTGGGCATTTGCATAAAAGCATTTGTACATGGAATGCCCCAGGATGGGCTGCTTATTAGCTCCTTTATCCCTGAATCCTCTCATTGTGCCAAACCGTCTGTCACATCCCATCACGCTACCATTCCAAATTTTTTCTCCTACTCTCTCTTCGCCGTGTTGTTCTCTAACCTCCCCATCCTCGTCCGATAGGGACGAGGAGTCCTGAACCGGATGCCCCTCGGCTCCTGTCGGCCTTCCCCCAGGGATCAGTTTAAAAGCTGCTTTGCCACCTTTTTAATGTTATGTGCCAGCAGTCTGGTTCCATTCTGGTTCAAGTGAAGCCCGTCCCTCTTGTACAGGCCCCGCTTGTCCCAAAACATTCCTCAGTGCCTAACAAATCTAAACCCCTCCTCCCTACACCACCGTCTCATCCACGCATTGAGACCCCTGATCTCCGCCTGCCTAGCTGGCCCTGTGTGTGGAACAGGTAGCACTTCAGAGAACGCTACCTTTGAGGTTCTGGCTTTCAGCTTCCTACCTAATAGCCTAAATTTGGCCTCCAGCACCTCCCGGCTACACTTGCCCACGTTGTTGGTACCGACATGCACCACAACCGCTACCTCCTCCCTAGCACTATCTTTCAGGACACTGAAACCCTATTCCAAATGGAAATCTGTTGTGGCCCCCCCCCCCAACATCTTCCAGATATTGACTTTGCCAGTTATTGCCCACCTATTTACACAATTAGCTTAGTCTTATTGATAATACTTCTGCGATTTGGAGTTATTGATTTTAATTGATGTGTTTTTTGTTTCTGGCTTCTGGTTTTCTGCATCGTATTTGATTTGATTTTGCCGCTTATGTTATTGCATTTGTTTATTATCTCTTGAATTGCTTTTCATTTATTCTGTGAGCCATCTTGAGCTTTCTGATAAAGTTGGGAAGATGGGATAAGAATGTTTTTGAATAAAAAAATTAATAAAGTGGCGCTTCTCAGAGTACTGAAATCTGTGCCTAATACCAACTTTTGTAGTTGTGAGGCTTGACATAATTGTGGAATATATCCAGCTTTGTTTTTATGTGGAGCCTATTTTCACTCTTCTTTTGAGTGCCATTGGAAGACAGTAAGCATGATGTTTGATTTTTCTGAATGGGAATGAGGAGAGAGATCTGAAATTACCTTAAGAATTCATTATTATCACTGTGGCTGATGGGAAAAAGCAGTAGTAGCAGTTTAGCAGCAGAGTTTCATATAAAACAATCTTAAAACAGAAGTAAAGAGTATCACTTCCAACATATATTAATAGAACATCTCCTTTTGCCTGGCACACTTCTTGTTTGTTCATTCATCTAAAAGGAAGTCCTGATTGAATAACCTCTGCATTGAAGTATTGATACCTGAAGATGAAAAGGTCCAATGACTTCCAGACTTTCATACACTGAGTTTCTTAAAACCTAATCCTTATACGCTGTTCTGAAAAAGATAATTGTCATGAGCATTACATAATGTAACGAGGGGAAAAAATGACAAGAGTGCAGGTGGTGTAGGGTTTCTCTGTGTACATTCACTTCAAGGAAGCTGCCAAAAATGGCCCCTTACTGGTCCTCGCATTTAGAGTTGCTCTTTATTCAGACTGCTGTCATTGCATTGAGAATCTCCATTCTTCCTCTGCCTTTACCTGGGGAATGAAGACTAGATGATGCCACTGATTCATATCGTCAGTAGTTCAAAATGTTGTGTTTGAGGTACAAATAAGTTCCCTTCTGAGGCTGTTTTTAATGAAGAAACCAACCCACCCATAAAGTAGGCATTCCATATATTTGACTTAATGTGTAGTTTTACCCTTTAGCTGTAGAGAAATAAAGCATTTTGGTGCCTGAGGTGGGAAATCCAAGGGGCACATTACACTGCCAAATTTTGCTCTGCAACCTTTGCCCTCCAGAAATAAATGAAAGCTGCAAAAACTTATGTGGAGTGATGTGATACTTGTTCATCAGTCCATTGCCTTGAGATCCTCTGGGGAAGGCTAGGTCTATCTGAAATTTGAAGTAGTGGGTAAACCTGGTCTCTACCTCAAGATTCCCAAAAAAGGAGGTCAGGTCCATACAATATTCAAAATACACACTGGCACCCCTTTACGGTGTGGATCAGGGGCAGACCGCCTCCTACCCCAGCCTTGGTGCACTACTGCTGTGGAGTCGTGCTCACTCCTCCTTCAGGCACTTTAGTGGGAAAGATCATTCAAAGTGGTATAAAGCCAATATAGGTTTGTAGAATAGATATGGCAGATAGGGCTATGTTTATGTTTAAGAATTGCTGCTGTTTGTGTGGGTGGGGGCGGGGAAGCTATATCTTCTATGACTGTGTACTATCAGTTCCCTTCCCTATTTAGCCGTTCTTAGAAATTCACTCAATAGTGGGTCCGTGGTTATATGTTGTTTTGTTCCTGATATTTGTTGCATGGTTGTATTTGGGAAGATGTGAAGTTACTTAATATGTGCTGTACCAAACCGAAAACGATTGGTCTCAATGACTGGATAGAAGCAGGTTCCTGGATGTAAAAAGGTGCTAAAATGTATCCACATGCATTTAAAAAGTTAAACAGTAACTTGAGCATGAACTTGCAGCTTGAGAGTTGTTACCCTCCCCGTTTACTTTCTCGTGTTTTAGCAACAGGAAATGTGGTCAACTGAAATATTCTGCTTTTCCTGTAAGATTCAGCAATAGCAGGTGTTGGTTTCATTAATATAAAAACAACCAGCAAAGGACCATGATCTCAAGAATGGCATGGATTATAAGATGATAATCTTCCAATCTACTTTTATAAGAGTTCAAAGATTTTAAAGCCCACTGAATCCAACCTTCTGCAAAAAAAAACTGGCTTTTGGGCAACCAAATAACCAGCACATAGTGTATGTAATCAGGTCACTGTGGGTCAAACTACAAGTTACTTTGTGGCAAATTGGTAGCTATCCTACACTTGCTAAAACAACGGGGAATGTGATAGGTGGAGGTATTTACAGCAAAAGATTGGTGCAAAGGACAGACAGGTTTGTAAGGTTTGTTTGCATTTGGTAGGCCGCTGTGAGATACAGGAAGCTGGACTAGATGGGCCTATGGCCTGATCCAGTGGGGCTGTTCTTATGTTCTTATGTTCTGCTATCCATTGATTCTCTCCTGCAGTTGACCTTCCAGACTGTTTTCCCCATTTGAGAGGGGAAAAAAAAATGTAAAACTGGCCAGTAGGAGACACTTGCAGAGAAAAATCAAAAGGTGGGGGGAAGATCGCTCCCTTTCTGCTGTCTGATTCTCCCCTGCAAATGCCACCAAAGCCTCACATTAGTGCTACAAAGGAGAAATGGGATTGGTAAACCCCATGGCATGGCCCTCAGAAACCGTATAATTGTGTTGCAAGCAGGGAGCTGGAAGTACCAAAGTCGTATCTAGACACACATACGCACAAACTGTAATAGTCACTTCCTCTGGCAAAGAACTCTGGGAGCTCAAGTTTTGTGTGAAGAAATAAGAATATAATTTTTAGCACCCTTGTAATCCAAGGTCAGAAAATACTTTTTTTTTTAGGATCAACCAAAAATTGCCAAGTAAAAAACAGCTAGATTTTGAATTCTACAGAATTCATTATTCATTATCTGGCGGATGGTCAGTAAAAGGAATGGGGAAGGGGTTAGGGGTTGAAAGAGACTTTCAAAGTCTGCAGTCTGTAAAATCTAACGATAAAAATATAGGTGGTTTTTTTTGCAGATTTGACTTGGCCACTGAAAGGTATGAGATGGTTACACACCCAAGATTACTTAGACAAAGGAAAGGGAGTAAAAAGTGGTTGAAACTACCCATCCCCTGAATATAATCTGTAACAGTGCAGTTTTATGCACACTTACCTGGGAGTAAACTCCATTGAACACTTGAGGGCCCAATCCTATCCAACTTTCCAGCACCAGTGCAGCCCTTAGGTAAGGGAACAAACATTACCTTACCTTGAGGAGGGCTCCATGACCTGTTCCCCCACCACAGGATGCAGCACACACCCAGTTGACACAGCTGCATCAGCACTAGAAAGTTGGATAGGATTGGGCCTTCAGACTTCTGGGTGGTGAATCTGTATAGGATTGCACTTAACTTAGACCAATCACAGCATTAACCTGAAACTCACAAGTTCCTTTTATGGCAGAGATCATGAAAAGTAACAAGGGGTCATATGCTGCATCCTGGGGTGGGGGGCAGTCAAGGAGGTCACCTCAAGGTAAGGGAAAGTTTGTTCCCTTATCCCTGGGCTGCAATGGTGCAGGAAAGTTGGATAGGATTTGACCCTTAGTTTATGCTTTTTTTCTTAGACCAGTTTCCAAAGCATTTGTGTCTACTTATGAAAGACAGTAGGGATTTTGAACTTGTGTTGCGTGAACAGCAGCACTCTGTGCTAAATGAAAACCTGCTATTGAAGAGCAAAGTAGATGATATCTGTGTGGCTCAAAGAATGCAGATCATGACAACTTCCTAGAAAGCATGACAACTTCCATATAAGAAGTTCCAGATCTCCACTTCCTCCTGCTCCCTATTGACTACAACCCTGGTGGTGACTCAAAGCCCGATCATGAGCTCCCATGGTGTGAAGCTGCGGTGGCACTGAAAACGGCTTCCCCCGCATCCTGCACGCCCATGGCAGCCGCGGGCAGCACCTCGGGAGAAGGGGACTTTCCTTCATGTCAGGCGCCTGATGCGAAGGTTCTGGGTCCAGTAGAGCGTTGCTCCACCTGTCCCGCCTCCCTCCCTCCCCCTGGCATGCCCCCCGCCCTCTGTCATGCCTCCTCCCCACCCTCTCTGCACCCTCCTGCCGCCCCCGCTTCTACTTTCCTCTCCTACTGCTCTGTTTCTGTTTTTAAGTGGAACCATAGTAGACTGAACCATATTTTGTATGACTATATGCAAACTATGAACCTGGATCCTGACCAGCTTTGTAAAATGCTTCACTTAAAGCACACCTAGTCTTGAGGATGTTAAATCCAGATTTGTAACTTAAGGTTTCATCTGCAACCATCATTTTAATTTACTCAGAAAGATGAGAATGGAGACATCTGAAAAAGTAATATAATTACTTTTTTATAATAAGCCAATGGATTTTCCAGCTGTTGGCTAAGTTTGTTTTCCGGTTACAAAAACTATGGAATGCTAAAGTTTAAAACTATATCATTATGGTGACTAAAAATATTTTTTCTCAATGTGTATTTTCCTTTGCCAAATATCTAGAATTTGGGGAGCACAACTTGGGAAACTGAGCTGCAATTAAGATAATCTGAGTGTAAAATGAGGCATAATTTTATATTTCTGTCCTATTGCTTTTAGGCTGCAATCTTGTACACCCTTATCTGGAAGTAAGTGCCATTCAACCCTAATGGAGCTTACTTCTTAGAAGACATGCATAGGATTGTACTGTTGATAAACTCCTAGATTTTAGCATTGTAACAATTCTACAGCTTGATTAATGCTATTTCCCAATGCGTTTTCTGTAGCTACCACATAGCCAAGGATATTGTGAATTAGCTGTCAATGATGGAATATCTTTACCCAGAAGACTGTAAACCTGTGGACACTGCCTTTATAATTTTTTCATCACCTGCAGTGCAGTCCTATGCATATCTACTCAGAAGTAAATCCCATTTAGTGTAATGACAGTTGCTCCCAAGTAATTGCGTACAGGATTGCAGACAGGCAGTGCAATCCTAACTAACTCCTCATGTGGCAATGCAGCAGCACCAACACAGCTTCCGCTGTATCCTGCGGGGAAGTTTCAGGGGAATTTGTTCAAGGGGGCAACATTTGTTCCTTTGTCCCAGGATAAACCTCAGCAGCTGCCATGGGTGAACTCAGACCTGCACCAACTCTGTAGGCTTACCTTCTTCAGCAGGCAAAGCCTTACCACCGGCCTTTGTGCTGCTGCAACATGCGTTACAGGGGCCAGCATAGGATTGCGCCATAAGAGTACCTATGGGCTGTTTTACACATCATTCAATTTTGACAGCTTGTTGCAGAATATATAAACTTATTCATTTGAAAAGCCTTTGTGTGTATGATGGGGCATCAGGGAGTGATTGTGCCAGGGTGAATGTCCCTTTAAGTTTGTAATTCCTGAATAACAGTTTAAGAACACTCTGCCTACCACATGTGGTTTGGCATTTCCACCATTCATGGAAACAATCTTTCAGATTCACATTCAACTACAGTGTGCAAGTTAGTGGCAGCTCCTGAGACCTGTAATATGTTTTCAGTGAGACCAGTTGTTTGGAAGTATGCCCTCACCTTTATCAAGGTGTCACACATCCCACTTCAAAAAAACTGGTCTGAGAACACAACCTCAGGCCTGGCCTTGTGCTACTGTGAGCCCCTAAGAAAAAGGGAAGGGAGTCTTGGAGAACTACAGGGAATTGAAGTGGCCCAGTGCTAAGCTATATTGTGTGGTGACTGTAATTTCTGCTGAAAACAGGATTCCTAATTTAAGCAAGGGTGTGGTAAAATAAGTGGGTAAAAACAGGATTTAGAAACATGCCAAGTTCAGCAACATCTTTGTTTTTAAAGAGCTCTCTCCTTTGCCATGGACACTAGTCAAACTTTCCCCTTATATTCACTATTCAGCATCCAATGAATTTCATCCTTCCTTTCTTACTACTGGTAAAGGAGCCAAGGAGTAGCCTTATACAGAATTGGACTTTTGGTGCATGGGCTCACTGGCAGCAGCTAGCCATGTCCCAGGGAAAGGTCTTTGCTGCACCTGCAAACCAGAAATCCTTTAGCTGAAGATACCAGGAGTTGAGCTTGTATTTGCAAAGCCTATGATCTGCTACTGAGCCACGCCCTTTTTACTATTACTCTTGAAGGAAATGATGAGTCGATTTATATATTCAGCAGAATCAAGCAGTAAAAGTCCTGTGGTCCTTCTGTATCCAGCATCTGATTAGAATCAGAGGTTCAGCTAACACTTAGAGATAGCAAGGCCCTGGAGCTGCCTTGCCCTACGTGCCTTGTGTTCAAGATGGCCTGGGCATCAGAGCCCTGGTGTGCACATCTTAACAGGTTGGTGGTCAGAGGACAAGAGGAAGTGTTCAGAGGAGAAGCGAAGGATAAAGGGTTAGGGCCACACCCCACAAGGATCACAGAGAGAACAGGTAGAAAGGTCAGAGTCACTGGGTCATAGCTTGACCCCTTCTGGACAGCATCCTGCTGCCCCCTCTGGACAGCAGACGGAGTTACATCAACTCCAACACTGGAAAAGTTAACCTTTGTGAGCGTTACTAGCTCAAGCTCTTCTTGAACTGTATGTGCCTTTAGAATTTATGGCAACAGAGCCAGATCAACTCGTTTTGCTCCAGCTGAAATGGTGCTATTGTTATTATTACCCCAGAGCTATATTTATACAAGTCTCTCCTTTGTGTGTGATTCTTATGATTTGGCAAGCAGGCCACCACTCTTTCTTCCATAGGACAAGGAAATACAGATGGTCTGATACGAACAATAGTGGAATGGAGGAACTTGGCACTGTCAGATTTACTCGGAGGAATTCAGATGGGGAGAATCCATCTGGAGATGACATAGCATCGAAAGTGGTTTCTTGGCCCAGTCTGTTGAAGGGAAATAGAGACATAGGAGTACAGATTCTCCAGTCTCAGATGCTGTTATGCACATGTGCATCTGCTGTTTGAGAGGTTTTAAGGACCACACAAAAGAAGGAGGAATCCAGTCTGAGCCATTTGAGAACAACCAAACAAGTGCCAGAGGCCTCTCTGTGACTTTTAAAGCCTGGTCACACATGCATGTGAATCACTAGGCTTCTCTTCACTTGATGACTTGCAGCTGAGTATGGGAACTGACTCAACTGAAAGGTCCAGTCTGCCAAAACAGTGGATCATATGGACTCCATCACTAAAGGAAGGGAGGGGAGATTGCACATTTGGAAAAAAACTTAGTGTCTTATTATCATAGGGCCTTTGCTGGAACTTGCATTGGAAAATCCAGCAGAAAATTCAAAATGCTGCTTTTCTTTGGGTAAAGATACACTAAAGGCTAAGTAGTATTCAACTTTCCAGTGCTGATGCAGCCTTGAGATCAGGGAACAAATATTCCTTTCCCTTGAGGAGGCCTCTGTGACTGCCCCCCCCCCCAATTGCAGGATGCAGCAAATGCTCCCTTGGCAGGCTGTATCAGCTCTGGGAAGTTGGATAGGATTGGACCCTTAGTATCCTGCAAATATGTTAGCAGCAGTTCAAAGTATCCCTTAGCATCTGCAGTTCATGGAATGGCAGGCTCTGTGCTGTATGGTTGCTCACTGTTAATGCATATGTATTAATAGAGATCCATTCCCATACACAAATTTAGTTTCAAGAGACCCTGAGGAGGGAGCTGAACCCTGAAGAATGAAAATTCCAACAGCTTCCACTAACAACATTTTGACAAGATATTCCCAAAAGGTAGAAATAGACAAGTACCCAGAAACAGGGACTGCTGCTTGTAAATTGGGACCATTGGGGGGCATATTGGGGGTAGTCATCACAGGGAATGTGTTGAAACCGACCCTTGCATGGCGGTCATTTCATGTGAACCTGTGAAGTACAATCTCATAAAACCAACAAATAATGCTGTGGATAAGATTAACAGAGCACTGCACCAACAGCATTATGCAGCATCAGAACCAAACACCAACATAGCTGGTGTTGCAGAGACATGACGAACTCTGCAGTCAGACATTACTGTGCAAACATTTAGGTTCACAGTGCTAAGCTTTGCCACCGTGAAAAAGCACAACACTGTTATCTGCATTGTCTAGCTTTCCTGCCCCTACAAATCTAGTGGGATATGTCACTAAAACGTGAACATGACAAACACTGTCTCAGAATCTCTAGTTAAATTTAACAGCCATGACTGGCATGGATAATGCCTTAATGCTACCTATCTGTTCTTTCAGGGGACCCTGTTACCCTTTTGGCCTTGTTTGGAGTGTCATTCATTGCCCAAGACTGTAATTCTCCTCTTGTTCAAAGATTTTAAAAGTTTGAAGAGGTTTGGTTGCTAGTAATTTTGGTTAACAATATTTGCACTTAAAATATGGCTGCAAGAGTTGTCTCTAATTATCGCTAACTCTGTTTGGGTTTTTTGCCTAGGGTAAAGCAGTGATTTTGTCTCACCCTTGCTGGCCATTCTTTAGGCTCTGGAGTTTCCAGTTTAGGTTGTGTAAAAAAATGAAAGGGGGATGAGGTTGCATGCAGCATGAATTAGAGTCCAGGCTTGCATTCCATGCTGCCCTAGTGAGTCAGTGTGGGGAGAGAAGGGTGAGTCACTTCACAATTTCTGTTCCTTTTTCTGCTGATCACCTAACTCGGAGTCAGCAAGAAAAACCTACACATGGAAAGGGCAACAAAGCTTATAGAAGTCTGGCATTCCCCCCGTCAAGAAGTACATTAAAAATGATACACATATTACTTGAATGCCACTGATTTTAACTTAAATTCACATTCTGGCACTAGGCAAGCAAATTGCTTTGTTCTGAATAAGAAGGGCTGCTTGTACCAAGGATATCTGACAAGCCGTTGGACTTCATTTGGAGTGCTTTGTCAGTACTAGGGGGAAAAAATCTTGTTTGTCTGATTGCGCACACTTAATTAAGCTATTAATACAAACATTTCTCAAAAGAACAGAAAAATAAAATTTACATTTGGTTCTAATTGCTTTTGTTGTATTTCCCACTGAAATGTGTTTCCAGAACTATTTCGATACAAGCTTCACAAAAGGCCCCATTATAAGACATCAGC